>NC_139217.1:187522389-188049889 GCF_055691185.1 Crinia signifera
GTCCTCCGACCTTTTCATACCCCCACTATCCATGTTGGCGTGGAGTTGATTTTATATAGTGTGGCGAGCCCGCGAGCCCGCGAAGGGACACGCATTACTTCACAGGTATTACTCGTCCCCTCGCGGGGCTTGCCTCACTGTGCTCGCCACACTAAATAAAATCAACACCACGCCGACGTGGATAGTGGGGGTATGAAAAGGTCGGAGGACGCGTACCGCCGCCCCTCGTGGACTCGCTGCACTCGCCACGCTTCGGGTTGGCGTTGATCGTGGGGTGGCGTTAACAATGGGGGCGGGCATTTGTTATGTAAAATACCCATAAGGGTGGGTATACAATGAAAAATCGGGTCCATTGGCCCATTTAACATTGTTCCCTATGTAAAATCGCGTCCATCGCATCGGTCGCATCGCATGCCTTAACTTAAGGCATGCGATGGACGCAATATTTTTAATTTTCGGGGAAATGGCTAAAAATAGCCCTGAAATCGCCTCGTTCGCGTACATCGCATACCTTAACTTAAGGTATGCAATCACCAAGACAGGCGCCGTGCTAGGAAACAAGTACCCTATCCTACTGCATCTATCCACCGACTTTTGCAATGTAGACGTTAACATGGACCTTGGTAGATCTCGAGGACCAGTTTAGCCACCCCTGCCATAGGCCAATTAGAGGAAGTTCTTACTGGACATTATTGGCATTATTGGCTCATGCAAGAACAGGAATGAAAAAGATTGGGAATACATAGCATTGCCAGGGAGGGGGCTTTGCATTGACCCACTTTGGTGCCTATGATAAATTGTCACAGAGATTTGAGGATGTGGTTAGGACCTGATGTTTGGGATACCAGCACCAGAATCCTGACAATCACAATGCCCAAAGTGAATATTAGGGCTGGGGTTAGGTTAGGATTAGTTTTAGGGGTAGCGTTAGGGTGCAGAAGGAGAGGGTTAGCCTGTGAGAAGGGAAGTTTGGGGTTAGCCTGTGGAAGGGAATGGTTAGGGTTAGGCTGTGGGACAGGTGGATTAGGGTAATAGATACAGTACTCACTGGGATCTGATGGCATTCTTGTGTCCCAGCACTGGTGTTTCGATACCAACCTGACATTCTGTATTAATGCAAAATGTACCTTATTGTCAATACACCATTTAATATCAGAATTATAATTTTTTTGCCATTGCACGGATGAAAATAACTTTTTTCTGAATTTTCTGTATTGTACAATTTATTGGTTAAATTTCAGAACATAGGACCCCATGAAAACGGCTTCAGATCATCAATAACTTGTTCAGAGCTTTAGAGCGTATATCCTGCACAAGCTTGCCATGTTTTGGGCATAGTACTCTGCTCCTTTTTGCTAGATACAGGTTTCTATTCCAAATACATGTTAACATTGAAAATGTTCTGAGGCCGTTTAGTTATATTGGGTCCCATGTTATGAACTTTACTAAGTGTATTGCTGTTATGTTGCATGTTAGCAATGGTGGTACAGTAGGAAGGGGTCTCAGTGAATTACTGTGTTTATGCTGTCATGCTTTAAATATCAAAATAATTATGACTGTAATAATGTGTTGTGTTGGAACCTGTATTTTACTCTGAAATATGTCACGGATTCTAGCCATGAGGAGAATTTACTCATGTAACTGGCATGATTTTTCGTGTAAATACCTACATAATTCCCATGGGTAGGGTGGGAGACAGCACATAAAAAGCTATTTCTTTCTAAGATGTACATAATAGCTGACCTCCTGTGGGCACAGCTCTGTGTGGGTGCTGGGACAATGCTGGGCACTACAAAGGAATAGGGGCACAGGGAGCCCCCTCCCCTGCCACACTCCAGGTCCATATGTCACTTAAACGCTGAGAGAGTGACGTGTGGATCCCATTCAGGAAAAGAGGAATTCCCATCTGCATTGCCTTCATTTCTGGGGGCAGAGAGCGGGGCTGCAGCTCAGCCGGTGCCACTCACACCGAGGGGACACGTAGCAGCCGCCGACATGCAGCAGGCGGGCAGCGGGAGGAGGGAGAGCCTGGGGCAGGAGCCCAACTACGTGGAGATACCGATGTGCGCCAGTAAGTCCGGGGTCACCATCACCGTCAGCGCCCTGGCAGTGGGCACGCAGGGGGATGGGGCGTCTGCCAGGGGGGAGCGGCTCGGCCGGACAGCAGCACTCAGTCCCGGGGACCATCGCCTGGCCGCAGCCGCCTCACAAGTGCCTGGCGAGCTCCCAAGCGCAGGGGGCAAAGTGGCGCTAGCGGCGGGATCTGAGCCGAGCTGCCCCCCCTCCCCCGCCGACATCATGCCCCAGCAGCAGGGGGGAGACGAGGCGCACTACATCACCACCCACGAGATCCAGCTCTGCGAGGCTGCAGACCAGGAGCCGGACTACCCCGGAGGCTTTGGACTGGCCCCCACCAGCACCTGGAGCCAGGCGGCGGCGGACAGCGCCCCCTGCGCCTTCCTGGAATACGCCTCTTTTGACAGCCAGGGGGGGACCCCGAGTGACGAGGAGGACTGCAGCTACTACCTGAGCACCGCCGGCAGCAGCGACCCACACCCGGGCACCGACAGCCTGGGCAGCACCGAGCTGGCCAGCACCTACTCGGACAGCAGCTCCTCCCCGAGCAGCAGCGGCAGGAGCAGCACCAGGGAGAGGCCGGCAGCCGGGACCCCCGCCATCACTGCCACCGCCGCCGGCCAGATCCTCCTATCAATCAAAACCGCATCCAAGGCTATAAATGAGAGTGGCCAGGTGCAGGCGGCACAGCAGCACCACAGCGCCCCTGCCGCCGCCAGGCGTGCCACAGACATGAGCAGCTACTGCGTGTCCAGAGCCACCGAGAGCAAGTCCGCCTTCCGCCACCTCCCCGATGCGCACAGGCTGGTGGCCATCCCGGCGCGGCTGCAGGCTCGCAGCGGGGTGCACGCCGACATCTCCAGCGGCGCCTCCAGCGCGGTCAGCGAGCTCGACGATGCCGACAAGGAGGTGCGCAGCCTGACCTCCAGAGCCTTCCGCAGCCTGGCCTACCCCTACTTCGAGGCCATTAACTTCAGCTCCAACGAGTCCAGCACGTCCCTGTCGGAGCAGAACATCGGCATAAACAGCTGGTCCACGTACCTGGACTGGAAGGGGGCGTCCTTCCTCTCGCACAAGGCAGAGCAGCAGCAGCAGCAGCAGCAGTACCCGGCAGCCTCTAGCGCCGGCAGCGCTGGCAGGGATGCAGCCGCCGCCAAGCAGCAGCAGGTGTGTGTGCGCTCCAACCAGAGCCGGGCGTACGAGCTTGTGGTCAGCGAGGTGGCAGAGAAGAAAGCCTCCATTGCCAAGCGCATCCACTCCGGCTCCCGGGTTCTCACCTTAACGGAGACCCTGAACTTCAGCAGCAGCAGCAATGTAAGCGCGGCGCTGCCTCCCCCTGACCCCGCTCCGAGCACAGCTTGCACGGATGGGGTTACAGAGCCGCTGCCAAAAGAGCCTGCACCGCCCGAAGCGAGCATCAAGCCCAGCAGCAGCAGCAGTGCCGCGGCGGCAGAAGCCATGGAGGGCGCTCACAAGTCCAAATTTGCCTCCAGCCTCCTGAAAAATGTCATTTCCAAGAAAATGCAGCGGGAGCAGGAGTTGAAGATGGAGAGAGGGGAGATCAGCGACACCTCGCAGAGAGCCGCCGCCAACCAGCCCCGGGACAGCGACGGGCAGCCCAGGGAGAAGGGGCTGCAGAGGCAGAACTCCAGGTTCTCCGAGACGGGCTCGGACTTCACCCTGCTCGGCAGCGACGACCTCGGGGACTTCTTCGAAGCTAAGTCTGGGCCAGCTGCGGATGGCACTGCCAACAAGCAGCGGGTGTCTCCCTTCGAGCACCACCGTGAGGAAACCATCTGCGAGATGAAGAAAAGCGCTTCGGAGACCATGAAAGGGATCTTTCTCCGTAGCCAGAATAGCGCCTTCAGGTCCTGGAAGGAGAAGGAACTAGAGAAGATGGAGAAGAAGCTCGAGGAGACAGTTGCCAAGGCAAGAAAGATAAAGATACCACTGGAAAGGGACTGGAAATCAGATTTAGGGGACGTGTCTACTGTCAAATCTACCAAAATGTCTCAGTTATATGTGCCTGGCATCCAGCACATACCCAAAGAGAAGCAAGTGGTGAAACAAGCTACCAAATGCTCTGTGTCCACCTATGCCCATCAGAGCTGCTTGAGCAGGAATGACAATGACTTTAAAAGTGAAAAACTTCATATACTACAGGCTTCTGCGAGCAGGATGACTCCAATGATCACCCCCAAACCTCAAGAGATCAAACTTAATCTAGGATTATCCACCGAGAATAAAGATAGCCCTTTTAATATTGCCAAACTACTCACTCCAAATCTAGCATCCACTGTGGCCAGTCTGACCAAGGCAGCAGAAGACCTGAAAAATCAAATCCCTTCCAGGGCTGAGGTGATGGAGAAAATGCCCCAGTTTTTGGTTAGAGATGTGAGAGAAGCCAAACCCAAAGTGCAAGGTACAATTCATCAGGTGAGGGATGTCAGAAAATTGCTTAAAAGCTCTTACAGCCAAGATACAGGTGACAGTGACAGGGGAAGTGTAATGTCCGACCACAGTGCCACTGATCAGAAATCAAAGACTTCTGCAGTATCTAGGGCCTCTTCAGTAGTGTCTCCAATTGTGATAACCTGCCAGGCAGTGAGAAGTAAAGAAGATGGGGAAAATGGTCAGACAGATCATACGGTGGAGGGAGAGAAGGGCTTGTCACCTGCAGAGACAGTCCTGGTGCACAGAGCTTCCGGAAGGCTCCCTGTTGCCACCATAGCACCAAACAAAACAGGACCAAGAATTCCTGTAGTAAAGATTGTGTCTAAGGCATCCAAGTGGAAGCAGGAAAAACCAAAAGATCCAGAAATTAAAGTACAACCAAAATCTCCGCAGTCAGTGGCAGCTCTAGAGAAGCTGACTGCTGCGGTGAAAACAATGGAACAGCTTTATGTGTTTGACAGGAAGGAGTGGAAGCGCAAAGATGAGCCACAACAACTCTCAGGAAGTCACTTACTTTCTCTCATTGCTTGTGAGGAGACATCTGAGGACCAGAAACTGGTACCAATAGAGGATTCTAAGCCAGGGCATGCTGTTATTGGGGGTCCCCGGAAAGTTGCTCCTCTTGTCTCCAAAGCTCCTGAGCCCCTTGTACGCCGGAATTCTCACCCAAGCCTAGAAAAAAGCCCCCTAAAGCCACCAGTCCTAGAGAACAAAACACCACCAAGGACATTCCAGGTGTCCAAGTTTCGTGAAGGGAAAAAGCAGGGACAGCAAGAAAAGAACTTGCCCAGTAGAGGGACCAGCAATGTAAATGTTTTCACTGTTAGCGCTACCCCACCAAAGAGCAAGCAGCAAAACCTGGAGTCTGTTCTGAATACCAAAAACTCACGACCACAACCACCTACTACCCTCAAGATCCCTCAGATATCCGCTGAAGAGCCTAAGAAGATTGCATCCACTCCTCCACAGCCCCCATCCCTTGTGCGGAAAGCCAGTGCTGACTTTGAGAACTACCTCACCATACCAGTAAAAGTGGCTGCAGAAGGGAAACCACCAGTAACATCAAGTGCCCCTGAGACCTCAACCAACAACAGAGAAATCACTACAGGCGCCCGGGAGACCTTGGGAAATGCTCGGGAAACCAATACAAATACAAGCGAAAACACTTCAAATACACGAGAAAACAATGCAAACACCAAAGAACCCACCGCTATAATACGAGAAGCTGCAGCGACTATCCGAGACTCAGCAGTGCAAGGTACCCTTTCAGTTTCCAGCAGCAAACCCCAGACAACAAGCCCCATTAAAGCACCCAACGACTGGCGAAACAAGATGAAAGAGGGGATACAGCCTACGAGAGCAGCATCAGCAGGCTCAGAGCCTCAAACTCCAGACTCTGTCCCTCCAGCTACTATTTATCATCATCCCCTACCACCAATGGCCATGGCAATGCCCAACACTCAGGGCCCCATCTACTACTCCCCCCCTTTGCAGTCAGCTCCCCCGGCTGAGATGTATCCCCAAACTCAGCGAAAAATGCTGGTAGACTTAGCCACAGGCCAGTACTATCTAGTGGATACCCCTGTGCAACCAGTGAAAAGGAGACTGTTTGACCCTGAAACTGGACAGTATGTGGATGTCCCAGTGCCACCTCCTCCTGTTACACCTGTGCCCTATCATATGCCACAACTAGCCCTTAGCCCTGGTGCATATGGACATGCATATATGTTTTATCCCGGGTTTATACCTACTCCCCCAACTGCTCTCCTTTCTTCCAACACCCTGCAAACACAGCTATCCAACCCAGGCAGCGAACACCCTTATGAAATGCCAGTGGTAGAGGGGTCATTACAAGGGGATTTGGGCTTCTCAGAGAGTCCGTATTATTTAGCCACAGGGTCGACAGCCCCAAGTGCATCGACTGGACAGTCCACTAATATCAGAAGAGGCTCATTAGGCTGTTCCGAAGGAAAGCAGGTTTTCAGCATCTTATCCCAGCCTGGACCCAGGATTGTGGCCCCACCTTCCTTTGATGGTACAACTATGCGTTTTGTTGTGGAACACAGATGAATATCCAGGTAAAGTTGTCTCCCTAAAACAGGTTTGATCAACCTGTGGAGTTACAGCAGTGTTTAATTCTAAGTTCAAAGACTTGTAATCACAAAATAGCTAGGGTAAATTTACTTAAGGGTGAATTTAATTGGTTTTAAATTTATTTGAGTTGATCATAGTCGATGTGGTGTTTCAGGGGATAAGTCTCACATTTACTAACCTTTACAAATGAGTATGAAACAAATCACTGGTCAGTAAATGTGTGCATTATTAGCCCCTGAAACACAACCTCAATTTATAGATTAAAATCGCCCTCTAGTAAAATTACTAGTGGCCCATTAATTGCCTATTTCTGCTTTAAATAAACACTAAACTCTGAGAATTTTATAAATGATGTTCTTTTTTTTCTTTTTATACTGTTACAGCTACTGTACAAACCTTTGTAAATATTTATATTTTTATATTAGTGGTTACTTAATTTACTTTAAACAATTATATAGGTACTTGTGGAGTATCACGCCTCCCACGATGGCCATCGTACATGAAAAAATTGGGTACTTGTGAGTTATCTGGGCGTCCGATTTTGTTAGTAGATCGCATGCGATATCGCATGCGATATCGCATGCGATTTGCGATTTGCATGCGATTTAGCATGCGATTTGCATAAGATTTGCTATTCATTTCATTACCCCACTATCCCCAAAGTGTGTCTATCAACGTGAACCCGAAGCGTGGCGAGCGCAGCGAGCCCGCGAGGGGCGGCGGTACGCGTCCTCCGACCTTTTCATGCCCTACTATCCACTAGGGCGTGGAGTGAGAATAGAATAGTGTGGCGAGCGCAGCGAGCCACCGAGCCCGAAGCGTGGCGAGCGGACGCGGACACCTTCACAGGTATCCGCGTGCCCTTGCGGGCTTTACAGGTGTCCGCGTCCCCTCGCGGGGCTCGCTGCGCTCGCCACGCTTCGGGCTCGGTGGCTCGCTGCGCTCGCCACACTATTCTATTCTCACTCCACGCCCTAGTGGATAGTAGGGCATGAAAAGGTCGGAGGACGCGTACCGCCGCCCCTCGCGGGCTCGCTGCGCTCGCCACGCTTCGGGTTCACGTTGATAGACACACTTTGGGGATAGTGGGGTAATGAAATGAATAGCAAATCTTATGCAAATCGCATGCTAAATCGCATGTAAATCGTATGTAAATCGCAAATCGTATCCGATATCGTATGCGATATCGTATGCGATATCGCATGCAAATCGCATGCAAATCGTAAGTACAAAATCGGACGCCCGGATAACTCACAAGTACCAAAAATTGCATTGCATGCGATCGCATGCGATTTTTAACAGAAAAGCATCCAAATGTATTGAAATTAGTATGAAACATGTTCAATGGCCCCCAAATGGCATTTTTGAGGCTGTACCACCCCCACTATCAACGCGAACTCGAAGCGTGGCGAGCGCAGCGGTACGCGTCCTACGACCTTTTCATACCCCCACTATCCACGTCGGCGTGCAGTTGAGAATAGAAAGTGTGGCAAGCGGACGCGGATACCTTCACAGGTATACGCGTCCCCTCGCGGGCTTCACAGGTGTCCGCGGGGCTCGCTGCGCTCGCCACGCTTCGGGCTCGGTGGCTCGCTGCGCTCGCCACACTTTCTATTCTCAACTCCACGCCGACGTGGATAGTGGGGGTATGAAAAGGTCATAGGACGCGTACCGCCGCCGCTCGCCACGCTTCAGGTTTGCGTTGATAGTGGGGGTGGTACAGCCTCAAAAATGCCATTTGGGGGCCATTGAACATGTTTCATACTAATTTCAATACTTTTGGATGCTTTTCTGTTAAAAATTGCATGCGATGCGATTGCATGCGATTTTTGAAAAAATGCCTAAAAACAGCAAAAATCGTATCAAATCGCATGCCACTACATTTGGCATGCAATGGCATGCAATGGGAGCCGTGATAATCCACAAGTACCATTATATATTTTTTTGATTTGCAAGAAGTAAAGCATTTGTTTTTGTTTCTACAAGGCTTAACATATTCATTTTCTATATTTCTTTAAATTGTCTGCTATTTTTTTTTTTATATTTGTAAAATTATTAAGTGAATTATTAAGTGAACTTAAGTGTTATATATAAGATAGATTGATTTATGAACCTGAAAATGTTGAGGATGGTTTAACCTAAGCAAAACCAGACACCTGCTGATAGAGTAAGCATTTTATTTTTTCATTATTGCAGGTTGAGTATCCCTTATCCAAAATGCTCGGGACCAGAAGCATTTTGGATAATGGGTTATTCTGTATTTCGGACTACTTTTTATTTCAATGAGGTATCTTAAGGACGGGACCCATGTGTGAACACAATATGCATGTATGTTGTATAAAGACATCAAACACATGAAATACACACAAATACACAAATATATTTTATTTGTGAATGAAACAAGGTTTCCCAGTAGTGCTTTTAGCAAAAAAAAATGTACACTCCGGCAATTATGGATTTCTGAATAATTTACATATCTGTATAAGGGCTACTCAAACTACAGTTTCTGCATAATTTGATGTATTCCTACTATGTACTAATAGCCTTATGCAGGTGATTGCACAGATATCTCTGGTAGAATAAATATTAGTGGTGTAAACTGAAGTCCCCATTGTTTTAAATGGTAAAGCTTTTTGGAGTTAAGCTAGGTACACACTGGAAGATATATCTGCAGATCATTTGATCAGCAGATATACCTATGGGCAGCGTGTTTTCTATACACACTGTCTGATCCATTGTGAATGACAGCTATCAATCACTGCCTGCTCATGGTGCTCAGCGGCAGGTGGATCACCCGTACACCTATCACGATGACACAGTAATGTGTAAATTTAAATAGTAAAAAGGCTGTTGGTAAAAATAAGGTACAAATATAGGGTTGATGCACTAACATCCGCCACCCCACATCGCCAAATTCCGCCGGCAACCACAGTGATACTAATCGCATATGCTATTAGTATCGCAAAGAGCAGCTCTTAGCGCAAGGCGATACCCCCCGCAGCGAAAACCTGGTGCGCAGGTTTTCCTACATACGAAAATGTGGTAAAAACCCAGATAACTGGGGTTTTACCTCATTTTTCCTTTAGTGCATGCAGCCCTATCTCTTTAAACCAGGACACGTGAATTGCACGGGTTCCGTGGCAAGCTTCTTTGAAGCCACCATTTCAACTGGCTTTAATCAGCCATAGAACCTGGGTAATTCATGAATGTCCTAGTTTAAAGGGATAGTATGTTAAGCCAGGGTTGGGTCTCGCATAAGGGGAAATCGATGGCAAAAGTGCAACTGGCCATTGATAGTGCATTACTATGCAATGGATGACCATCAATCTTTTTACATATTGATGGTCATCCATTTTCTTTGATAGATTGGCCTGTGGGCCAGTCAAAATATGGGGGTGGGACTTCACTGGTGTTAGGGGCATAGCTATGCTTAGTGTCCCGGCCCCTTGGGGAAAACAGCAAAACGAAACTATTCAGTTAAGCTTGACATCGATGGTGGGAAACCTTCTGGTTCTCCCCCATCGATGGCAAAACTAATTGACATCGGCCATAAACCATCAATGATTTCTAGTCATCGATGGTCGATGGCCATCCCTAGGACAGTGTTCAATTTAGCAGCTAGCATGGCTTGCGGTACAACCGCTCTGTGTAAACTCATACATTCAAATGTATTTGTTGCAGTTGAAATCCGGTTGTCCTGTCATCCTGCTGAACTGTAGTCTGCTGCGATTACACCTGGGGGGGGGGGGGGGGGGTGGGGTGCTTAAGCACTGCGTATAGATGTAGATGGTCACATAGATCTACATGTGCAGGCTCCTTCCTGTTAAAATGCTATGTGTGGCCCTAGCATAACTACACAGTAAACTTTTTTTGACATACACACCTAAACCAGGCAAACTAGGTACTAATACTATACAGTAGACCTTGCACTTTCAGTTATTGGGCATACTGACTTATTAGTAACAATTGCAGGCTGTTGGCAAGCAATATTTCAATGCTGGTAGAAAAAAACACAGTTAAGAATATTGCAAATTAATTAGAGAACCCTAATGGAAACTTTCCAAAAAGGTATCATTTCAGCTATGTACAGAACCTGCTGACACTAATTGCATTCCATAATTATTTTGATCACTCAGTGAACTGCATGACCTCTCTGCTTCCTTAATGACAGGCAATGTCTTTCTGAAACATTAGAAGGCTCTTGGTACTATTTGTGACAGGAACCTGTTAATGAAGAGCAATACACACCATAAGTTGTCAAACTCGGTCTTTACGACCCCATGCAGTAATGTTTTCTAGGTCTCCTCATAGAATATCAAGGTGAATTTGCTTCACCTGTGGATCTTTAAAACTGTATCGTGAATAATAAATACACCCGTTCACCTACTAGGTGACCTGTAAAACGTGAACTGTGTGGGGTCCTGAGGACTGAATTTGATAACCACTGAGCCACCACTATTAAGGATATTCATGCTTGACTTGACTTAATTAGTAGCTCAGACAATTTGCTTTTGCCATATGGGCTACAGCAGGGATATTCTTAAAACTTGGACTGTAATGGCAGAGTTTGGGAAGTTTTGCACTCTTGTATATTATGCAGAGTAGGACCTCCACACTGTCATTACCTTTACTTTTTACATTTCCTCTACAATGATGCCACTCAGTGGCATAAAAAGAAATAATGCCCCCCCCCCCCCCCCCCCCCCCGAAAATTATGGCACACCCCCCCACCGTTTCTGGTACAGATATACCAGGGTGGCAGGGGGAGGCGAGGTGGTGCCCCGTATCTGTGGGTGCGGCGGCAGAGGAAACAGAAGGGTGCCGGGGGACCTGGTGCGACGTCTGCAGTGTCTGGGAACTGAAGTGCTGAGAGCAGACACTGCGCACGGACAGAGGTGGCAGAGTTTGACAATTCAAAAGATAGGCCGCTGATTGGCTGAGTGTGCGCTCTCTCTCGGCCGCTGCTGTCTCCGTCCACAGTGTCCTCTCTCAGGGCTTCAGTTCCCAGACACTGCGGCGCTGTTGCTTCACCCTGCCCAGGTACAGGCAGTGTGCCAGGGGGGCGTAATAATAGCGCCCGCAGACCCCAGTCGCCCACACTTAGTCAGCACCTCCCCGCCATTGCGGGGTCTGCGGCGCTATAGGTGCGCCATTGATGCCACTTACCATCTTCATATACAGCATGACTTATTGCAGTTTGGGGTCTTCATAGGCAGCCCTTTGGCTTTCCTGCTCAGCTTGAATACATCAAACTAATAATAATAAGCCTAAATTACTATTTTGCTTTCTTCACCTTATTCTATATTTCTTTTTATCGTCCTTACAGTGAGCATCTCTTTGCTGATTTGGACCAAGTTCCACATAGCGCGAGAAGGTTGTGGGACTTGCACAAAGTTGGTGGGCATAAATAAAGCTTGATACATAAGCTTTGCACCTGTGCTGTGACACAAAGCGGAGTGCCTCTGAATAACAGAAGAGCCAGCGGAGAAGCATAATCACAGCGTGTGGATTGTGTGAGTTTGGAACATAGCATAGTTAGCCAAAAATAGATTTCCATTGAAACATGGAGCGTTTTTTTTTTAATACATTGTTTGGACTGTGCCTAACTACAGGGAAAATATTTGGATCTCTTTAAGGAAACCTTCTGTCAAGTTGCACTGAAACCTGTAATCTAATTATTTTTGTGGCTTATGGTGTTGCCTCTTCATGGTAGTTAGACAAACGTTTGTTTGACTGCTCTAAAGGCTGTGAACTACTGTATAAGGCTCTCCCATTGTCCACATACATTGTGGTAATAACTCCCCCTTATCAGGGTATGAATGGATGTGTTACTATGTGCCATTATTATTGCTATGATGCTTGAAACCAACGTCAAGATCTCTAATTTGTTATTGGGACATGAGCAATACCTGCCTCGCATTACCTTGTTGTGCCTTATTGTATGTAACATGTACAAGATCACTGTATGTATTTCATGCATAAATCTGACTGAATATTGTAGGTGTGTCATCTATAAATGTATTCCCAATATCATTAAGCACTTTCTAAAGCAAATATGCTACTAGTTCCACATGTACAAGCAGCTCTAAAAATGAAACATAAATGCTCATTGCTTTATATAAATGAAAAAGAAAAACAGTTTAAAAATCACTTTTAAAGTTACCTGATACATTTATTATGGTGGAAACCATAACAGAGGTCATATAGAGATTCCTATTAAGCCCAATAACTACATAAATAATGTTTTGAAATGTACAGTAATGTTACTTCTCATAAAACACAATGTGACCATTTTAAATTTTAAAATACACTCTAATATTTAATTTTAATATTTCAGGTGTATTTGCTATAAACAAATAATTTGATCAAATGTGTGTGTAGAGATGGCTAATTTTCACACACACCTCTATGAGGAGAGCAGGTAAATTGGCAATATTGGTGGCACAATGTACTGGTGTTCCAACCATCCTAATGTCTTTCCAACACCACTTCCCTCAGTGATGTAATTGGTGCTCAAAAATATGTTGCAGTAACCAAACACCAGCACTAGTTGTGGTACTCCTTTCCTTCTCATGTGGGAGGTGGGGATGGTATCCTCTGTTCCTCAGTGGAAGTGTGCTAGTGGGTTGTAACATCATATATCAAAGCACAGGAGTCCTAGTCCATTACAGATATTTATTACCAGCAGCTTCTACTGTATGTTGATAGAAGACGCCTTATGTCAACCATTTATTAAACTCGGTGAAGTGATAAAGTGTCTGGTTTTTATCACCGGCCAATCAGCTCCTACCTGTCATTTTTCAAACCAAGCCTGTAACTTCACATTTAGGAGCTGATTGGCCGGTGATAAAAACCAGAAACTTCACCGAGCTTAATAAATCTGCCCCTCAGTGTTTTATGTGCCCCATATGTCAACTAACTGTTGCACCTTAGACAACAACCTATGTTCACCAAATGATAGCATCAGTCCTGAATGCCATTGGTTAATATGATTTACCAGTCATTTTTCTGAGCAATAGTTTTATTTTAACTAGTTAAAAGCCTGTCAAAATGACGGCTTCTGCAGTGTACTTTGACTTTAAACTGTGACAGGTTTTACTGTTACTTTGAGCTGTGACTGTTTTTAGCCCACAAAGTCTCTACCCCCACCCCAGTCCCTATCTTATCCTACCTCCAATCTGTCTTCACGTGTCTCTCTCTCCATATCCAGCAAGTTTGAAACAGACCAGTGTCCCAATGTTACAAAGGAGTAATTTGGTCCGTCGAGTGGCCTCTAGTGGTCAGTGGCGATACTTCACCTCATTGCGGTGAGGAGTAGTTATATTTTTTATGTTAATGTTCTAGAATGCAATAGAGAAATGATACCGATAATATTATAGGAAGCCATAGTAAATCTATCCCTTGATACATTATCTAAGGTTGTAGGTTGATAGAGCCACGATCAATTCTATGACGTTATAAATATTACTTCATAGAGTTCATAGTGACACTAAGAAATGTGGTTAATTCCTATTATGTCAATAAGCTTTGTAAAGTCTGCTCCTACATATATAATTAGCCACATATGAGTCCTGCTCTAAATACTGTGCAGTGAGGGAAGTCATGCTGAATTGATCCAAGATAGAGCTTATCAGTCTGATGAATGAGCCACGTTTGACTAGACCATGTGGTCTGTGGCACATAGTCACCCTATTCTTTTGGTGTTTTTTGTTGGTTACAAATGATCCTATTACCTAGGCCTATAAGCATTTTGGATTTTATATTTTGGATTTTAGACATTTTAGAGTTATATGTCAGTCAGACCATTAATTACCTTATAGTAATGTAGATACATCATTCAATTTTAAAACTTCATAAAACCACTAATAAGGTCAAAGTGCTGGTGTAGAAGTTACTGTTGCTGTAATACAGGGCTTGACAAATTTTTAAAAAATCTAGGAGCCAGGATGAAAATGTAGGAGCCAGAAAAAAAATAGTGACAGTGTGCGCCAAAAAGTGACACCATTATGCCTATTACACATGTCACATACCCATTACACATACCCACATGCCACACATTATGCCACACACTGAAAAACCTTTTGCGTACTATACCACACACAATAATGCCCATTACATATACCCCACACACCGTAATGCCCATTACACGGTAAACCAAACACCCATTACATATATTACCACATGCCATAATGCCCATGGCATATTATGTCACAGTGCTGCTCACCTACATGGTCAATGCTATAGGTTTGTGGCTTGATGCCAGACAGGGGCAGACTGAGAAAAAAATATGGGGGGGGGGGGCTCTGTTATCTGGTGCCTCTGTTCTCTGGTGCCTCCCTTTGCGCAAGCAGCGGGTCCCCATGGTGGGTTATAATGTTCAATACAACAGCCAGCATAGTGGCAGCCCGGTAAAACACGGGAGATGGACAGGGAGAGGCAGGGAGCTGGCAGCAGCGGGTCCCAGTGGCTTGCTATCCTATCAACACTTACAGCAGCTTTGGGTGCCCGTTTGAGATATGTAAAAAGATGGTGCCGCAGTGGGTTATGTTCAATATAACAGCCAGCACGGTGGCAGCCCGGCAGAGCGGTGCAGAACTCTCCCGGCTGTTGCTGCATCAGAGCAGGTCAGCAGCGCGCCTATTACACGAGCTAATCGGGAGCCGTGCTTGAGCTTTAAAATAGGCGCGCTGCTGACCTGGTCTGATACAGCGGCAGCCGGGAGAGTTCTGCACCGCTCTGCCGCCGTGCTGGCTGTTATATTGAACATAACCCACTGTGGCGCCATCTTTTTACGTGTGTGAAACGGGCACCCAAGGCTGCTGTAAGTGTTGATAGTATAACCAGCCACGGGGACCCGCTGCTTACAGAGACGCTGCTGCCAGCTCCCTGCCTCTCCCTGTCCATCTCCCGGCAGCCGGGAGAGTTGTGAACTACTGCGCTGCCCGCTGCTATGAAGCCACCACTCTTCCCGGGGGTTCTGCTTCCTGGCAAATCTGGTCGCCAGTAAGCAGAATCTGGTCGCCATGGCGACCTGGCCCCCGGGTTTTGTCGAGCCCTGCTGTAATATCCCTTTAGAGATGCATAGATATTCTAGTGAAATGTAACACTGTGTACACACGGGCAAAAATCGCTGGCAATATGGTCGCCGAGTCACCATATTGCCAGCAATTGGAGTGTGCACCGGCGAAAAATTGCCGGGTGCGCACTCCCGCAGCTGGTTCCCTCTGAGGCCCCCCCCTGGCAAAGGTTCCCTTTCATCAGCAACAATATCTGGTCGCTGATTAAAACGGGACACTGAGCGATATATCGCACCTTCAGTGATATGCTGGGGAACTGAATCCTAACATACCTGTTCCTGATTGGTAAAATAGTAGTATAGATGCATTCGGAGTCCATGCACACTGCTGATCTGTTTTGTATTTTAGTATTACTGATTTATAAGAAAGAGTTGGCATTTTCTAGAAGGCAACAAGAACATTTCTGTTACTTTGTTGCATGTAAACTGCTGGGCAGTACAGAAAATTACTTCTTCAATACTGTGTAGTCTTTATTTACAATATGAGTAACATGTTATCTGTGGATATCAGTCATATATGTGTATGAGATTGGTGCTCATTGAAAACCTAACTTTACAGTTTACCAAGTACATATACCAGCCAGGAAATATCCTTTTGAAGTTTTGGTTAAAGAGTGCACTTGGCATTTTTATAGTCCATTAGTTAGTTTTAAATGATGATACACTGGGCCAGCTTGTGTTGTTTTGTGCTGATATAGTTGTATCATACCAACATTTGTTATCATTTCTAGTTGAGCCAGTAATACCCTTTTAATATCGCACCTAATTACCGGTTTCATGACAGTTTGTTGCTGGTTTAACTCGGTAATAGGTGCGATCTGAAAGGGCTTACCGGGTCCAGCAAAGCGGCAGTATTATGAACCAGTAAAAAAGTTCGGTTCTTAGCAGTTCATAGCTGGGTTGCTGTGCAGTGTGAATGGGTTAATTGGGTCGAGCGACCTGATTTCGGTTTACACTTATGGAGGAGGCAGTGCTTGGAGTAGTGTAGCTCCTCCCCCACCCCCGATGATGCTCCGCCCCGTATTGAAGGGGCCAGAGAGAGAAAAATGCAGGGTCGCTATGGGAGGAGGCAGTGCTTGGAGCAGCATCGGCTCCAAGTGCTGCCTCTTCCACCGCCCCTGATGATGCTCCACCCCGCACCCGTATGATGTCTGCATACCGGCAATATTACAGGGGCCAGTGAGAGCTAAATGCAGGGTCGCTTTGTGACTGAACCGTTTCAAAGTCCCAGTGTGATCTGAAAGCGGTATGAGTGTATTTTAAATCCCCCATCTTTTCAGTCTGAATGAAGTGAAACTGAGTGCCTGCTTCTGAGTTGCACGCAATGTGGCCACCATTCTGGATTCCTATAGGAAACTAAAGGATAATGCGACTGTACTCCATTATTGAGTTTTAGCTGTGCTGGACTTTAGTTGGGTCTGTCACCAGACCTGCCATCTACATCAGTCATTTTAGGCAATACTGAATTTGAGCATTATTATATACATTTAATGTACATGACTTTTTTCCCTAAAGTTCTTTGTTGTAGCTTCTGGTTAGTGCTATATGTGGATGCTGACTTGTCTGCTCTCACAACAGCAGAGCTGGCATGAGTCGTCCAGCTCTGTTCTGGAAGCTTGCAGGTCTCAGGGCAGAATGGTACTTATGTTATGAGATACCGGGTGAGCATGAAAATTCTTTTTTTTTTAAGTTACCAAAGCAATACCAGTTTTTGTATAAGCAAATGTTATTTAGCGGAGCTTATATTAATGTTACAGACTTCACAGGTCCATGTAACATTTCTGTTTTTTTTTTTAACAAAACATATTCAGGAATATTACCAATGAGCAATAAACCAAAAAATGCAGGAAAACATGAACATTTTAAAACACAGCTTCAAAAGCTATTCCGCTACCTTCTGTGTTTGTGCATGTGTGAGAAAGAGAGTTTCACTCTGTCAGCAGATGGCAGTGTTTCAGAGACTCACGGACACTAGACACATATATATGGATGATATTACCGTAATCATCGATTCTGTTAACTGATGCCACAAGTGGTGATTAAAACATGTGCTGCTATGTAGTTAAACCCAACCTTGAAGTAATAAAATATATAGGTTAATTATGCAGTGTTTTATATTGGGTTATTAACGTTTTGTGTGAATTAATACATCATTTGCAATGGCAATATGATGGTAATTGGTGTTCAGGTTACATACAACATTTTGGTTTTATGTCCTGAATCAACAGTATGTGGTTTGATGGACTAGGTAAGTTCTATTTTAAATGAAATGTAAAGCTTAAACTGTTTTTTTACGAAGGATCTTCTAGTAACATTCACCTGTATTGCTATATACATATAGCATAACTAAATGTATGCTCATGCATTCTGTTTGTAAACAAAACAATTTAATATATATTTATATTCTATGCACACCATGGTTGCCTGTCTTATAGTTGTGAAGATCCATTACTTCTCATCCTTGAGTACAGTGCAGGATCTCTTGCATTAAAGGGTATTTTCACAATCCTTGAGTAACACTTGATTTTGTTTTGAGAGCACTCTGACTCCACAAAGGGGGCGTGAAGTTACTTCCGCTATGGTGGAATGTGGTGTATAATTACAAGCTGCAGCTCTCTGGTAAATACATATGATGCCTTTGCTGTGATTTGTAATTTCCCAGCACCCAACACTATTACATTGACTGTAAAATACAATTAGTCTTCTACAAGAATAACCGGGCAAATGCTATAGGCTAGTTGATTTGTCTTCCTACAGTATCTGATGCCTTTTTAATCAACTTCATAGAGTTAACATGGTACAATTATACGGTGTCCATGTCGACATATGGTAGCATAGACAAAAATGTTAAACTCATGTCAACCTTTTTGCATGGGTCGGGCCTTCTGTCTGTCGACCTAGTGTAGATTGACCATTCTTAGGTGTTGACCTTCTCACAATCAGTCATTAGTTGTCAACCTAGTGACTGTCGACCATCTACACCAGTGGTAGCCAACTCCAGTCCTCGAAAGCTACCAACAGTTCACATTTTTCAGACCATCTAGCTGCTGCACAGGTGCACTCATTACTGACTGACACATTTTAAAAGATCCACAGGTGGAGCTAATTACTTCATTTGTGATTCTGTGAGGAGATCTGGAAAATGTTAACTGTCAGTGTCTCTCGAGGACTGGAGTTGGCTACCCCAGAACTATACTATAACCCTTTAATGCTATAAAACATACATTTATGAATGTTCTACACAAATATAACACTGTAAGAAAGGATAATTCCATTTATAAAGAATTGGTGTAGAAATCTATACTCCCATTTCCCTCTCTGGTAGTGGTACATCTCAATGCTGGACTCCCTTCTTCTGCTCTGGCTCCATCCAGCAGTCTGCATCAGACCATACTGGTGATCTACAACCACACCACAAGTACTACAGCCCTCTGATATTCATTTCTTGAATGTGAAATCACTGGCAGCGCAGGGAAAGAGAAATTCATGGGACCAATTTCTCAAAGTGGAATTAACCTTTAAAACATTTTTAGCTTTATATTTCATTTAAGATGTTCTACGTTAATTGCCTTAATGGAAGATATGTCGGATAGTTTTGTATCAGGTGAATGAACGAAGGCTGGATAATTACACTTCTGAAAGCAGCAATACTGAAATGCACTGAATTACTTGTGGAAATATTATATATACAGTAAGAGGAAATGGTGAATATGCTTGAACATTTTGGATATGTATGTTTTTATTATAATAAAAGATTTGTATTGTGTATGAAACTGTTATAAGTGAAAATATATTTTTAATAAAAGTCTGGAAAACATGCCCTGGATCTTGACTTATTGTATTGATTATAAGATACTAAGCTTGATATTTGTTACAATTTCTAAAGAGCTTTCAAGGAGAACCTGTCACTGGAATTATTTTTTACCCCTTTCACTAATAATTCAGTCTAGATGGACTTTTATTCTGGCTACAGATGGCTGAATTCGGGGCGGGTGCTGATGTCATATGGCGTCAGCCACCCGCACCAAGCAGGCATAGACACGCTTGCGTTCGCAAGGGTACGAACAGCACTTCCATGGGCACACCTAGCTTTTTTGTGGGCACGCCCATAAAATGCTGGGTGGTCCCCTGCGAACTCTGCATATTCGCGCATGCGCGGACCGTTCTGAATTGCCCCCGCATAGTGTAGTCTTTTAACCTTTGCTCACTGGTAACTACTTTGATGGCCTCTTGTCTGACACTCCTGGAAATATTTAGGTTGCCGCATGTCTCTTCAGTTTCACGTCAGTAACCAGCTGAATAGAATGAACCTGCCTAGACAAAAAGTTTTTAGCTGCTGCATTCTATTGTTTTTATTATAACAAGAAAAATATTGTAATCCATATCTGGACCATGTTATATATATATATATATATATAGTTATATATATATATATATATATATATGAGTGATCAGTCTATATATACAGCCTCATCTTGTGCTGCACAAATGTCCCTCTGAAATGTGTAGTTGGATTGCAGCCCAAAGAATTGCCAGTGCTGCAATTAAGATGCTATTTTTGTGACGTTGACCCCTTTTCAGGTGTACGTACATGTCCCTCCGGCTATTATGGGCATGTGGATTAAAGCCCACTGAAAGAAGAAAAAGAGTTATGATCAGTAAGAGAAGAAATTTAATTTTAAAAAAGAATTCACTTTCTGCATATCACTGACAAATCAAGGTCAACAATGACCTCAATAATGAAATTATCATAACACTGCACACAGGATCATCTTAACAGCGTTGTATGCCCTGGGCACATAAATGCACTAATGATAATCATACATTTACAGAATCCAATTTAAATACAAATCATAATGGTGGGGATGCACTAACATCCGCCGCCACTTTACCCCCATCCGCCGGCTACCGCAGCGATACTAATCACATATGCTCTAACATGCAAAGAGCAGCTCTTGCGATAAGTGCTGCCCTTTGCGAAGCAGCTGGCAGAGGGTGAGCGGGTTCCCAGTGGCTCTTCCCTCCTGCTGCTGCGGGATGAGCTCCTCCCTGCACCCAGAAGGGTATGTATGGGGCTAGGGAGGAGGAGGTCACTGGTCTGGGCCTCACAGCGTGGACACATGTGGGGGGGGGGGGGGGGGGGGCGGTCAGTGCGGGGCAGCAGCGGATTGTGAAGAGAAGCCCATAGGCGATACCCCCCGCAGCGAAAACCATGCATGCGGGTTTTCCTTCATACAAAAACGGAAGTCAATACCAGATAACTGGGTATTTACCGCATTTTTCCTTTACAGCATCCCGCCCAATATGCCTCTCCTGTTGGCTTGCACTATTTCTCTAAATGCTTCTATACAGTGATTGGTTTATAGCTCCAGCCATCCACCAATCAGCATGCTGCCTGGTGTTTGACCACCATCCGCCCCTGCTCATAGGGACCCTAGGCAGTGTGCCTATATGTTAACATGGCCCTGACTTACATATTCTAATAACTTGAATAATATATTGTACAGACAATCCTTGTGACATACATTGGTGGCAAGTTTAATAACTAAGAGAATGAGTCTACGCAGCAGATTTAAAATGTTCTTTTTGTACCTGTGCTGCCATGCTAGATTCAATCTGTTTTAATTCTTCATTCAATGCTGTTTGGGTATTTTGGAGCACAAGTAGTGGCATTGGAATGGTGGGGGCAAGGTGGCAGCTAGCCCCCCTAATTTAAGAAACGCGTCCATGTGCAGGAGCTAAAGAGTGCCATCGATGACCCTGTGTTGAAGAAGCAAGCAGCGGGCTGTCACTGGGCAAGCTTGCTCGTAATGGAAAGAGAA
Source organism: Crinia signifera (assembly GCF_055691185.1). Lineage (NCBI taxonomy): Eukaryota > Metazoa > Chordata > Amphibia > Anura > Myobatrachidae > Crinia > Crinia signifera. The sequence continues at coordinate 187,543,912 of NC_139217.1, forward strand.
CATCCCATTAAAAAAAAATAGGTGGCCACTGATTAGCTGAGAGAACAGTTTGTCACGGCTCTCAGCCAATTAGCAGTTCCCTATTGAAAAGAATGGGACAACACATGGAAGAGTGAGCCTCCATCCACCCTCTCACCGAGGACATTGCCATCCGCAGTGCTAACATTGTCAGCACCTCTGCATTGCCGACACCTCCACACTGATTATGCCACAGGCACTCCTACACTGCCGACACAATTGCCTGCCGGACACTGCCCACACGACTGTCAAACCCACACTGAGGATACTGATGCCAACAGCACCAGTAATCTCGCAATGAGTACACTGCCGACATTTCTGTACTGCTGACACAGCTAGAACCCTGCACTAAGGACACTTCCAACACTCCTGCACTATTGACACCCCCAGTTTGAGGACACCACCGATATCCCCGTCACAGTAAGTGTAGTATTGGTGTATCCAGCCCGCACCATATCCAACTTGTACTGTATCAAACCCACACTGTATCTGACCCATGCTGTATTCAACCAGCTCTTTATCCGGGCAAGGCCGATTGTCATGCAGTATTCTGCCCAGCAATGCAAACAATACATTTTTGCATTTGCATCCCTAAAGTGCGAATAGTACAGGCTGCAAAGCGATGCGCAAGCTGCCCGTTTTTTTCCATCACAGTGGCTATGTGTGACATCATGAAGCCTACCCTACACGGTCTTAAGACTCCTCCATTATCTGGACCGCACCTAGAAAATGGTTCACTTACTGCCCCCTTTGGTCTGTGGGCAGACCTGAAAAAATCATGTAAGTTTTGCAGATATGCATAGGTTACTGAATTAGCCCCTATATCAGTAGTCTCCAACCTTTTTTGGGGTGTGAGCTACTCAAGACAAAGTAAACCGCCTGAAGAGCTACTAAAATAAAACAACGAAATCTGCATAATAGAAAAATACCCATTACACATTATGCCACACACTGTAATGCCCCTGACACATTATGCCACATACCGCAATGCCACAGACACGCATACATACCTCCCAACACTGGAGGCAGAGGAGAAGGGACAACTGCGTGTGTGGAAGGCACGCGCCAGAAATTAGGGCATATGACATACTATCGTGGAACTCCAGCGAGGCCACATCCCCCTCTCTGTATAGACGCTGTGCTATATATATATATACACATGCCACCAGCAGTGCCAGTTACATAATGCCCACCCGATTGTGGTGCCAGTGTAAATAAATACTCTGGTGGTACTATGTGAGTGCGCCGTAGGCGCCAAAAAATGGATGTAGCCACATGGAGTGTGGCCAATGAAAATGGGGGTGTGATACAGATATGCGCCCAATAGTGCAGTGCCAGATATACATAGGAGAGTCCGGTGTCCCCCTGCAGTGCTGTCTGTGTCTCCACCACCTCCTCCTTCTGAGGGGAGAGAAGAGGACAGCACATTGCACGCCTCTCCTTCCCCTCACTTCCCTGTGACTAGGCCATCAGCCAATCAAAGCTCGCAGGCTGGCTCCTGATTGGCTGACGGCCCATGAACTCTGATTGTCTGATGGTCCAGTCACAGGGATACAGAGAGAGAAAGGAGAGATGCGCGATGCACTCTCCTCTCAGAAGGCAATCGGTAGCGGGCGGGCAGCTGTAAAGTGGTCGAGCCACTCGGATCGCTACCGTGAGCAACCAGTAGCTCGCAAGCGACGGGTTGGTGACCATTGCCCTATATCTTATGTGCACTGTAAACCTTACTGTATCCAACCCACACTGCATCTCGCACTGTATCCAACCCACACTGTATAAGACACTATGGGGGTTATTCAGCCCTATGTATCTTCAAAAGAACTCCCATCTTGGCAAATTTACCCCTTAGTGTCATCTGCCAGCTCACTGCAGCCTTTGGCCCTTTATTGGAGAAAAAAAATAATATTGTGAGATTTGAGGTGGTCAAAATTGTCTGGAAATTGATGATACTGAGGTTAATAATACAAAAAATAAAAGGTACAAATTATATGATCTTTTATTCTTTTTGCTGTTTTTTTTGCAGTGTAAATGATTGCCGCTTAAAAAAAACCCTGGAGATTTCTTACCAAATCTCTCACTTTCTGATTCTCTCACCCTATTACATTTCACCCATAGGCTATATGGAGCAGCAGGTAATGGTGCCTGAGTACACAAAGCTTTTTTTACAAGGCGGAAACACAAACTGAGATTAAATCTTGCCCCCCCCCCCCCCCCCCAACCCCCACCCAAAAATGTTCTGAAGCACTAATATTATACATAGGCCCACGGGTCTCTTAAAACACCCCTGACAGAGAAATCCATTCCCATGCTTCATCCTACATACTGTAGTGACAACAAACAAATGTTGAGTAAATAAGTAGATCAAGACCCGTGTGCAGTACACAGAATCCCTATAACTTTCATACATGGGCGAGTGGATTAATAAGTGATTTTTATTCACATAGCTATAACTACATATAAGCAATAAGTGTGGGACCACATTGCTGTTGAAGCACATTTATTTATTTTTGGACTGTATTTGGCATGACATGTGAAACTGAACACTACTGTGTAAGATTTACGGTTCCATACACAGATGGAAATCTGTTCCTGTGGCGCATCATTTTCAAACACAAGTGAGGATAAAAAAAAATGTAATAATACAGAAGACAGAAAATAATTAAATACTGTATGTATCACGGGAGCATTTAGATTGCTTTCTATATATTAACTTTATACAGGTATGTCTGACATATACTGCACTCTTCCTAAAAGTTGAGGGATTTAATTTTGCAACAATATCTCAAGAAAATCTCAAATTCAGTCTGACATAAAAACACAATGCAACATGCGTTATTGGGAGCATCACATTTTAAACAGGAACGGTTGCAAACTGAAACGATTTTGATTCTCAGTATCCTGCTTACTTTCAGGTTTATGGGGAATCCATTAATTCAAATAATGTCTTACAGGCAACTTAACCGTGCATCTTTAGTCAGTCACCCATCTGCAAACGTCATGCAAATCGCACCTTCCCCTGTATACATAAATCCATGTGGCTAAAGCTGGCGATACACCAGATTGATTTGAGGCCCGAATGCACGATTTCGACAGGTCATGTGTTGTGTAAGTGAACATCATGAGGTGGTTCTGTATGATGCACAGGCCCGCATGGTGTGAGATCCATCCTCAGATCTTACGTGTTGCATGTAAGATCTGAAGATGCTGCTAACGACCGGTATGCTGGGAGTTGCAGATCTTACGATAGATTTTATGTGAAATTACACACATAGGAACTATCGTGGGTCGGAGAAACTGCGGTCTGATGCTGGTCTAAGCTCTGATGCTGGTGGTCCTGATGTATGGCAGCTTAATTGTGCATGAGGGAGGCGCTTAGTTTTGGTGTCCATACATGAAGTAATACTAATCGGTGCATCCTTTGATAGTCACTCCATCGAAACTTGCACCAACTGTGTCACAGGTACAGCTTCTCGTCTGACAATGGCCTCCGATGTGAATGGTTGAACATTTGTGTTCTCATTCGCTCTCACTGACACACCCTTCACATGCCCATTAAATAGTCAATTTTGGTGTGCATTTCCAGCCACCATCACAGGCCAGTAGCTCCCACTTTTCAACAATATTTCTGTTCATCTCAATGTCATCAGTACCCTTGTGTGCACTCTCTGGGGTTTATTTACTAAGATGGGAGTTCTACTGAAGATGGGATATTGCTATGTGCAACCAATCAGAATATACTTTTTATTTAGCACCTTCTCGAAGATAATAGAATCTGATTGGTTGCCTATAGTAACATACCATCTTCAATAGAACTCCATCTTTGTAAATAAACCCCTCTGTGTAACACATGAACTGTATGAGTCATAATGTATCTTTGCACATGAGCCATTGCAAAAACAAAAATCTATGTTAACATCGGTGTTGCCTGTGGCACTGAATCAGGCCCGGAATGTTTTATAATATAACTCTTTTCACTAGAGAAGATGTGTCCATGTTTCTACTGGAAATGTAATACAGCTTTGCAGATAATGTAAAGTATTCCAGTGATAATCCCTCCCAGGCTTTTGTAATTGCTTGTAATCCGAAGGTTCCAGCATGAACAGAGTGCATTTTTACATGGTTGTCATAGTGCATTGTACAGTACAACATTCACAAGTTACCTTATTTTTGGATGATTAACAGTTTTGTTGTTCCTGTAGCCATGGTGTCTCTGTTACCTCAGGTCTCACAGCTGTTCGCATAAAGCCACAGACACTCTCATTATGCTCAGCTGTTGGAGCAGCTAATAACCAGTGCACTGTCATATTAACTGACCTCATAGATATTGTATGCAGCTAGCGCTGAAATCATCAGGCAGTACAGAGGACTCATTCAATTTCACAAAAATGTCTGTGACAAAACCACATTTATATTAGCTGTTACTTTATAACAGGTTGTCATGTACTACCAAATCATGTATGTAGCTGTATTTATAATTGTGTGATCTAATCTACAGTTCCACTTAAAGGAGCAGCAATTGAATGATCCCATACAGTACATTTGCAGTTATTCATATACACTAATCTTATCTCCCTTGTCTCGCTAACCGCATCTGTAATTGTGCTCTACAGCCTCAAGCCTCCCATGTGTCTCTCCAGCCTAATGTCAGTCCCTGCTGTATCTGTCCAGTCTCTTTCCACCATGGCTCATGTAGCCACCAGTCTCTCCAGCCTTGTTCCCAAACTCTTCAGCCTCATTCCCTCTGTGTCTCTCCAACCTTCTGCCCCTCCTGTGTCTTTCCAGCCTCATGACATCTTTGTGTTTTTCAAGCCTAATGCCTAAACCCCTGTTCCTCCGGCCTCATTTCTCATGTCTCCATCTTCTTCCCCCAGTGTTTATCTAACCTCATTTTCCTGTGTCTCCTCAGCCACATTCCACCGTGTGTCATAGGAGAGTTTTTATGGGTACTAGGCTTCAAGTGTTTCCAGGTATCTGCCCAACCTTACCATATCAGTTCCCTCAATTGTCTCATCGTCCCATTCCTCCTCACCCTGTCTCTAGATCTCATATCTTATCCATCTCTCCTTCTCTTTCCTCTGCATCTCTCCTAATTTTTCTTCATTGTCTGTTTCCGCTCTTTCATCTTTGGACCCTTCCCTCTTATCTCGGTCCTCCTCCTTTTCCCTAACTCAACTCTGTCTTCTTCACCTATCTTGGGGGCAGATGAAGTGGGGGATCACCAGGTGCAGACTCTGGCTGGGGGAGAAATGAAGCTGTGGCTGAGCATAGCATGCAGACAGTGAGAACTGTTGGGAAAGGGAGGAGGCAGACTATACACACCTTGCAGCATTATAATATACATTGGACCAGGTATATGTCAGTCTGGCCAAAGCACAACCCACGACCCACTGCTAACCCAAGTCCAATGTGGCCCTTAAGTCAGTCCTGCATTTGACCAAGTATAGGATCAGTGCAAGTGCACTTTGATGAGGACAGTGATTAAACTAAGCTTACAGTTAGTGGCTGATGCATCGCAAAGAAATGCAAAACGTTGCATATGAATTATCTATACATTTAGTAATGTTTGAGTAATTACAAGTGGCTTGTTTGCCACCTAGTATCAGCCCACATGAGTGTAGTAGCAAGGTATTTTGGTTCATGTACTGTAGATAGGGTAATCTCTGTGGTACAAGTGAACCAAGAAGGAAAGACAAAAAAAGCACACACTGTAAAGCCGGGTACACACCAGACGAAACGCTCTGCGAGACATCGTCAAACAATTTTCCTTGAACTTCCTGGGTGTCTCGAAAAAAAGATATAATGCATACACACTGAACAATATCATTAAGACTATTGTTCAGTGAATTCATCCTGTCTCCGCACCTCACATGTACATGACATAGCCAAAATTGAGCTGCATGTACAGACAACAGAAGACCTCATTAACGACTCACTGTATGCATCGTTAATTATATTGAGCATACACACTAGATGATATAACAAATGATATCACTCAAAAGATCCAAAATGAGTGAATCATTTAAAAGGTTGCTTAGTGTGTATGGTGCTTTACAATAAGTGGATTTTGTTATTTACAGTGCCTATAGAAAATGATTATACCTGGTCAAAGTGCTTACCTTTTGTCACATTACACCTGTGAAAATACAATATTCAGCTATTGATAAAAGGTGACAGTACTGAACATTGGCTTAGCAATAAACCGCAAAAGGAAGGAGAGGGAAAGTGGACTCGGTACTTGTGTAGTTTCACGGCGCCAGTATGGCGCCGTGCATCTGAGTCCCCTTGCGGGGCTCGCTTCGCTCGCCCACACTGCCGGCTCGGTGGCTCGCTACGCCATGCTATTTAAAATCAACTCCATGCCAACATGGATAGTGGAGGTATGAACTATCCATGTTGGCATGGAGTTAAGTAACTTTTTTTAACATAGTTTGTGGCGAACGTAGAACCCGGAAGTAGCACGGCGCCGTGAAACTACACAAGTACCGTGGACTCTTTTTCTGGGGCACTCTTGAGAATATGATAAGTTATTATTTATTAAAACTTAGCTTTTATTGTTTTTATTCATAAAATATTCATGGACTAACACACTGGTAGGTATCCAACAAACAATGAGGACAAACATATAAACTGACGAACATAGATTGCAGTGAGCTTTTGAAAATATATGCTATGCAATGCAAGGTAGATGGATGAATTCTTTTTAAGTAAAATTATCTAGTGTACTTCAAATAATTTAACACTGGGGTTCTTACACTCTAGAACTCAAATAGTGAGGATGTATCTAGTCAGGCTGATAATTCTCTTGACTAGGAATCGTATGAAGGGAAATATGGTGATATGAGGGCGGTATTCCCTTGTTTGACTGCAGTATGTAAAAGCGCTAAGGACAGGTATTCAATCTATAATTTTAGCATGCGGTAAATATTAAGTAAAATTGCTCCAATGATTGTGCAGTATGATTGCACCAATTTTCACTGTGCCATCAATGATTTTATAATGCAGGACAAAAAAGATTAAAAAAGAGGACAAATCTTTTTTGTCCTGCATTATAAAATCATTGATGGCACAGTGAAAATTGGTGCAATCATACTGCACAATCATTGGAGCAATTTTGCTTAATATTTACTGCATGCTAAAATTATAGATTGAATACCTGTCCTTAGCGCTTCTACATACTGCAGTCAAACAAGGGAATACCGCCCTCATATCACCATATTTCCCTTCATACGATTCCTAGTCAAGAGAATTATCAGCCTGACTTTTTGCAACAGCAGCAGCGGTGGTAATAATCAGGCTGGATGGTGAGCAGTACCGGGAGCATTGTGTGTAATTGGCATTACTGCGGCATTGTGTAAGCGGCACTTGTGGGTGCATTATGTGAAATTGTCACTTCTGGTTGAACTGTGTAAGTGACACTACTAGAGGAATTATATATAATTGGCTCTAAGGGGGGCATAATGAAACCACTGTGCTTCACAGTATGTAGACTGTTTTTTAGGTGATCACTACTGATCGCCTGTGGGTGTCTTTGTGGCAGTACAGATTTGGATCTGCCAGCCACCCTTCTGGCAGTGTTATCACAACATTCAGCCATTGAAAAGGAGTCTAAGCAAATCTGGTGAAATCTTATAACGCACATTTCACGGGCACGGTGCCTGCTTCTCCTGAAGCTTGTCAATAGTTGAGTTTCAGAAATGAGATAGACTCTGCAAGTTTGGAGCTTAAAGTCACCAAATAAACTGTTTAAGTAAACATTTTTCTTGCCTGGAACAAGTAAGGTATGTTTTGGCCAACACTTTTGAACATAACAGTTTTGCTTGGCCCCATAGCAATGTCATTGGGGAGGAGGCAGCACTTGGAGCTGATGCTTCCTACTCCCTATAGCGGGTATGGCTTAACCATTCACACTGCTCAGCAACCTGGGTCTGACCAGGGTTAAACCAATCTTTTAACTCGGGTTGGATTGCTGGGTTGCTGGATAAGGGATTTTTCAAAAGGCCCTTTCACACTGCACAGTGACACAGGTCGAAGCGGCAACAACCCGGGTCGGACCAGAATTATTTGTGCGTTGTGAAAGGGGTATTAGTGAGGCACAAGGAACTCTCCTTTGCAATTGCTTAAGTCAGAGTCTACCAAATGCCTTTATTATAGTCCAGCTTTTAAGGATATCCATATTTGAGTCCAGATGGTCAAATCAAAATGAAGGAGGCACTAATTAAAGGTGCATACACATGGTGCAATTTTGGCTATACGATTTCCCTTAAATGCTGCGGAGCTCAGAACCACCGACATTGACCATGCACACTGTGCAATTAAGACTATACTAAAAATAGCTCATACTAGATTGTACACTTTCCAGCCAAAATTGAGCTGCCTGAACAGCCTATTTTTTCTTGCAGTACCGACCCCATGGTGGGCGCACATCAGCATCGCAAGCTTTATGCGCACAGTGTACTATGCTTTCTACCAATATATCATCCATATCAGTAGTTCATATAGCACAGTGTGCAGTGTGTATTCCCCTTTAGTTACATGTGATCAAGCATGGTTACCATTAAAACCTGAATTATAACCACAGAGTTTGGCTTAAATGAACACTGATTAGAGGCAAAGTACTATGGGGGTTATTCTGGTTCACTCGCATACCTCCCAACTGTCACGATTACAGCGGGACAGTCCCGATTTCGGGTCCTGTCCCGCTGTCCCACCCGCGGCAGGCATTGTCCCGCTGTGGGGGGTGGCAGTTGGGAGACCCCCCAATCTAATAGAATAGACGCTGTGCGCATGCGCACAGCGTCTATTCTCGTATGAAAATGAGGTTGCGGCTAATTAGCATAAGCCGCGCCCTCATTTGCATACACCCCGCCCCCTTTTCGGGCGCTTGCGCGAGTGTCCCTATTTCATTTAATCAGAAGTTGGGAGGTATGCACTTGCAAAGGCAAATTCTGTCTCAAATGGACAAAACCATGTTCACTGCAGGGGGGGGGGGGGGGGGGGGCAGATGTAACACATGCAGAGAGATTTAGAGTTGGGTGAGTTATTTTGTTTCTGTGCAGGGAAAATGCTGACTGCTTTATTTTTACACTGCAATATACTGTAGATCTCACTTTGAAGTAAAACCCCACCCAAATCTAATTCTCTCTGCACAAGTTACATCTTCCCCACCTGCAGTGCACATTGTTTTGTTAATTGAGAAGATGAACCAGAATAAGGGCCTATATGCACAGAGAAAGACAATCAGTGAGGTTCTGCATTACCTGTCCTGCATACATTGAGGTATCAAGTTATAAAACTCTAAGTAATTATATAAAAGTATTAGAAAGCATACTCACATTCATATTGTTCTGATTTTCCATCTAACCTTTATGTTTTTTAATAAAATTATAATCAACTGTAAAAGGGTAATTCTTTTCTGTCCTGTGTTCTTTCTTATTGCGAAGAAAGGGAACACAGTTCATCACATCTACACCATAAGCCAGTGGTTCCCAAACTTTTTTGCATCACGGTGCCCTATAGTAGTAGATAGTAAAATATTTATCCCTCCGCAGCAAAACCCTAACAGGCGAGGTTTAGTACATCAGGAAATGCGGTAAAAACCCTATTTTCCCTTTAGTGCATCCTGCCCCTGGAAACACCATTTACTGTATGTAACCTAACAGACGGATGGCTCCCCGACAGTCATTCCTCCGACGTCGGAATCCCGACTGCTCCCTCGTGGGGGTCCACGACCCCCATAGAGGGAGAATAAAATAGGTGGCAAGCGCAGCGAGCCCGCAATCGGCTTCATTGCGCTCCCCACGCTGTGCAGTCGGGATTCCGACGTCTGACTAATGACTGTCGGAATCCCGACTGTCGGGTAATTATACCACACCCACCTAACATTACACATTTGCTAGGAGCCTGATGCATACCTGTATAAGACACAATAGGATTACCAAACACCCATGTTATGCACATAGAACATATGCCCTCATGTTCAGCTGCAACTCACTGTTCATTCTAATGCTTAAAAAAAAAAGTTACTTTAAAATATTTACACCTGGACCTTTTGGAGTGTTCTGATTTACCCAAGATTGTATTGTGTTGAGGAAAAGATGTTATTTTGTTGTCAATTTTCTTCTTATACTGTACATGTTACACATTACAAGCTATGTGTTATAAATGATTTTATTTACTTTTATTTCCAAGAGATAGAAACAATGTGAGTACCAAAACAATATCAGATGACATTAATATATTTCTAATAAAGGAATATCAATACAGATTAAGCACAAAAGTAATAGGAAATCTGATACATTTCAGCGGCCGCACTGGATGGGCCTTTAACCTGCACATTTAACCAAATGGCTGCACATTACTCTTAGGGGTATATTAATTGTAGTGTGGGTTTTCCAAAGTGGAGAAATTTTTCATAGCAACCAATAAGATTCTAGCTATTATTGTCACCAATAGCTGGAGGGCTGCTTATTGCCCAGCCCTGTTCTAGAAGGTGCTAGATCAGCGGTTCCCAAACTGTGTGCCCTGGCACCCTGGGGTGTCGCTGAGCCCTTGCAGGGGTGCCCTGGGTTGGTGGTCCATGACCAATTCAACTTATTTATGGTCAATGTAATATGCAAAACCAGTGCTTGTGGTTTCCAATCATAAAATATGTGAAAAAATAAAACTGAATCCTGTCCCTCACCACAAAACTGAGCCTAAGGATGACATATTACCATAATTTGTTTAATTTAATATTTTTTTATAAAGAACTCTATAGGAATCTTTTGGGCTAGGGGTGCTCCAAAACATTTTCTGATACTCTAGGGCACTGTGATTCAAAAAAGTTTGGGAACCACTGTGCTAGATAATGATAATTAGACTCTATAAACCCGCACTACAGTCGATATACCCTCTAATCTCAATAGCAAGTTAAGTTAATATATTTAATCAAGCAAAAAGACTCCAAAATATAAAACAAGTTCTACAAGCTAAAACCAACAAATATCACAACAAACCAGGAAGCATGTTGCCCTTCACTTGGGTAGAGTAAACACAAAATATACCTGTTACTTACTGGTACACATAAAAAATACATTTTTGAAAGTAAATTTGGAGGAAGATAGATGGGAACGGGGTAGTGAGATAAAGGGTATGAAGTTGTGAGCCACTGCTGGCCCTTCTGTGGGCTGTTGAGACAAATATTTCTGATTGTATAGCAGTAAGTCTTAAAATAAAATTCCTGGATAGTGTTATTTTCTACATACAGATAGATTTGGCAAAAGATCTGGTCATTCCCGACCAACTGAAATGACCAATTGCTCAAATCGTTCCATATTTATGAACGCTATAAATGACGATGCGTGTACCGGCCGGTCATTGGTAGAGGTCGATGATCTTTCCTGCATGCAGAAAGATCATAGACTAATCGTTAGTGATGTGTACCAATCGTTTCATGTGTATGCACGATGAATGATTTGGTACAGCAGATTAACTGGCTCCCACTCCCCTCCACCATCGTTAAAGCTTGATTGTTCATGTGCAATCGTTTGTACAATCAATCACTATTTGACACCAAATCGTTTGTCCAGTAGTTCTGAGGAAATCGTTAACGAGATTGGATTGCTAAATCTTTCCGTGTGTATGCACCTTTAGAAGTGGGAAGCACCATCTATTGTATATAGTGGCAGAATTTTCTATATGTACAGTATATAAACATTCATAATACAAGGAGAAAAAAACAAAGACCTGATTCTTGTTAGAGTCAAAATAATTATAATTGTTAGTCAAAATAATGATAAATACTACTTTAGAGATTTATTTGATAGATTTATGTGCCTATCATCACAAGCCATTTCCATCACAAGCCAGTTCCATCATCACAAGCCGTTTCTGGGGGCAGCATTAAAAAAAAAAAAAAAAAGCCACCCCATGATCTAAGTCAGACAGTTTTTTTAGTTTTTTGTCACAACATAAATTACCTAAGATGTGTAGCATGCTGTCTTTTTATTAATGCTTATAACCATGCAAGTCCAACACAATACTTTATTTTAGATGGCTTTCAAATCCAAAACATGCAGTAAGGTGATCTAATATGTAAGGGGATCGTGTAACATTCACAGATATATATATAAAAGTTCATAAACATTGGTTGATAGGACATATTAAGTTTCACTGAGGGGTGACACCAAAGTGGCAGCAGCCGGGTGCTCTACTGTAATACTGCATGCAGTACCCAGCTCCAGTCACTGTGAAGAAGCCTGCACTGCAGCCACAACACCCCCGGGGGCAGCCTGTACCTCCTGGACCCCATATTGATGAGTAATGTGGGTTCTGGCCATGAGGCCATGCCACCTTTACAAGACCACACCCACTTCCCACAGTACATTCTAGGGTGCATGTGTAGATCTATGAGTGCCGCAACAGGTGCAATAGGCGCAAGTGATGCCCCTAAGTGACACCCCTGGACAACGTATTTGACATTGTATGTAACGGTTTACTACCTCAGTGAAAAGTATTATCTTATCTCAGGGGTTCTCAAACTGGGTCCTCAGGACCCCACACAGTTCATGTTTCCAGGTCACCCAGCAGATGCAGAGTTGTATTCACTACTCATTGACACAATTTAAAAGATGGGATGACTGCATTGTTCTTCAATATTTTGGTTTGTGTTTTTTACAGAAAGAATGCTGTGTATTGAAAACAAATTGGCAATTCTGGCAGATACTAGAAGGGACAATGGGCTGGTTCAGCCGCACAGATAGACTGCCCTGGCCGAACAGCTCAGCCTCCCAGCACTCTGCACTGTTATAATAGACAGGGCTCTGCCTCCTGGTGATCTGCCCAGCCACCCAACATATAGATCTGGAGACATGCCACAAGGCCCAGCCCCCATGACTCACAACAACCCATAAGCTATGACGGCCATTTTTTTTTAACAAACCCCCCCAATCCCCAATCTGTCTCTGATTGAAAACATCATCTCGCATATGTAGCAGCATTTTAATCTGCTGGAAGTGCGGGATGCCGGAAGAGCTTGGATGGTTTTTTAAAGCAGCAATAATTTACAAGGCTTGGTTTTGCCTTGTACATGACTACAGCTTAGGAGGCTATTACATATGCTTCCCTCTTCAGTGATTAACTTGCAAAGCATTTTCATTTACATATACATATTTGTGAATGTGTGGTTTTTCCCTCGCTTGCATCAATTAATTAGCATTTTGAGGTAAGTAGTCTGTTAAAATCGCAGCAATCTTCTGGATACCATTATCTGAACAGTCAGTATTTAACAGTATTATGGATTGAAACAAGTTATAAATAAGATTTCGGTTGGGATGCATCAATGTAATGCATCCCGCCACTCACTGTTTATGAATGCCGTATGCTTGAAGATTTTGGCAAAGGACAAATCTTGCGTTGAGTTGTTTCTTGTAATGATATGACTTGTTTATGACACCAAATCCTATATGTACATGTGTCTAGTGATGCACGTGCCATAGAGGGTGCTGGGAGGGATCCAACTGGATCCCTCTCAGAGGGGAAATACGACAGATGCCCATAGGCTTCTATACAGCAATTCCGGCATCCAAGTTCCGGAATCTATCGTATTCCGGGCTTGGTGCATATGAGGTTATAAGGCAAACATCTGAAAGTGGCATTTTCTGAGGTTTGGCCGCATTTTTATCATTGGTGCATCCCACGTTTAGCATTTCTTTCCCAGGAACCCAAAGAATGGAGAATTCTACTGGGAGGGCAGCATCTCTACTGACATGGGATAAAACACAAACTATCTCTTTACGATATTAGTGCACTTAGTAACCACCAACTTCCTTAATCCATAACACTTTACAAATGACTTAAATACATGTAAATATGTAAACTTTATGCATGCACTAAGCAAATACAGTACATACACAACCCTCCAGCAAGACCAACTGGTTCATTAGCATATAATGTTTTTTTAAGCCTCAGAACCAGCTGTCAATGGGATCTTCTTGTTCTGAGAACACAGCCCTGCACATGTTGGAGTTCTCTTGATGAAGTGGAAGTTCAGAACCTTCCACAGTTTGTACTTTCCCTTTCCGAGATATGTAGGACTTTCCACAGGGCAAGCGCTCATACTTTGTTATAAATTGCCTGCAAAAAAAAAAATGCTCAAAATAAACATTTTACTTATAGTATACATTTTTCTTATTCATGGCAAGTCAGTTTTAAAATGCATACTGTATTCAATATCCCATCAATTGTTCTTTTTTCAAACTCCTTATTTGCAAGGAAAGGTGCCTCTCCTCATGTTCTCCTAATTAGTTGCCTGGAAGTCAGATCATGTGGCCAGTTTAATGTATTTTTTAAACTGGTTATACATTATGATATATATCTTGTGAGATCGTTTTTTAGACTTGGATTGGAACGATACATATCAGTTAGCTTGGAACCCCGATCCGTCCACCGCCGCCATTCAATGAATTGTCCCACCGGATGTGCTGCATATCCAATGGGGCGATTCTACAGCGTGAACAGATTCCAGCATGTAAAGATTCATTGCGCCGTTGTACAACAGCTCATTTAGTGCGCATGGTGGTACAATGTATTGTTACATCGCATCACCAGGGCACATCACACATGGCGATTACCCAGCTTTACTTTAATTTCAAAAGTTCAAGGAGTCAAAGAAATGCAGGTTATCCCATTTACAATGTTTAGCCTTGTTTAAGCATTGCTTATATAGGCTCATGTCAGTACAAAGTTATGTGTTACCTGGCTGGAAATGATCCTTTATCAATTTGCATGCAAACCAAAAACGGATATGATGAAAACTTCACAGTTGTAATAAAGTTGAAGGACGACTCCGTTTCAAAGCGAGTTTCTATGCCAGCATTAGCAAATTCTGCATCAATCGTTATGTTGCCTATAATGGCCATAGCCCCACTGTGGATGGAAACAGAAATGTATTAATATGTGAGCAGACGATTATTAAATCCATACCTCTAAAATGTAACTGAAGGGATTTAGGGTATCATGGGCACAAACCACTGAATTCTCAGCAGCATCGAAACATCATATTTCAAATGCAAATCATTGTAAATTCATCACATTATTTTATTTACTGCCTGATTAGTGTAATCCTGGGTAGTGGGTACTGGATAGAGAAAAAGAGGAAAGCTAGAGGATGACAATAAAGTGTGCATTGGGGATGAACGTACCTGATCCAAGGCGTTTCTGAGTGTTTCGCTTCCCTCCTGCTGATAATCTGAGTCGACAACGAGGCCAAACGTCACCTCCCCTATGTCCGATTCTCACAAGACTGGGACTCTATAGAAGTCCCGGCTTCCGTCACCATTTTAATTCAGCATGTGAAATTCAGACAGAAAGGGGCTTGCTTGAAAACTAAAGGTACAATTACTAAGGGGAACTACTGGTGGAGGAAATGTGTACAACTTCACAGTATATTTTCCCCCACATTACTTCCCCCTAAGGGGGAAATACTGAGGGAAAAATTACTAAGGGGCATTACTAAGGCTACTATTATAGGGCACCACTAAGGGGGGCTGTTAAATTGGACTGCTGTGGAACTCTCTGAAAAAAAATATTTTTTTTTGTCATTTTTACTACAGAACTGTCCCATATCAGTCCAGGGGAGCTGCCCCCCATTTTTTTTTAAACTGTAAGGACTTTTAAGTGTGCCATATAATACCAGGAGTGCTGTATCAGTCCAAGAGTGAGCCAAGTGTGCCGTATAATATATGGAGTGCTGCCAAATCTGCTGTATCAGTCCGGGGAAGCTGTTCTTTTTTTTAATGGCCGCGCGCTACTTCCGGGTTTCGCTCGCCACACTTTCTAAAATAAACTCCATGCCAACGTAAATAGTTCATACCCCCACTATGCACGCTGGCATGGAGTTGATTTTAGATAGTGTGGCGAGCATAGGCGAGCGCAGCGAGCCCCGCAAGGAGACACAGACCCGGAAGTAGCGCACGCCCATGTTGCCGCCGTGAAACTAACAAGTACCAAAAAAAGGGTTTTTTTTGTTTGTTTTACTGCAGAAGTGTTGCATGTGTGCAGTATAATTCCAGGGGTGCCCCATGTGTAACGTATCAGTCCAAGGGTGCCGCCATATACGCTGTATAATTTAAGGCATGGGTCTTCAACCTGTGGCCCTCCAGATGTTGTGAAACTACATGTTCCAACATGCATTGCCACATTTTTTCCTATAAGAGCATACCAAAAAACCTCAGGGCATGCTGGGACATGTAGTTCCACAACATCTGGAGGGCCACAGGTTGAAGACCTGTGATTTAAGGGATTCTGCCATGTGTCACGTATAATTCCAGGGGTGAGCCCAGTGTACCGTATAATTCACGGGATGCTGCTAAATTTGCAATATCAGTCCAGGGTCCTTTTTTAATATTAAAAGAATACAAAATGTTTTTTTGATTTTTTTTTTTACTGCAGGAGTGTCACATCTGTGCAGTATAATTTCAGAGGTGCCCCATGTGTACCGTATTAGTCCAAGGGTGCCGTCATGTGCGCTGTAGAATTCAAGGGATGCCACCATGTGTCATGTATAATTCCAGGGGTCAGCCAAGTGTACTGTATAATTCACAGGGTGCTGCTAAGTCTGCCGTATCAGTCCAGGGGTGAGCCAAGTGTACCGTATAATTCATGGGGTCCTGCTAAGTCTGCCATATCAGTCCAAGGGTGCTGCCAAGTGCGCTGTCTAATTCCATGTGTGCCGCATCAGTCCAGGGGTGCCACCAACTGTGCCATATAAATCTCATGTGTGCCACCATGTGTGCTGTATTAGGTCAGGGTTTCCACGATCTGTGCTGTATAATTCCTGGGGTGAGCCAAGTCTGCCATATAATTCCCTGGGTGCTACTAAGTGTGCTGTATCAGTCCAGTGTTTGTGTCGCCCACTTGTGTGGCTTAGCATAGTCATCCAGCTACCTCGGCGCAACCTTTTGGCCTAAAAACAACATTGTGAGGTGTTCAGGATAGACTGAAAATGAGTGTAAATTAATGTTATTGAGGTCAATAATAGTGTAGGAGCAAAAAAGTGATTTTTATGTTTAAAAAATTAAATAAAATACAGATCCAAAACATGAAACTCGGAAGGGTGGTGTTTTGGAACAGATCCAAATCCAAAACACGGCCGGAGATACAGACCCGCCACTAAAAGTGGCCGGTGCACATGCCTAGTGTGCACCTTTTACAGGTTATAGCTCAAGCCTATGGACCTGACTGTACAAATGCAGATGTGTGAGTGAGTGATTATTGTTAGACTGTGCATGCACTGCGATCACGCTGTGCAGGCAGGGCCGCCGAGAGGCAGGGGGGGCGGGTACATTTTACCTGGGCCCGGGCCTGCCAGGGGGGCCCGGGTCCCGACACACACAAAAAAACGGGTTTTTTAAAAGGGGGCGTGGCCACGGGTACGCGATTAGGCCACGCCCCCGAATTTGCCTAAGCCCGGTCAGCGATGGCTGTCCTGCTCCTGCTCCAAGTTCCTGGTTCAAAAGGTAATGCCGCCCGCAATGCATGGCTATGGACAGGGGGAACAGACAAAAAGCGTGTGTGTGTAACAGGCTATGTATGTATGTCTATGTGTGTGTGTGTGTAACAGGCTATGTATGTATGTCTATATGTGTGTGTGTGTGTAACAGGCTATGTATGTGTGTGTGTGTGTGTGTGTGTGTGTGTAACAGGCTTTGTATGTATGTATATATGTGTGTGTGTGTGTGTGTGTGTGTGTGTGTGTGTGTAAAAGGCTATGTGTGTGTGTGTGTGTGTGTGTGTGTGTGTGTAACAGACTTTGTATGTATGTATATGTGTGTGTAACAGGCTGTGTATGTATATATATATATATATGTGTGTGTGTGTGTGTGTAACAGGCTGTGTGTGTGTGTGTGTGTGTGTGTGTGTGTGTGTGTGTGTAACAGGCTATGTATGTATATGTGTTTGTGTAACAGGCTATGTATGTATATGTGTGTGTGTGCAACAGGCTTTGTATATATGTGTGTGTGTGTGTGTGTGTGTGTGTGTGTGTGTGTGTAACAGGCTTTGTATATGTGTGTGTGTAACAGGCTATGTGTGTGTGTGTGTGTGTGTGTGTGTGTGTGTAACAGGCTTTGTATGTATGTATATGTGTGTAACAGGCTATGTATGTATATGTGTGTGTAACAGGCTATGTATGTATATGTGTGTGTGACAGGCTATGTACTGTATGTGTGAAGGAACAGGCTATGTGTGTGTAACAGGCTATGGCCCTCATTCAGGTTGGTTCGCTCCCCCACACGTTCACACAGGGGAGCGATGTGCAGCCACTTTGTGTGAGCGGGTGCGGCAAACCGATCGCATGCAGCAGTGTGGACGGAAGCGTGGGGTGGTGGATATGGGTTGCGCCCATGGGAACTCCCATGACGTGGGTGCCGGGGGAGGGCAGCTGATGTCACCGGATGTCAGCTGCCCACCCTCTTCTCGTACAGGAGCGCCACAGATCTAAGACAGCAGAGACTGACTTAGATCTGCGAGCGCTTGAGAAATCATTTGATGGTCGGCGACCGCACTGCCCTGCACACAAGCTGCAGATCGATGATTACAGTATGTAAAACATCCGATCGCATGCGTGAAATCTGAGGTATTTAGATGACCCGCAAAGCTGCAAATTTTGCAGCTTTGTGGTCAATCAGAATGACCTCCAATGTGTGTGAAGGGAACAGGCTACATGGGGCCCATTTATGATGGATCATATGGAATGCGATCTGGGTGGGACCATACTGCCCAGGATCACATGAGATTAAAGAGGTTTAATGGACACAATCCCCCCTCTCCCTCCAGGTGCACATACCGCTGGCCATCACAATGTAGCTGCTCTTGGCGCCGGATCTGAAGCTTTGGGGGACACAGCAGATAACGGCAGCTCAGCTCAGCGATACTGCAAGTAGTGGCATCTGCTGCTTCTTGCCAGCAGGTTGAAAGAACTGTTGCCGCTTTCCCTGCTGCGTGTGTGAGCTTGGGATCCTTATACTCCAGAGGCGGCGCTTCAAATGGGGATGATCGTGCCAGCCACAGATCTTGGAGAGAGGAGCCGTGGGCTGGCCACACCTGCTGTATGGCATAGGGGTCTGGGCAGCGCAGGGGGGCAGAGGGTCCCTGTGACAGATGGGCAGACAGCAGTGGGGTCCTTGCGGAGGATGGGAGCTATTACCTAGTTCCCATAATCCGCAGGTACCCTGCCGCTATCTGCCCATCCGTGGCCACGACCCCTTACTCCCATGGGCGCAACCCATATCCACCACCCCACGCTTCTGTCCACACTGCTGCATACGAACGGGGCGGCAAGTAATCGATTTGAATTTTGTGTAGCATAATGTGTAAGGGGCAAGTATAAGGGGTCTACTATTGTGTTGCATAAAGGGTATATGGTGTGGTACACACCCCTATATCCTTTAATGGACACACCTCTTTTCTGTTGCTCGCCACTCCAGGGGGGCCCCGTGACGCTGTTGTACCGGGGCCCAGGATTTCTCTTGGCAGCCCTGTGTGCAGGTGCCAAGGATCATTTGCAATGCTGTTCGCAGTGAGGATTTTATTCACATGTGATTGAAATAAAGATACATTTGGGGGAGGTAATGAGTTGTGGCAGCAAAAACGCAAGTGTGTCACGGCTGTTGTCAGGTCTTGTTTCTGCCTCCTGCTGCAATCATGTACGCAGAGAAACATGGCGCCAGTGTTGCTACTGCCGTGGTCAGTCTGTGTGATGGCTCACTTAAGGAGTCAATGTTCCTCTTCTCTGCATCAATGCTATGTGTATGCAGGGGCTGAGGACTTTGTGATGGCTCCAGTGGGCTTCTTTAGTCTTTTCTTGGAGGCTGCTTCACTTGCAATGATTAACTAGCCCATAGGCTGAAACATTGTACATGCGTAGGCATATGCATACAAATTGGAATCAGGCCCTATTAAGTTGAATAGACCTGCACATCAGGAACAGGACAAAAATGCTGCAAACTATGCAGAGCTGGGAATGCAAATGAGAAGATAGCGGAAAGCAGAGTTCTGGCAGTCAGTGACTGTACATGCAGCATGGAACAGGGTACCTTACCGATTATTAACACTGGTTTTGGATTCTCTGTACCACAGGCTGATATCCATTCCCCCTGAGATATCAATGGCCAATCCACCTTGGAACTCTGTGTTGGCTTGCAGCCCAGATTGCAGTTGAATAATCTAGGAAATAAATTGCACAGTGTCATTATCGACCCCCAGGGGCTGGGGAATCTGAAACCTGTTTTTATTTTATTATTGCATGATATGGGTCGTATTGCAAAGGTGAATGATCTGTAAATATTAATAAATATTAGTAAATAATTAAGTACAATTGAAATACTAGGATATAAATACATTTTTAACAGATAAGTATTAAGGTGGATTAAGCAATAACACTCATTAAGATGAAGCTAATGTATAAATATCACCCTCTAACAATATTACCCTCTAAAATGCACCTGATTAATAATTAGCACCTGGTTCCTCCCTTCTCGGTGGCTATGATCATGAATGTATAGGATACTTACATTCAACATTCAAATCACAGCAAGTTCAATCCACAATTACCACCAACACATTCTTACATCATGAATAGGCCCCTTGGCAAGAGATGGGGTTTTCAAGGAAAAGGGGAAAAGCAGAATCAAAGAGGAAGAGCAGAGCGGGCAGGTGGGAGTATGGATAGTGATGTAGGAGGGGGCAGAAATTGATATGTTATAGTTTGAAGTTCTATCTGGATTTGGAGGGGGTTGAAGAGCTAGTTAAGCAGATTGCAGAGGGAGGAGTTTGCGACACATGGAGTTAAAGAGGAAACATGTACACCTAGTTGCAATTCCTAGTTTTTCATTTTGTCTAAAACAGTATCAAGAGGGGAACTGAAGTTAGCACCACGCTTGGCATAGAAAAATTAGAAAATATTGCTAATTAGCACCATTCCTTCACACAACTGTTATGGAAGCATTTTGCAGCAATTGTGCCTACGCATCGAGGTGTGCCAAGCTAATTCACACCCGTCGGTCCCCCATGTACAGTAAATGAATAGTGGGTCAGTGTGTCAGCGCACTCCCATTATCCCATGCCATGCATGCCGCAACAATCTAGGAGAACACTTCCGTATGTTCAGCTTTGTTTGGCCCACAGATGTGCAGTCAAGTGCAGATGTGGTAGAAATGCATGACTTTTTATTGCTCATAGCAGGTAGGTGGATATATAAAAGACTAGTCTTAAGGCCTGTCTAATGGAAGGGCAAAAGTTTAAGCTTATTCTTGTTCCACATGCCCTTCCCAACCATAGCAGAGCAAAAGCTGCTGCAGCAGCCAGAGCAGGTCTCCAACTATTCGCCTTCCATTCCCAACCACATCATGACAGAAGCTGCTGCAGTAGCCAGAGCAAGTCTCCAACTTCCCACCTTCCCTTCCCAACCACAGCAGGGCAGGAGCTGCTGCAGTAGCCAGAGCAAGTCTCCAACTTCCCACCTTCCCTTCCCAACCACAGCAGGACAGGAGCAGCTGCAGTAGCCAGAGCAAGTCTCCAACTTCCCACCTTCCTTTCTCATTCACATCATGACAGAAGCTGCTGCAGTAGCCAGAGCAAGTCTCCAACTTCTCACCTTCCCTTCCCAACCACAGCAGGACAGGAGCTGCTGCAGTAGCCAGAGCAAGTCTCCAACTTCCCACCTTCCCTTCCCAACCACAGCAGGACAGGAGCTGCTGCAGTACCCAGAGCAAGTCTCCAACTTCCCACCTTTCCTTCCCAACCACATCATGACAGAAGCTGCTGCAGTAGACAGAGCAAGTCTCCAACTTCCCACCTTCCCTTCCCAACCACAGCAGGGCAGGAGCTGCTGCAGTAGCCAGAGCAAGTCTCCAACTTCCCACCTTCCCTTCCCAACCACAGCAGGACAGGAGCTGCTGCAGTAGCCAGAGCAAATCTCCAACTTCCCATCTTCCCTTCCCAACCACAGCAGGACAGGAGCTGCTGCAGTAGCCAGAGCAAGTCTCCAACTTCCCACCTTCCCTTCCCAACCACATCATGACAGAAGCTGCTGCAGTAGCCAGAGCAAGTCTCCAACTTCCCACCTTCCCTTACCAACCACAGCAGGGCAGAAGCTGCTGCAGTAGCCAGAGCAAGTCTCCAACTTCCGACCTTCCCTTCCCAACCACAACAGAGCAGGAGCTGCTGCAGCAGTTACAGAAGATCCCCAAAAACCTCAACGAATAAGCAAACAATCAAGGGATAACTGACTAGGAATCAATCTCATATGGATTTCACAACAATATTTACAGTGTTAAATCTACAGACCACTCTGCCGATGAGTCGCTTATTAATTTCAGTTTGTAAAAAGTTTTGTAAAGTGAAAATGTTTTTCATTTAATGGACCCATATAGGCCGTTAAAGGTCCACTTAAGGGAGTCTGTTTATTGTATTCAGAAAGTCATAAGCTTTCCAACAACATATCACAATTCATGAAAACAACAGAAATAGCATAGACCCTTATGACAGCACCCTTAAAACTATCTTCGAACTTAGATCATCCCCTAAAATAAGGTAGTGTTCAAAGTTTGCAAAGTTTGAAGATGATTAGTTAAAGCGTTCGAGACTTTGTGTAACACACACACACACACACACACACACACACAAACATCGTTCAATTATACTTATGTAGATACACTCTGCCAACAGGTGAACATTCACCTCTGCTTCATTGTGTGTAAAAAGCCAGTTCAAAATCACATGAGAAGCATTCACTATGACTGCACTAATTATGTCAGAGCAGCAGTTGCACAGAGATTGATTCTCAGTACAGTATTGTCTGCTTGGAGTTCACATATTTACCTGGTGTTCATCTGAGTTTCTGTTGGCAACTTTCTCCCACAGTCCAATAATAATAGTTAAGTGGTGTCAACTGAAGTTTGTTCCAGTGTATGTAAATGTGTATCCTTTGGGATATAGTTTTACTCTGGCATGGACTGATTAACTTATTGTTAGCATCCACTGTGACAGTATCAAAGATATTTTTGAGACCAAGGAAAAATATTAAATATATTGGTGCAAATTATAAAAAAAAAATATATATATATATATATATATATATATATATATATATATATATATATATATATAAATGTAGTTTCCTTCTACCTGCAGTTTTTTTTTTATTATCAATTTACTTGTTTTAGTGTCCTGTTTAGTAATGATAGCAAGTTAGTATAATAAAAATGAATATCGCTTTGTGTATATGTTTAGCAGCCACTAATGCCCCTTTCAGACCGCACTTTTAAAACGGTAAATTGCCGTTTTTTTACCGTTTTAAAACGGTAATGTGTGCGGTCTGAAAGGTCCAGTCCCACTTAACCGGTTAGAAAATGCCGTTTTTTCTAACCGGTTAAAATGCAGGGTCCTACCCGTTTCTGAACCGGTATTTTAGCGCAAAAATCGGCTCAGAAACGGTATTTAGGACCCAGCCAATGAGCTGGGTCCTAAATTCAGCACAGTGAATACTTAATGAGCGCTCATTAAGTATTTACAGCACTGGAGCCCCCCCCGCGCGTGTCGACACCCCCCGCGCGCGTGTCGACGCCCCCCGCGCGTGTCGACGGCCCCCCGCGTGTCGACCCCCCCGCGCGTGTCGGCGCCCCCCGTGTCGACTTACCCCGTGCCGGTATCTCCGTTGTGGTTCCCGGCACTGCAGCTCAGTATGCTCGGAAAGCACTTATGAAAAAAGTGTCTTTCAGAAAATGGCTGCCCCCCATACGGAAGACAGTTTTTTTAAACAGGGTTTCCTATGGGGCAGCCATTTTCTGGAAGACACTTTTTTCATAAGTGCTTTCCGAGCATACTGAGCTGCAGTCCACAACGGAGGTACCGGCACGGGGTAAGTCGACACGGGGGGGGGGGGGCGCCGACACGCGGGGTGGGGGGGGGGGCGTCGACACGCGCGGGGGGCGTCGACATGCGCGGGGGGCGTCGACATGCGCGGGGGGCGTCGACATGCTCTCAGTCGACACGCGAGGGGGGGGGGGGAGCTGCACGGAGGGGAGGGCTGAAGGCTGCACTGGCTTTGACCCTGTATTTGGAAAGTTTCCAAAAACGGGTCTGCCAGTGTCAAAAAATCGGCACTTAAACGGTAATATACCGTTTAAGTGCTGCGGTGTGAAAGGGGTTTTATCTGGCAGACCCGTTTTTGGAAACGTTTCCAAATACAGGGTCAAAGCCAGTTATGCGGTCTGAAAGCAGCATAAGGTAGGGTTGCTGGAGTGGTGATATGCAATACTGTGAGATGTTGTTTAGGGAGATGTAAAATGTAGAATGAAAACATGTATGCTTGCAAAACTCAGGCATGTGTTAAGAGGGAACTCGTATTATGGAATGCAATATGGGATTAAATTCAGAGAGGTGTTGAAAATGTATACATGAGCCTCAAGGTGTCAAGTGTAACAAGTATAGAGTTGAACTTAAAATGTGTTATAGTGCTTTAGCATTTTACACACACACACACACACACACACACGCACACACACACACACACAAACACTTGAAACTGCATATAGTATAATAAAATGTTTTTACCTCAGAATGGTCTGTTAGAAGAGCAAGTCCTTTAACCACATTTATTGGGTCACCAGTTGCTGAGAACATTTTGGACATTAAATCACTGTATCCTTGGAAAAATGTTACAGGCCGAAGCTGAACATCAAACAAGATGGCTGACAATCCAGCAAAGGACTCTAAGTCTTCCTCACCTTCATCAGCAGTGGCAGCTATTAAAGTTTCAAGACCTTGAGCTTCAATCACAACCTAAAACCAACATTACATTATTATGCATGATATGAAACTGTTCAATCCAGCTTTATGAATGAATACACCATCAATAGATCTTGGCCATATATGGCCATAGAGTTCTATATGATCAGCAAATTTACAATCATTTGTACTGCTGAATCCGGCTACAAATTCAGTATGACTGGAAAATACACCTAATTTTGCCTGCGCATTTTGCTGAAGCATGCACAGATCAGTCAGTCAGCTTCTCTGTGAAAAAAAAAAAAAAAAAGGCTGACCGCAAGTGCCCTCAATGGGGTCACCTTGCGGTTAGCCTGAGTTGCAGGTTTCCACCATAAAGCCCATGTTAAATTCATAACACGGACTTCTATAGAGCTGCACAGAGCCTAAAACCCCCGGAGCCCGCTCCCGATTGGCTGAGGTAAGAGCCGGTGACTGGCGTCAATGGGGATTTCCTCATTATCAAGACACTTGCAGCTCCCTTAGTCCGCTGGAGCAGGATATTTGGTTTATTTTTTTGATCCCTGGATGATACTTGGACCGTAGAGGATGCAATCTTTGCAAGATGGGATGGCAAGTATGGTTTTTATTCACAGGTACCGATGTGGAATCTACTGGACAAGAGGACAGGCCTACATGAACCCTATAGGTAAGAATGTATGCAATATGTATTAAAGTTTTATTTTTACAGGAGTGTGTGTATATGTTCTTGGGGTATTAGTTCTGTAATAGGACTACAAGTCCCAGTGGGCCCATTAATTCCCCAACATGCTGGGACTTGTGGTTCTCCAAGTCCCAGCATGCAGGGGAGCTATTTTTACTACAGACCCCACTATCTATTTTTAACAATTTATTTTTACACTTTCAACACCATCAGCCCGCCACCCACAGCCCAGGGGTGGCGGGGACAGTGCCAAGCTTCAGCCCAAGCCACGGTTCCCCTTGAGGGGGGTTGGCCAGCCATGATGTGTATGCTTTGGCCGGTGAACCTTATGTAAAAAAAAAAAAAAGTCCCCCGGCTGTGGCATGGCTCTGCTGGCTGTTTGAGACCGATGCTGGTTTGTAAAGTACAGGGGACCCCCTACTACTTTTGTCCCCCATTTTTTTTGAGAACCAAGACTGGGCCAAGAGCCTGGTGCTGATTATAGAAATACAGGGGGACCCCATTTGATCCCCCCCCCCCCCCCTGTATTTTGCAACCAGGACTAGTTAAATGAACCCGGGGCTGGTTATGCTCATGGAGGGGCCCCACGTTATTTAAAAATAATAATAATAATAATTATATATATATATATATTTGGTACTTGTGTAGTTTCACGGCGCCAGCATGGGCCGTGCTACCTCCGGATTCTACGCTCGCCACAAGCTATGTTAAAAAAAGTAACTTAACTCCATGCCAACATGGATAGTTCATACCCCCACTATCCATGTTGGCATGGAGTTGATTTTAAATAGCGTGGCGAGCGTAACGAGCCACTGAGCCCGCAGCGTGGGCGAGCGAAGCGAGCCCTGCAAGGGGACTCAGACGCACGGCGCCATACTGGCGCCGTGAAACTACACAAGTACCATATATTTTTCTTTCTTTCTTTTCTGTGCAATGCTTCTTGCTCATCTGTATTTGTCTGCCAGAAACATGGCAGCCAAATACAAATCACTTTACCATAGGAAAATACAATTCCAGAGAATATGGCAGCTTTGTAAATTGGCCATATTCTCCGTTGGTATTTTCGGGCCGTTTACAGCCGATCTCGGCTGTACCTGTTCGTACATGGGATCAGACATAATTGGCCCTTTTAGTAAACTTTACTGGCTCTACAATTCTAATATATATTTTGTATTGTTTTAAATGATGATATTGAAGCTGTGAAATTGTTGTGGTGGGGTAAAAAAAAAAGTTGAAAAGCACTTTGAGACTCCAATATTCCCATTAGCTTAGTGGTTCCCAAACTTTCTCAAGGCAAACAATAGTACAGGTATTAGGTATAATCCTGATAGTATAATCAAACTGACTGAGATAATAATAAAGTCACCTATGCCTCAAGGTGCCCATACACTATGTGACTTCTCCCCTCTGAGAAGTTGCATCTATCTCGGATGGCATGAAGTACATCACAAGTGGTACTTCTGCATGTGATGTATCTCATCGGATCCCCTTTCCCTGCCACCATGAGGGTGTCCCTGTCCCACCCTAAAATCTTACACATGAACAAGCAATGGTCAAAGTTATTTGTTTAGTCTTGGCTGTGACATAACTCATAGGAGGTACAGTATAGTTATTTTTGATTGTACAATACAAATCTAAAACTACAGAAGAAACCAATTACATTTCTAATATAATATCTTCTAGTTATTGTAAACTATTCGGTACTTGAAACGTAATTGTTTAAATATTTGAAATAAAAAAAACATTAATAATAAAAACTATCTGAGCCTCATATGGGCAATATCCAATTAGCTGTATTCATTTTAAAAGGTAAAGGGTAAAATATTGCAAATATTCTTCTAATTTCAGAGCTATGTGCGTTTGCATTTTTTATTTCTGCCGAAACTTAATTTTGCAACTCTAAACTTTTTTTTTTTAAACCATTGGATAACAGTAAACAAGTTTGTTTTAAAGACCATAAATGCTTTAGTTGGCTGCTTTGTGCATTAAAATCTTTTTTCATTTAAGTATAAGAAAACACACAAAATAAAGTGGAAAACAGTGATTTTGGTAATTTGAGGCAATAAAAAAATGAAATAATTATGTGGAGCATGAAGTAACAAAAAAGTTAGAGAACAGGTAAAAGATATTCATTGTCTAAGATGATTTTTTAGCCAAAACAACCTTTTATAAACATCCTAGCATCTGATGTGTGTGACCTCTAGCATGTGTATACATCACATTTCAAAACTTACAAACTAAACCTGAAATAAAGACTCAGAGACTTAGGTTTGGCAGAAATTGTTAGCTGATTTATTTTAGCACTTTTAAGCTAGATTAATTTATTAATAATTAATTAATGGTGGCCCAGAAAGAACGGCTAATTAACTAAGCTCCACCCACACAATCTGCATACGTAATCAAGCCTACCCTAACAAGCGGTATCCGCTCGACCTACTGCATTGACTACCCACCCATTTGATGGGTTCGCTGCCCCCCGAGCGGGAGATCGAGCGAAGGCCTAAGCCAATGAGAGGCGAGCGCACCGAAAAGCAAACATATACGTAGCATCATCATTTGAATAAGAACTAATTCTATTCACCTGCCGTTCTTTCCCGCCTATCAGCCAACGCGATTAACACCCACCCAACCATAATAACACAAGGGAGGGAGGGCGGGAAAACTTTCAGGAAAGAGAGAAATACTCCTCCCTTTCCTGCCCTGATATCCCAGCTAACACTGCCCTTCCCTAAGTCCTTATTGGACCACCGAGTCACATGCTTCCCTAGGTCACACAACAGTCTTGGATGTTTAACCCACTCCATGCCTATTGCAGACATTACGTTATTCTTATTTGCATTGCTTTTGTATTGTTGGCAAGTCCAGCAACTAATATTTACTCACAGCTGTCAAAGTACTTCAGTAATGCTTTCACACTACCTAAAGCTAATATTGATCTCTCAAATCTTTCTGATCCCAAACCATTTGCTCCCAAACATTGGAAAATAGAAGACAATGGTCATTGAGAAAATTAGTAAATCTGTTTGATTTGACAAATTTGTCCAAACAATCATTTTTGTCCATTTTCTAGTATACAGCACCTGTAGAACTAGGGATTTATTTAGGAAGCGTTGGTATAAAACACTGCACTTCTGGTTGTGCTTATGTGTGATATTAAATCCTATTAAGGTTCAGTAAAAGTATCGTTCTTGTAAATATTGGGCATAAACATGATTAGAAATGATATGTTTTATAACCCAATGCTCCATATATTAAACTCCTGGACTTGTAAGAGACATATAATAACAGTTTTAACATAATATAAATAATAGTAATGCTTTATTTTTCATAGTAGGGAATTGTTTATCTTACCAATACATTGATATACTCTTGGGAGAATAGGCCTTCAAACGTTAGTAATAACAAGGAGGCAGAGTTCTCCTGCACAAGTCTGGTTAACAAACAATTTGCTTTCCCATCAGACCCTGTCATACATGCACTTTACTAAGTCTTGGGGTAGATTTCAGAAACAGACAGCTGTTGAGGTGCTAATTTAGCATGAAATATAACATGACAGGCTACAGATCTTAAGGAAAGTTCTTAGTACATAGGACAGGACCTAAAGGACGAGGCACATGACCAGTGAGAATTCTTACTAGGCTATTTGTGGCGGATAATTAAGTTGTATGTGTATCTGATTACCTGAATAGCGTGCAATTCTGTGTTTTTGGCATAGACAAAGGTGTCCATGTTGCTTCTTCTCATGATGCCAGATCCAGAATAGAGGATATCAAGACTGTATGTTGTTGATGAGTCAGGGCCACCTAAAGGAAGGAAACATAACCATAAGTGGTCATCATTGGAGTGTGACTGACGTGCATCTATCTAAGACCAATAAATAATCATTGTAAATGTGTGTGTGAGAACTCAGTAATGTGCATAGTCTCAGCCCTACCGTACACCACATAATTCAAACTAACTCAGACTTTTACTATGGGAAAGGAAGGTGTGCAACCAGTGTTCCCTCTAAGCTGTGCGCACGTGCGCGCGCACACAACTCGACGAGCGTGCGCACAGACATTAGAACAGAGCGCACAAAGCAGCAGTGGTCCCTTTTTGCAGTTGTGGACTCAATTAATGTGTGTTTCACCCATTAACTACATTGTGTGCTGTGTTTTCAATGTTTAAATGTTTAAAATTATTTTGAAGTAAAGTTAACACAAATGCTGAACGTCATTTTCCAGTTATATATAAGTGACGCACAAAATTTAAAATTTCCTTCCAAAGTTGCACAGCCAAAATCTTTTGCCGCACACAGCCTTCGTAAAATTAGAGGGAACATTGTGTGCAACCATTCCAATGCGGAGTAGCCCTGCGAGCCTCCTGGTAACTCTGTTAGGTGGGTACCGGGTAAAACTGTTTAAACCAGGCATGTCCAACGTTGGCCCTCCAGATGTTGTGAAACTACACATCCCAGCATGCTTTGCCACAGTTTTGCTATTAGAGAATGCTAAAACTATTACAAAGCATGCTGGGATGTGTAGTTTCAAAACATCTGGAGGGCCAACGTTGGACATGCCTGGTTTAAACGATAGCACAAGCACTTATCATCTATATAGTATATATGTCTAGTGTCTGTGTGTCACCGAAAATCTGTTGGCAGCAAGTGAAACTACATTTATCTTTCAAAGCATTTGCTTCGAGCAGGCTTACTATTGGTACTATACGGGGCATAGCTACTGAAGTGCGGGTTCTCAAAATTCTGGTCATCATTTATGTAGCACCTTCTAAACCCTTGATGGCTAACCTTGGCACTCCAGCTGTTGTTTAACTACACATCCCAGCATGCTCTCCATCAGATTTAGCATGGCCAAATTGCAACACTTAAGCAGAGCATGCTGGGATGTGTAGTTCAACAACATCTGGAGTATCAAGATTAGCCATCAAGGTTCTAGACGATAATAGCTACAATCTTATTGGTAGCTATGGGCAACAACTCCACTTCTGAAAACCCACACCTTAGTAAATGTGCCCATAAGTGCAAGCATGCACTGACATCCTGTGATTGTTCTTTCCTGTTGGTGTTTGAGAACTACATTGGAGATTGTTTTCTCTAGGGAAAGCTTTTCTTCAAGTTACAAATTGAGGCTTAAGGCCCCCATCCACTAGCGCGAGGTGTCACATATTATACCTCACATGCGATACTCCGCCAACTCACCCAGCAGGTCCCGGGTGGCTGGATCACATACAATACATTGTATGCTGTCCTTTTGCATACAATGTATAATACACGATAGCAGTCATGGCTGCAGAATACGATAAATATTCATGAAAGTCATGACGATCTGAGACTCCGATCCCAGAATCAGAATCAGTTTTATTGGCCAGGTATACTTATGTATTGCTGTGCAACAGCCAGGGTGCGAACAAGTAACAGTGACAGTACAGATATATATCACGCATACAGATATGCACTAGACCAGGGGTAGCCAACTACAGTCCTCGAGAGTTACCAACAGCTTATGCTTCCCAGCTCACCTTACAGGCACACAGGTGCACTCGTTACTGACTGACAGAAGCACAGGAACTCGCCTCGGATTGGAGTCTGAGGAAATGCATGCAATATGGACACTGTTCATCTGATCCCTCATTCCGGACGCACAAATGCAGAAGAAAAGTGGCCATATCACACTAGTGTATGGGGGCCTGTACTTTTGAGGCATGTAGATCAGGGTTGCCTACCCTCCCGAAAATCTGGTCCCCCTCCCGGCCCCCCGGAAAGGTGGGCAACCCTCCAGGATACCACCACCGCCCCCCCCCCCCCAAGTCTCCCAGGCTGCAGCGGTAAATTACTGTTGTTTTTTTTTTTGGGGGGGGGGGGCAGAGCTAAAGATGCAAATCACGTCATGTAGCCCCGCCCCTCGATGAACCGCAAATTGTAGGATTTGCAGTACTGGTGGTCAGGGCTTGACCTCTATATCAGTGCTGCGGACAGTCTCCTCTCTGGGGTTCTCCCAGAGAGGAGACTTTAAAAGTAGGCTACCCTGGTGTAGATGTAAAGACATATGTACAGATGTGTTCTCATACACCTAGCCTCAATACACTATAAAATGTAAGACACCTGCCATTTTGCTTTTTTTATCATTTTGCTTGCAGATGTAGCAAAAAGCGACACACGTTCTACCAGAGACACTAGGCTGCAATTTTAACAAAACAGGAAGTAGTCTGAAACACATACAATTTGACGGCAGATAAGAACCACTTGGCCCATCTAGTCACAGAACATACAAGGTCACAGAACAAGAAAAAAGGAACTTGATTTGAGAAAAAAAAAGACATGGCCACTGCATAGTAGCACCTTGTACACAGATTAAGGGACAGATGCACTAAGCTTCAAAAGTGAAAAACAGCCAGCCAGTCAGCTCCTACCTGCCATGTCACAGACTGTGTTTGAAAAATGTCAGGCAGGAGCTGATTGGTTGGTTGTTTATCACTCTCTATTTTATCACTTTTGAAGCTTAGAGAATCTGGCCCCCAGACTCTTTCACACACAGGTATGCTAATGTTGCACATCAAATCATTCAATGCAATCTAACAAAATAGTTTTGTCACTGCTTTGTGTGAATAAGATGCACATGATGATCAAAAGGGTTGCTCATTGCAGCCAAGACACCTGGGACTTTGTGTGCCATATGGAGCTGTTTGGCACATCTAAAGCTGCAGTGTATGAGGACACATCTGTAATAAAAGAGATGTGTAACTTCACAAACAAGGATAATCACAATACATACGTATCACATATCCAGAATAAGCAGATGATGATCCAGACTTAGAGAAACGATCATAGTTATGAACCTTCATATCTTTCAAAACTTCCTGAATGACCTTACTGAAAGAAAACAACAAAATGCATAAAGCTTATACTGGAAACAATAAGGCAATGTGACATTTTACACATTTTGTAAGTAAAATGAGCGTTGCTCCATTGCGTCACTGGTGTGACATGAATAGAATGGGAATGCTGGCCTGCATTGTAGGTGCACCTACTCAGTGCACCAAATGGGTGCCTACTGCTGCGTTGTTGTAGCCAGGATGAACGTGGCTACATCTGTATATGTAATTTTTATAGACCTTTGTAAATAAATGAAAAACAAGCTTTAGTTTGCTTGCTCACTGAGACCCTTCAATATTAACAAGATGCACAATCTCAGGAGCAAATGCTGATTTGCAAAGGTGGAGATTCCAAACGGCGGTGGTACAAAATGTTAATACTCAGAAGGTCAGTATTAGGGCTGTCAACCCCAGAATGTCTGAAAGCATAAAGCTTTGGTTTTGGTTCTATTACTTGAGCACAGGTAATAGATACAGTTGTATATACCTATAAGGACATACACAAACCACCTTGTAGAAATCTAGAGAAAAATCAGATTGTGATTTTTTTTATGGGTGGTGGCACTCTTTAGAGTGGACTCATAATTGTCACAAAGGAAAAGCCAGGCAGGGCACGGAATTTAGGGAAACTCATAGCAATGCAAATTAATGAAAAAATAACCTTTAAATATATGTTAACATTTAATATTAGGGGCATCTCATAGGCTTGAAATAAAAAAAAAAGATACTGGATTTTATCACTGGATGGCCTCGCGAATGCATCAATAATCCTCAAGGTTGCAAATTCAGCGATCAGGTCTGAATAACCCCCTAAGTTATGAGTGTAATTGGGTAGTTATACGTATTAGAACACTAACAAGTATGAAAGAAAGGGTATTTATACACACAACAGCGATCATTTTGTCAAAATACCTCAAATTATTCCACCTATTGAGAATACACAAACCAACATTCTACTTTCCTCATTTGGTGTAAAATGAATGCACAGTAATTAAACACAATAAGCCAACATAAGCCAACATTGTCGACATCCTATCCATGACAACATTCTGGTACTGGCATTCTAAGGGCTGAAATGCGCGAAAAGACACACGTTTGAGCCTTCAAAACAAGAATTTTTGCAGCGCTCCCATTAGTTCATGTTTAACTACTTTCAGTGGCTAAACGTGACCTCAATGAGTGTGATAAGAGCAAAAGAAAAACAATTTAATATTGCCCCATGATACAGTATGTCAACATAATTACTGCATATCATCCAAGCACGATTACCAAGTGCGTGTGGTATGGCACTCCGACAGGGGGGATCCCAACAGTCAGTATTCCGACGTCAGAATCCCGACTGCCGGTGCTCCAATAGGGGGGTGAGCGCAAAGTAGCCCAGTAAGTACTTGTACTGCCACAATACTTGTTCTCTTATTGCCACCTATGGATAGCAGTTACAGAAGGGGGTGTAATTCTGCCACCACTACAAACCTTAATTAAAGAACCATCCTCACATTATCAATGCCTGCATGTTGATTACATTGAGAATACCAGCAATGTATAATTGATTATAGTTGTATTGCCCATAATCATTTTTTATTAATTTCAGTATACTAGGTCAGGTTTTCACTATGGTTTATATATTCATGTTTGATGCACTGCTCTCAACTGCCTTCAGTAATTACTAATTAGCATCAGCAAAGGTAAAATGCTGTGTACCTGGCAGGCAGCTCAAAATGAAGAATATCTTGGATCACAGAGAGCATATACTTGTTCATCTCTGGCGAGATCTCCCCAATGGAAAGAAGCAGGTTTTTCACTTCCATGTAAGTAGGGTTGTTGTTCAGTATTATATCTGCTGCAGATGTTCTCACGGTCTTCTCATGTATCTTATAATTCTGATGGTAGATCCTGTTCATGATCTTTTTCACCTAGTGTAAGGAACAAAATACATGTAAACTGATGAACCTTTATGAATTCAAATTCTAATGTTCACATTTCATTTGCAAATAAGACCTAATGATAACTTATTGTGAGAACCATAACAACAGCTCTGAGTGAACTGACAAAAGTGAACTAATATTTTAGACAGAATCTGATTGGTTAATCCAGCACTGCTCAGGTTGACACTTTCCTTACAAGTTAAGGGGCCCATACACCTGTGGTGTATCAGGGCAATCACCCAATCCCCTGACGACCACTAAGGGGTTAAGGATATTAAACAGGTCTCAAAATCCTGATCCACGATCCTGATGGGGATTGCAGACTTTTTTTTTTTTTCTAACAAATTTTATTGAATTTCAAGTGCATACAAAGAAATCAGTATAAAGGGAACAATGTCAGTAATAGTCTTCATACAAACGTCATACATAGTTTTCATAACAGAGAATGTAAGCAGGTATAGGCCCTTGCATTTGGCCCTTGTTTGCTGTGTGGTCATATGTGCCACATATGGCTTCTATGAGGTTTTACATGCTTATTCCGATGACTATGTCTGTCTTTGGATGCAATACTCACTACAGAGTTTCCAGCTGTCTCTGGAAACAACAACAGCACAAAAACTGTTCATCAGGAGCTTCAAGGATTATGCTTCCATCACTAAGCAGATGCACACAAGCCTCATATAGCCTTGCACAATACCAAATGTTGGCTAGAGTGCTGCAAAGCACACTGGCACTGGATTCTGGAGCAGTAAAAACATGTTCCCTGCAGAGATGTATATAACTTCACTATTTGGCATTCTGATTCTGTGTTCGGTGGCTCCAGAAGAATGCTTACTGCCTGATAGTCTCCTGTAACTGTAGATTTTAAGTTGAGGAGAAATAATAGACTATGTTTTACATGGTTTGGCCTGGGCGTCTTAGGAGGGAGCATTTAATGCTACAGCCTTGGGGCTAGACGCATTAAGCTTCAAAAGTGATAAAATGGAGAGTGATAAACAACCAGCCAATCACCTCCTACCTGCCATGTCACAGACTGTGGGGTAGATTTAAGCTTGGTGAAGTGATAAAGTGTGTGGTCTTTATCACCGGCCAATCAGCTCCTACCTCTCATTTTTTAAACCAAGCCTGTAACTTCACAGTTAGGAGCTGATTGGCCAGTGATAAAGTACCAGCCACATTATCACTTCACCGAGCTTAATAAATCTGCCCCTGTGTCTAAAAAATATCAGGCAGGAGCTGATTGGCTGTTTGTTTATCACTCTACATTTTATCACTTTGAAGCTTAGTACATCTGGCCCTCAATTTCTAGAGCTTTGGGATGAATTAGATTGCAGATGCTTATCAGCCAACAGAAGAATGGGTGATGTTATATTAGCCGGGGGAACCAACTGCATGAACACTCATGGTTTTAGAATAAAATAATGATCATGCATAATAAGCTATGAGTGTGAAATTCTTGTATCCACGCATTTATGGTCATGTTATATAATCCATACATTAAGGACATTAAAGCAATGTTTATAAAGTCATTATGTATAGTATGCCGGATGTTATTTGTGTGAAAAATGTCACTTCCTAATTTTATCAGCCTCCCACTATAATCCTCCAGTCAGTGTTATGTGTGGCAAATATATGTCCCCTGCATGCCATCTGCCTTCATGGTAATGTACCTCATGAGTGACGAGCGATATATCACATTTCTGTAGGGCGCTGATAGCAATGCTGCTGACAGGCCCCTGCCCAGATTCTGAATATTTTAACAGCAAAGGAATCCCTTCAGGCAGATTGGCATTTTTGAGGGCTAAAAGATACATCTTGACATCAGAAGGTTTATCTGCCTTTTGTAGACCATCCAAGATTAACTTCTTGGCTTCCACGACTGCCTGTAAAATAAACAATACCAGTTATATAACATTACAACATTCTGTATGGCATACCTCCTATCTTTCATTTACACTCTATAGATGCCCTCATCTCATATTTAACAGATGCGATAACAAACCCATTCCATGTACATAACTACAGATAGAGAATGGAACTGCAGTGTATTGATTGTCTGGAGGTGCCAACTATATATTGTGAATTTGTGATAAGGTTCATTGGATCTCTGCATTCTGGGAAATAATGGATAGAGTTATGCTAAGGAAATCAAACTAAGAGCAAACCAATAACAATGTGCTTTGTGAGAATTTCAATATTTGGTGTATGTCATTTCTAGATGTATGTAATGCATCAACTGATAAAAAAAAAAACAAAGCAACTGAAATAAAACACACAAATGTTTTTGTTCATAGTACAAGCTCAATTGGAAGCTTATTTATCAAAGAAGATGCCTACATTTGTGCAAAACAGTTGTTTTAGCCAGATTTAGGTATTCTCCCTATTTATCATTACTATTTGAAGAATGTGATGGGTATCGCAGAGATTACCGGCTGAGGCAGTAGATGCAGGTTCTGTGTTACAACTACTTTCTGGTATTACATACAAATTAATTTCTATGAGATACTTTCTTTTTTTTTGTATCTGTTTTTGACTTTTTGTAAATTGCCATATGTCAATAATTTAGCTTTATAGAATTTAACATTTTGGCATTGTATTCATTTGGACCATTGGATACCACTACACATATTACCGAAAGACTTCGGGTTTCTAAAAGACTGTCTAAGCATTGTGAGTTCACTACATAAGTTCTACAACACGAGTGCCGAACGGGGTCCTGACAGTCATTTACCCGACGTCGGGATCCCGACTGTTAAAATACCGATGCACGGGTTCCCGATGGCAACCGGCTATTCTCCTTCATCTCCTTCATGGGGGTCCAGGACCCCCATAGAGGGAGAATAGAATAGGTGGCAAGCGTAGTGAGCCACCGTGCCGGCAGCGAGCCCGCAAGGGGCTTTGTTGCGCTTACCACGGTGTCTGAGTCCGGCCAGTCGGGATCCCGACGTCGGGTTAATCACTGTCGGGATCCCGACTGTCGAAACCCTGTACCACACCCCTACAACACAGTACCATTGGATACATTGTTGCCTTCTCTTTCCTCTGAACCCCTACAGGATAAGAAAAGCCTACAACAGTTCCAGAAGATATCTACATTGCTAACGCAACCTCCGTAGGAGAATGGTCAGCAGAGTTTGTCCAACGCACACTGTAATAATAGTGTACGTTACACACTATTATGACACTTTTGTCAACCTCCTATTTTATGGATATTTTTTTTAATAAAGTCGTTTTTATTAGCATAAACAATCACTACAGACATATCAAAAGATAAGTAAAGTATGAATAATTTGGTTCTGTTAATACTGTATAACAAATGTGAAGTGAGTCAATTAAAATATATGCCAACAGCACTATATGGTGTCTGCACTCTGTTGATTCAATATAACATTAGTTATTTTCACATTTTAAACTTTAAACATAATGGGAGGGGGGGGGGGGGGGAGGGAATAAAAAGATAATACACATATATTAAGTAACCACATCTATTTTATGGATATTTGAGCAGATTGCTGAACATATCATAAGAAATATAAACACTTATTTATCCGAACCACCATCTTCTCTTCACATATTGTCTCATTAATGTAGGTAAGTAAAAAACTTAAGATTTTATTTTACTACAGTAATGACTAGTACAACTAGTATTCACCATAGACAAATCTTAAGGTGCCCATACATTTATCAGATTTGGCCCGATTCCGACGGATCAGGCTGTGAAATCCGGCCAAATCGGAAGTGTTTGACATGCCATCCAACCTGATGCGCGGTCCCAAACTTGCTGCAGGATCAATCTGTCGGATCGGACACATCAGTGGCACATTGCGAATGCTTTTTAGATCCCGTGATGTGTTGGTCTGATCCATAGGTGTGTGCCAGTGGTGAATTGGACACTGCGGACAGCGGCAGCAGAATTTAAAAAAAATTCAAAATATAGACCTTGATGCCTTGTCGCTGATTGGTTGAGAGAGAGAGAGCACTATCTTTTGAATTATTTTTCAAATTCTGCCGCTGCTGTCTGCATTGTCCGCTCACCGCTTCCCGAAGACTGCAGAATGCCCGCCCCACTGCAATGCTGCACCCGCAGCACACGGGCGCTTCACGCTGCCCCTGCAGCTCCTTGCAAATTATTACATGGTATAAATCACATACAATTTATTCCAATTGTAGTGAGCTCTCCCGGGCAGCTGCCGGGGGACCTCAGGAGAAATTAGGTCCAACTTGTCCTTCAGACAAGTCTGCCTAGTGTATGGGGGCCTTAAGGTTTATACTCTTACAAGTAAATTATTTGTATCCCTTAACTAATATTCAATTCTAACTAACCAGCATTGTGACATTATGCAATATTTACCGGTAGTTCAGGAAGTCCGGTCTGATGCAGTTTCTTGACAAGGGCGCCAATTATTATAACAACAGTTTCTCTAATCTCATAATTTCCAATTTTTCCTTTGTACTTGTCCTGTGGTTTTAATGTAAACAATTAGAACAGTAGATATGACTTTTGTACATTATGGTAGTATGCATTTACTGGTCTAGAACCATATTACATTCTGTTATGAAACTATTATGGGGGAAATTTACTAAAGGAAATTTGTAAAAAATAGGTGTATTTGTATTTAGAAATACACTTATTTTTGACATTTACTATCCCAAAAATACGGCAATTCGTATTGATAGCACATCAATACGACTACGAATTGCCGTATTTTCGGGATAGTAAATGTCAAAAATAAGTGTATTTCTGGATACAAATACACCTATTTTTTACAAATTTCCTTTAGTAAATTTCCCTCTATATGCCTATAGTTTGGACACGATGATGTGGGAGGAAACATAAT
Source organism: Crinia signifera (assembly GCF_055691185.1). Classification (NCBI taxonomy): domain Eukaryota; kingdom Metazoa; phylum Chordata; class Amphibia; order Anura; family Myobatrachidae; genus Crinia; species Crinia signifera. The sequence goes on from NC_139217.1 coordinate 187,583,031, forward strand.
TAAACTATTGTATTCAGCTATGGGACAATACAATGGCATGAGGCTGTATATACTGTCATAGAGCTGTATGATATACTGATATTATATACTAGTATGGGATTGTATTATTAATTGCAATAAACTAGTAAATGCTTACATTGGACTGTATCACATGTGGTCAATGTGCTATATTATATGCTATAAATCATCAGACTGTGTTATATGAGTCTCTTCTAACCTACTGTATATACTAGAATTGGATGGTCTTATTTGTAGAAATGAAATGAAAATGATATTCGGTTCTCATACAACCTAGCCGACCTGGACTTCTGGGGTCCAAGGAGATCCGAAAGGGGGATCACAAAATGAGGCAAAAAATTGCCCTTTGCATATGTTACATCTGCACAACCTGCAGTGCAACCAGGGCCTGTGCTACCATTAAGCAGCTTTAGGCAGCCGCCAATGGGCACCTGCACCTACACCTGAGGGGGAAACACTTAAGGTCCATACACACAGGGCAATTTTCACAAATTTGTAAGTGATCTAAATTAAGCACACCATGTGTACACCCATAGCGACGGCAATGCACAGTCACGTGTGTTGCCATCGCCTGACTGGGAAAACTGGGATGCGCGTGAGATGCTTCCGCATCCCAGTAAGATGGAGTGCCTCTCTGCCGGTGATCACATTCTGCCGAGCCCCGGCGCTGGCTGGGAGGCGCTCCATCTGTATGTATCTGGTGAGAACACTGGCAATCTGACTAGATTTTGACAGCACATAGTATATGCAGAATGTTTTTATAAGATCTATAAAGAGTAATCAATGATCACTTACACTGAGGCCAGGGAGATAGCCCTTCAAGATCATTAATACAGTAAAAAGTGGTACAAAATCAATGGCAAAAGTAACATATTATACATTTCACAAATCGCAGCATTCCTGTAATGGAGTTTAGCGACCTCAAGCTATGTCCCAGACCTGCCAAAGTATATCGGTTAGACTCCTCTCTGGGGCCCTTATTCTAATCGGATCGGTACGGCCCGCGTGCGGCCGTACCGCCGATGTTTTTACTCTGCACATGCGCAGAGGTGAATCTGCGCATGTGCAGCCCCCTTCGCCGCAGACGTATTTCGTCCGCCGCAAAGGGGGCGTATAGGGGCGTGAGAGGCATCATGCCCTCATTTCCCTATGTGTACGCCCCGCGTTTCATGGGCGTTCCCATGCAAACGCGGGGCGTATGCATGGTAATGAGGCCATGACGCAACTCATGGGGGCGGAAAGCTGACGTCGCCGGATGTCAGCTTTCAGCCCCCATACAAGCTACCACACGGACGATTGTCCGTGTGGTCTCAGCTTGCGGGAGCTGCCGCGGCGTGCGGACCTGCCTTCGATGGTCGACGACCATCGAATGCAGGGGGCAGCTCCCACCATGGTGGAGGCGTAGCCTCCACCATTTTTATGCGGATCGCCAGCCGTCCGTGTACGGACGGCCGTGGCGATCCGTAGGGTGGGCGGGGATTGGTTTGTGCGGCCGGAGCCCCGTGTGCGGCTCTGGCCGCACCAACCAGAATAAGGGCCTGGGAGAGGAGAAATAACAGGTCGGCAAGTATGATACACTGCACATAGCCTATGTACACAGAAACTGTGCAACTGCATTAATAGTGCAAGGCTTCCCCATATATCAGGGTTCTGGACTCGTCTATAAAGAAATGAAACGCCATGAGGTAATTACAATCCTGGCCCATTGTCAATATACCCCATTGATATATGTATATTGTCAGTTTAGTCTTTTGGCTGATCCACCACCTTCCCCCACCACCATCGGGGTCTTGCGACATGTGATACCATTCCGGGTGAGATGAACACATGTTAGTGTGTAGTGTAGTTGGTCCTGCCTGTTGAGACATTTTTTCTTAGCTTGTTACTTATTTTTATATTGTTTTTATAAATTTTACCATTAAAACATTACCCATGTTTTGGAGTGAACCTTGAGAGCGGTACCTTCTTTTTATGGATGGGAGTCTTGGACTAAAAGAAACCTTTACATGAACATACAGTAGGGATTTAATCTCAGGTCAGTACTCGTCTATATGTGAGCCTTGTCTGTGTGGGAGAAGATATTCTGAAGTTTACAGATACCTTTATGTGAAAATAGGGCTTGCCCCTAAGGTCAGTGTAATACAGAGGACCCCCTGTATGGGAGAAAATGTATCTGAAAACAAAGAAACCTTTGATGTAAATAAAGGGATCAATATCAAGGTCAGTGTGGACCTTTTGGAGTGACTCTGGAATAAGCACTTGATTTTGGTTACCTACTTTGGGACAGCGCCCTCTGGATCGCGCATTTTTTATGAAAAGTAATTTGGGGAGTGGTAACCCTGTGTGTATTCTGTGATGCAGTCAATAGTGGCGCAGGACATCAAGTTTATCCGTTCTTCAAAAATCTTACCAGCAGAGCTCTCAGCATACTTTCATTTGGATGTGAGGCCAGGCCACAGGCATATAGGAATCTTTCTTGTAACAGAGGTTGGCTTCCATTAGCAAAGTCTAAAACCTCCAAAATGGCCTCCAGACTATCAGGTGTTTGAGCAAAAGTCACAGCATCAACCAGTTGAGGTCTGTGGGTAAAAGAAAAAAAATCCAAATCATTTTGGTTTATCATCTTGGAAAAGGGGATTTTTGTAAGAATTTACCATTCGAATCCCTTTCTCTGAGTCCATCCTGGTGACACAGCTCAACCTTGGGATGTAGGAGGGTCCACAGGAGCAAGGCACCTATGCTGACTTCTTTGAGAGGCAGGCTCCTCCCTTCTGCATCCCAGCATTCCTCAGTGCAACTTCTAAAGCACACTAGGATACATTACTCAGTACAATGCCTGAACATATTAATATGCACAAACACATAATAACCATATAACATGATAACACATGAAACGGCATTATTTACTGAGCATAAAAGAGGGATCGCTATGTCACCAGGATGGACTCAGAAAAAGGGATTCGAATGGTAAGTTCTTACAAAAATCCATCTTGGTGACACAGCTCAACCTTGGGAAGTTCAAGAGCCGGTCCTTTGTGAGGGTACGCTCAGGTCCGCAGTTCTCCTCCCTGCTCACCAAAATGGAGCGTCCTACGATGCGAACTCATGGAACCTATAGAATTTGGTAAAGGTATTAAAAACAGATGACCAGGTGGCAGCCCTGCATGACTTCTCATGGTCCCATGCCGCACAGCCCAAGAAGAAGCCACTTACCTCGTGGTATAGGCATTAATCCTGTAAGAAACTGTCTGCCTACCGTAGTGTAAGTGCAGGCCACCTTCTCTTATGTACGTCATATAGTACCAATAGCAAATCAGTTTTTGCAAACATCCTTTACACTGTCCGCATAAATATGCAGAGCGCGAAGTATGTCCCATTTTTTTAACTTGTCCCTATCTCTTGCCTCCTCTGGAGGGAAAAACACCGGGAGCACCATCTCCTGGATTAAATGGAAATTTGATACTACCTTCGGTAGAAATTTTCGGTACTGTTCTGAGAACAGCCCTATCATCATGAAAAACTAGAAATGGAGACTTGCAAGGCAAGGCCCCCAATTCTGAAACTCACCTAGTCGAAGCCCTGGCTAACAAAAAAGTAATTTTCCACGAAAGATAATTAAGATCAGCCGACCTTAAAGGCTCAAACTGAGGTTTTAGTAAAACCGACAATACCAAAAACAGGTCCCAAGGCACCACCGGCTGCCTATATGGGGTCTTGAATCTTAGAACTCCCTGTAAAAAAAGTCTGTACTTCTGGCCAAAGAGCCACTTTTTTTCTAAAAGAATAAGGCAGGCAGCTGTACAAAAACTCCAAAAGTCTAGTGACCTTGCACCTAGAGGTGTGTACCTTCTGACATTCACACCACCTGATATAAATTTTCCAAACACAAAGGTAATTAACTGCCGATAAGGCTTGCGAGCCCTAAACATGTTTTGATTAACAGCATCTGAGAAACCTTTCTTCCTTAATAAGGAGCTTTCAAGAGCCAGGCCGTCAAATTGAGACGAGCTAGGTCCAGGTGTAGAAACGGTCATTGATTGTGTAAGTCTGGGCGCAGAGGAAGACACCAGTAGTCCATCGACAACCTCAGTAAGTCTGAATACCACGACCTACTGGGCCAATCCGGAGCAAACAGTATGACTTGCACTGCCTGTGTCCTCACTCTATTTGAGGATCCGAGCAATCATAGAAAACGGGGGAACACATAGGCGATGGTGAAACACCATGGAACTGTCATGGCAACTACTGCCCACATGGTTGGATCCCTGGTCCGAGAGCAGAACCTGGGGACCTGACAATTGTGTCTGGATGCCATTAAGTCTATCTCTGTGAGCCCCCAAGAGTCACTATTTCCTGAAAGACTTCTTTGTAAATTCCACTCTCCTTACAGCAGATCTGCCCTGTTGAGGACGCCCGCTTCCACATTCCGGATCCCAGGGATGAACACCACTGACAGAGTAGGCATGTTCACCTCTTCCCACTGAAATATCCGCGAGACTTCCTGCATAGCCATCCTGCTGCGAGTACCGCCCTGATGGTTTAAGTAAGCCACAGCTGTGGCATTGTCTGACTGTATTTGGTAGATTGGATTTTTCTTTGGACCACAGACCTTGCAATCTGATCAACGAGCTTCTTGTCTCCTGAGACAGCAAAAGCGTTTCCTGTTTCACGGTTTTCGGGTTCCCTGACCAACAGGCCAGAATGTTCCACGGAAAGGGCCTTGAGTGAAACCTCGCCTACTGGAGAGTCTCGAAAGTTTCTACCATTTTTTACAACAGTTTTAAACTCTGCCAAATTGTTGGATTCGGCGATTGGAGAATCAACCGCACCAACCAGTGAATGTCTATTGCCTTACTCTGTAAGGAACACACAATGAAGATGTTTGTCCAAGATCACATCCAACCACTGAAGTTTCTTAGTGGGTGTTAGAGGAGACTTCAGAATATTCAACATCCACCCCTGATCTCTGAGAAACTGTGTTGCCATCGTCAGATGTTCCTGCAATTTTTCCTAATGATTCGGCCTTGAACCAAGAGGTCATCCAAGTAAGGAATAATCACAATCCCTTTAGTCTGAGAGCTGCTGCCATGACAGTCATCACTTTTGTGAAAACTCTTGGAGTTGTGGCTAACCCGAAAGGTAGAGCTTGGAACTGCAGATGAGTTTCTCCTATTGCGAAACGCAGTAAAGATTGATGTTCACTGTCTATAGGCACATGTAAATAAGCGTCCTGGATGTCCACTGACTCTAGACACTCTCCAGGTTCTATGCTTAAGAGCACCGACCTCAGAGAATCCATCCTAAAGTGGTCCACCCTCAGATTTTGGTTTAAAGACTTCAGATTTAGAATGGGTCTGAAGGAACCATCTGGTTTGGGGACTAAGAAAAGAATAGAATAGAATCCCTTCTTTCTTTCCTCCTGAGACACCGGGTTCACCACACCCTTCTTGAGAAGCGACAAGCCACCCCCAAGAGGGTTTTTCGCCGTAGGGGTGCAGGAAGAAAACTCTTTGCGGGAACACCTCAGCTGATTCCATCTATCCCGAAAACTGCCGGAGGTGATGCCCCACTGACTCTAAAACGGAGAGTATCCTCCCCGTCATGCTGAGGACTTATCCTCAGATTTAGAAGGGTGTTTCTTTGCAAAGGTCCCAAAATGTTATCGTGGAGCCTTTCCTATGCTAGATGGAAACTTTCCTCTACCTGTTTGTCCTCTATTGGACGCACACCCTCTAAAGGAGGAGCGAAAGGACTGGCTAAAAGCTCCAACCTAGACACTGGATGCTTAGACATGGCGGGAAGAAAATAGCTCTTTCCCCCCTGTGGCCTGTATAATAGTGGAATAGAGTTCCGCTCCAAAAATAATTTCTCCCTAAAAAGCAAGAGCCTTTAGAGACTTCTTGGATTCACTGTGAGCTACCCAAGCTTTAAGCCCGAGAGCTCTCCTGGCTGTCACGGAGATAGCTGGCACCCTCTGACACCATCTTGGCGCCTTCTTCCCCAGCTACACAAACATACTCCGCAGCTCACTTTAACATTTCAGCAAAGCAAAAGCTACTGTGTCAGACTGAAGCTGAGTACACCAGGCATAGGCCCACTTTATCATGGCCTTAGAAACCCAAGCAGATGCCTTAATAGGGCGTAAGGTAAAACCTACCCCTTCACAGCAGTAAGACAGCCTTTTATCTTTTTGTCTACGGGGTCCTTAAAAGCAGTACCCCCTTGTACGGGTAAAGCCGTGAATAGACAACCTGGCCACAGTCTCCACCAATTATACATGCTCCTCTGGCACGGGATACATGATTGCAACCTTTAGGGCATGAGAAGCCTGATATCAGGTGTCTTCCACGCTTCCCCAAGTAAAGCTATCATGCCCTCATCCGAGGGGAAGGTAAACCCTGCGCAGTCTCTAAAATACTCTGCGCTGGCACCTTTATCCTCATCTGAGAGATTGAAAGTCTGCTTAACTGCTAGAATCTAATCCTCAATGACAGGGACAGGAGATTTTCTAACCTTAAATTGTCATCAGGACACACACCTCATCATCAGAATCTGAAATCAGCAGGGGAGGTGTAGATAAGAGGTGCCTGTGGGAAAATGACCTCAGCAGCCTTGCACACTGCTGCATGAATGCTGTAATTTTATGGACACTCCGAGTAGTGTCCTGCATACCCTGCAGTAAAGCAGGGACCCCCTGAGATGGAGTATTAGAGCCCACAGAAGGTTGAGAAATTTTAGTAAGTCATCTCTCTGCCTATTCAAAGCCTGTGCTAAGGCAATCATAGACCTACCCAGGGCAGCTGCCCACGCAGGTACAGGCTGATCAGACCACTGGGCTTGAGCCCCACTGGGCACAGACTCACATGAGGGGCATAAATCCCCCTGATCCATTTGTTCAACTGTTAATTAACACTACAAAAGCTGCAGATAATGAACATGGCAGACATCCCCTCCCCATGAGCAGCAGCATAACACCTTTCCGTCATGATTAGACAGTGCACAATATCAGGCATCTGCACAGAATAATGTAACAATGTACTTATCTGTCTGCACTGCTGCAATGGATCCTCAGCGATCACCAGGGAAGGCACTGCCCTGGAGAGACTGTCACTCAGTTCTGCAGTGTAATCCATACTTCAGCTCCGCAGTGTAGAGAGAAAAAGGCGCCAGAACAGAGTGTAGGAAGAGACCCAGTCTCTGTTTCAGCGAGGAGGGAAGCCTGTTGGCGCCTTTCCTCCATCTGCCGCTCCTACTAATGCTGGGTACACACCAGGACGACTAGGGCCCGATTCTGGCAATTTAGATCCAATTCCGACCGGTTGTATGCAGATTGTATGTACTATCGTGTGTTTTTGCCATTTATTTGATCCGATTCCGATCCAATGCGCGTACCCGCCACTCGTTTGGTCGCATCTTTGGTCCTACGTGCTGCAGGTAGGATCCGGCAATCCCAGGCCGACCGACCGTCAATCGTATGCAGATCGTGAGTGTTTTTTGCCGCCTCCGTCGTGCGTCCGTCGGTGCGTCCGTCGTTTGATCCAGCCTATTTGAGTGGCATTTCCTACACACTCCCCCGGCGCCATGTTTTTCCACATAGCAAACAGCGCTGGCGCAGCAGTTGGACTCTCCTTCTTGTCTCAGCTCCCAGAACAACAACCTGGTATGTTTGCACTCCCAATGCTCTCCTATGCATGCCCACTGTTGCCACCAATGTATATAGTGTGTATAGAGCACTGGTTTGTCAACCGTGCACCCGACCATGTCACTGTTTTTTTTGGGTGGGCCCCGTGTGTGTGTATACATATAACCAATGTCCACCATTGCAGTATTCCATGCACTCCTCTCTGCTAGGCCCCATTCACCTGTGTGTGTGTGTGTTTGTGTATATATAGACATATATACATACATAAACCATTGTCCACCATTGCAGTATTCCATGCACTCCTCTCTGCTAGGCCCCATTCACCTGTGTTTGTGTGTTTGTGTATATATAGATATATATATACATAAACCATTGTCCACCATTGCAGTATTCCATGCACTCCTCTCTGCTAGGCCCCATTCACCTGTGTTTGTGTGTTTGTGTATATATAGATATATATACATAAACCATTGTCCACCATTGCAGTATTCCATGCACTCCTCTCTGCTAGGCCCCATTCACCTGTGTGTGTGTGTGTGTGTTTGTGTATATATAGATATATATATATATATATATATACATAAACCATTGTCCACCATTGCAGTATTCCATGCACTCCTCTCTGCTAGGCCCCATTCACCTGTGTTTGTGTGTTTGTGTATATATAGATATATATACATAAACCATTGTCCACCATTGCAGTATTCCATGCACTCCTCTCTGCTAGGCCCCATTCACCTGTGTTTGTGTGTTTGTGTATATATAGATATATATACATAAACCATTGTCCACCATTGCAGTATTCCATGCACTCCTCTCTGCTAGGCCCCATTCACCTGTGTTTGTGTGTTTTGTATATATAGATATATATACATAAACCATTGTCCACCATTGCAGTATTCCATGCACTCCTCTCTGCTAGGCCCCATTCACCTGTGTGTGTGAATAGCAATCTGCACAATAAAATGTATAGTGGTTTTCATAAAAGTTTATTAACATTTTAAATACTTAAAACATAAGAACTAGGTAAACTGGTAACTATAACTATAAAAATTTAAATATGAAACAAAACATGGGTATAACTATAACAACTAAAATGGTTTTATCTTTTTACAGTCCCAATGTCCAACGCAAAGGAACAAGAGTTTCTTGAAGGGTTTATTGAAAAATATCGTGCACACGAATGCCTGTGGCGAACAAAATCCAAGGAGTATTCAAACAAAATGAAAAGAAACCAAGCCTTGGAGGAGTTGGCACGCTACAGTCTTCCATTTCACCCAGAGGCCAATGTTGAATGGGTGAGGAAACGCATCCAGAATCTGCGAACGGTGTTCTTAAAGGAACACAAGAAGGTGGAGGCTGCAAAGAAGTCTGGTGCTGGAGTCGACGAGATGTATCAAACATCGCTCTGGTACTATGACCGGTTGACATTCACCCTCAGCCAGGAGTCGATGAGGACAGGAGTAGTCCTTATGGTAGAACATGAAAACCAAGAAGTCACGGCGCAGGAGGAGGAGGAGAATTCGCAGTCTGCATCGGTGAGTCTATTTTTTTGGCTATCTAATTGATTCCTCCTGCCAATCCACAGCGCCCTCCCCATTAAAGTAGGCCATGTACTCTTCCCTCACCTGTTTGGCTCGTGCACTCCCTGTGTAGTGTTGTGTTGGGGTTTGCAAGGAGGATATCTGCACTACCTCCTCTGGCAGTTCTTGGTCTTCTTGGAGTGCTGTGCCTGTAGCCCTTTGCTGTGTGGCTTTTCTGTGGAGCAAATTGTGCAGGACACAGCACGCCGTGACAACCCAGTCAATTTTGTCCACCCTCAGGTTAATGGCAGTGTGGAAAATGCGAAACCGGTTAGCCAGGATGCCAAAAGCATTTTCCACAACACGCCGTGCCCTGGATAGCCTGTAGTTAAAGATCCTTTTGTCATGGTTCTGGCCCCTTTGCGCATATGGCTTCATGACATGCTCGTGCAGGCCAAAAGCCTCGTCAGCCACAAAAACAAAGTTAAGCCCCTGTTTAGTTTCCTGGACAGACGGCAAGTGAAGGGTGTTCGCTATGAGCCTTTCGTAGAACTTTGTGTCCTTGAAAGTGCCACCATCCGATGCACGGCCATTCCTTCCTACATCCAGGAAGATAAACTCATAGTTGGCATTAACAACAGCCATTAGTACAATGCTAAAATAGCCCTTGTAATTAAAATAGTAGGACCCACTATTGATAGGCTGGGCTATGCGGACATGTTTGCCATCAATGGCTCCACCGCAATTTGGAAAGTTCCATCGCTGTTCAAACTCCTCTGCGATGACTTTCCATTCATTCACGCTGGTAGGGAACTGAAATTAGAAGTAAATAGAATTGATTAGTAAACATGTTCAATTTCTTTACAGCTTGGTGACTACCCACCTGCAACCCCAGACCTATCTGTACTATCCGATAATGCATGCACATCAAGCGAAGTTCCTACTCCGGCACGCACTCCGCCACCCACCCTGGAACCCACTCCACCACTCCCCCGTGCCAAAAAAATGCGTGGCAAAGGAAAAAAAGGAGAAGCATCAGCACATGAAGAATTTATGATGCGGGCACATCAAGTCCTGCAAAGAAACCCGGACAAACATGACAACTACTTCACTTATGTGGCAGAGTGTGTTCGCAACATGGCTCCGGATCAGCAACTTACTTTTCAAAAGTTATGCATGGAGTTGGTGTATAATGGCAGTTTAGGGTATCTCAACAGTGGCACTAAAATAGTTGGCATGGGTAGTGCACCAGACACACCACTGTCATTAGAATCACCAGTGCCTACTCCGCCTGCCACCGTAGCAGGCCAGTCGAGCACAATTCCAACACATACCCAGTCAACACCTACACAGCCTTCTCAACCCCCCCAGTACCGTCAATTCTACAGTTCTTTACTGATAGAAGATCCAGAGTCTGCTGTTTTTGAGGATCTGTCTTAAAAAATAGGCTATTTTATCATTTACCATCGACATGGTCTCAGCTGCAGGTATGTGATGGCCACTGCTCACATGGCGTATGGCGCACATCAATGGTGCCGGGACCATTGCATCTGCGCCATGCGCCATGTGGGCCGCAGCCTTTACATATCTGCAGCAGACATCCTCTGCCACACAAGGGCCACAGTGTGTTTTTTTGTTTTTTTATATGCTGCTACCTGTACCTGCATTACCAGAGGGAGAACAGGATTCTCCTCAATCTGGATAGCAAACTCCATTTATTGCACTTTTGTCTTTACCAATAGTATGGGGTACTGTGCCGAAGACATGGTCTCAGCTGCAGGTATGTGATGGCCACTGCTCACATGGTGTATGGCGCACATCAATGGGGCGGGGGCCATTGCATCTGCGCCATGCGCCATGTGGGCCGCAGCCTTTACATATCTGCAGCAGACATCCTCTGCCACACAGTACCTTATCCCTACTGTTGTAAGTGCCTGTTCCAGAAGTTACCAGAGTGTGTTTTTTGTTTTTTTATATGCTGCTACCTGTACCTGCATTACCAGAGGGAGAACAGGATTCTCCTCAATCTGGATAGCAAACTCCATTTATTGCCCTTTTGTCTTTGCCAATAGTATGGGGTACTGTGCGGCAGACATGGTCTCAGCTGCAGGTATGTGATGGCCACTGCTCACATGTCGTACGGCGCACATCAATGGGGCCGGGACCATTGCATCTGCGCCATGCGCCATGTGGGCCGCAGCCTTTACTTATCTGCGGCAGACATCCTCTGCCACACAGTAGCCCGTACTTATTGGGAAAGTTTAAACTGGGTCATACATACTTAAATCTTTATATATAGTGTGTTTTTTTGTACAATATCTTTTATATGGTATTATAATATATTTGTGTTGACACAATAAATCTATTTACTATTTTACTATTTACACATGTTTTACATATGAAAGGCCTAAAAAACCTGTTTCTGTCCTAGGCCTAAATTATAAATAAAAATATTTTGTTTGCACAATAAAGTGTACGGTGTATATTTCATCCTTACCTTGCAATACTGGTACTGCAGCACCTTCACAATGGCTTTGCAGGTCTCCGGGATGATGAGGCCCAAAGCTTGCGGGGAGATGAGGGATCCAAACTTTAGGTCAGCAAGAGACCGTCCTGTCGCCAGAAACCTCAGGGTCACCACCAGCCGTTCCTCAGCAGGGATAGCCATGCGATACTTGGTATCCTGCTTCTCAATGTGGGGAGTCACCAGACGCAGCAATTCCTGGAATGTGGCATCATCCATCCTCAAGAAGTTACGAAAATCGTCTGGGTTATTCTCCCTGATGTCCCTGAGCAGTGGCATGTGCGAACTAGTCTGACGCTGAAGTAGCCACTGCTTTGTCCAGCATGATCTTTCTCTCCTGCGCTGGGCTCTCTGACGCCTGAGCTTCAAAACTGCATAATAGAGCAGGTACTGCTGCTGGTGACTACCCATCACTGCATTCTCCATAGTGCAGGGTTAAAAGACACTTTGTAATGGCAGGCAAAACAAAGTAATGTGTAAATAGCTATGTCCAGCGTTCAGCAGGTATAAACCAAGCCTCACTAGTAACAAAGCAGAAATACACTGGTTTAAAATGGCTGCTGCTATTCCTATCCCCCTCTGCTAGTCCTCCCTCTCTGCTAGTCCAGCCCCTTCATTCAAATTTCAAAGGCCAATCTGACGACGGTCGCATGTGTTCTTGCAAAAAAACAAAAACCAGCGATCCGACCGTCTTAACGACCATCGCGGGCGCATCGGGATCGGATCTGGATCGTTCCGCCAAAAAACCACAATTTTTGCTAATCGTTTGCTGGGGACTGCCTGGGAGCTCCCGGGAAGTCCAAGGGAAATCGTTCCATGGTCGTCTATCGGTCGTATACGATGGTGGTCGTCCTGGTGTGTACCCTACATAAGTGTCTCTCCCCACCTCCAGTGTCTCCCCACTTGGAGGTGTCCAGCTACTCTGGATTTCAGCCTAAAAGCCCCTGAAAATGGTGGGCACCATAGAGGGGGTCCATCCCCCCCCCTAAGCAGGGAGCCAGTTCAGGACACCCCCGGGGCCCAGGAAACCTCTCTGTAACGGAGGTTGAAGCACTGTGCAGAAGACGCTGGTGCGACTCTCTGCACACAGAGAGCTGACAGGACGCGCTTCTGTCAGCCTCTGCTGCGCTCTCAGTGTGTATAAACTTCCTGTGGAAGTAACACACTGGAAGCCTGCATTAACTAGTGAATGTTAATAAAATAAAAAACACCTAGCTACACAAAATGGCTGCAGTCAGTAGCCAGTCAGCCCAGCACCCACTCCAGTGGGCACCTAAAACAAACTGGGGAATGTTGGGATGCAGAAGGGAGGAGCCTGCTTCTCAAAGAAGTCAGCATAGGTGCCTTGCTCCTGCGGACCCTCCTACATCCCAAGGTTGAGCTGTGTCACCAGGATGGATGAAAGAGAAAAAACATTTACTAGTTTGTATGTTCATTTGCCAAAGCTAGAGTGGCAAGAGCGATATTTGTTTTTGAAACTATTACATAATCTTCTGAATCTGTCTCCTACTTCCTGATAGAATACAAATGACTATAAACCACATGCTCAGGTTATGTTGCATGTCACTTTTGACTCCATACACTTGTAAAGGTTAAACAGGAGAGGCAAGCATAGGCTGAGTACAGTAACATACCTCCCAACTTTTGAAGTTGGGAGGTCGGGACGTTCGCGTGGCGAAGCCGCGCGCGCTCCTGAAAAAGGGGCGCGGCCTCAAGAAATGGGGGCGTGGCCTCGCGGGGTGACGCAAACTCCGGCCACGCCCCCGTTTTTGCCGCTCGTCGGCGCTGAATAGACGCTGTGCGCATGCGCACAGCGTCTATTCTTGGCAAGCTGGGGGGGCTCCCAACTGTCCCCCCCACCGCGGGACAATGGCGTCCCTGGGCGGGACGCGGGAACGTCCCCGAATATCGGGACGTTCCCGCGAAAAGCGTGACAGTTGGGAGGTATGCAGTAAGGATGTGGCCATATCATTATGATTGAGATGAACCTGGACGCATACATATACAAAGGTGTAGAGTATTTTAATGGTGCTGCTTTTTATTAGTACTGATACCTTCGATCAGGGGGTGTACAATTTGTTAAGTGCCTCCCTCCAGCTAAAATAATTACAAACCTCTGCTGAGAGGTGCAAAGTGGGGGAGGGTAGGTACTCTTTATACAGGCTCAGACTTGTTGGATGGTCCCTGTAACAACAAAGGTCGGCACAAGCAAAAAGGTCAACATAGTAAAAAGGTCGACATGAGTTTTTCATGATAAAAAAAAAAAAAAAACACTTTACAATTCCAGTTTTTATTGAGTTTGTATAGATGTATATAATAGTGTGCCCGAAGTGAGGGGATGCAGTAAACTATTATGGTATCCATGTCACCATGGACACCATAAAAAAAAGAAAGAAAAACTCACGTCGACTTTTTCCCATATTGACCTTTTCTCTTTGACCATGTTAACCTAATGCATGTCGATTTTAATGGGTCGACCTTCTACCAGTCAACCAATAGTGGTTGACCTATGACTGTCAACCTAATGAACCAAACCCCATTTTAATCCAGCGGAAAATCAGGAATACAGTTGTACAGGGGTGTTTTAGGAGAGGCGGAGGCTCGTGTGTAGCCTCCTCCATCCAGGCACTCTCCTCTCTGCCAACAACAGAACTGGACTTAGGGCCTGTGTGCACCGCACACACTGCACTCATTATAGATATATGTCACAGCACTTGTATCTATTAGACCAATCCTGAAGATGGTGAATAATAGGGTTTCAGTTACTACGGAACCTATTTAGTAGTAAATATTTGCAACTCGTTTCCCGAAAACACCTATTTGTGAGTAACCGTAAATATTTAGTTTCGCTTTCCATTCCTGCTGGCAGCAGCAACCCCATGGGTTTCTAAAAGATATGCGATGCTGACAGATTTACCAAGCTCTGCACAGATTGGCCCTGCAGCTATCTCCATCTGGGCTGCCACTAGAAATGGTGGGGCCCAGGAATGCCAAAATAGACCCCCACCCAAAAAAAATTAAATAAATAATCCATCAAACACACCACCACATAAATCCCTCACCCCCAGCCTCCGCATGAATGGTTATTATTATTATCATTATTATTATTATTATTATATCCCAGGGTGACAAGCTGCCACTAACAGAATGCAACTTCTACATCTTGGTGCGCAGCCAGCTCTGATCTGAATAAACACGACTCCTCTCAGTCTCTCCTCCATGTGCGCACATTACATGCTAGGGCATTGCAGAGGGAGGGATGCTACAGTACGTGGCTCATGCTGTCAGCCACGGGCAGTGGGTGGGTGATTCACAGCAGGCGCCAGGAGACTGTTTGAGCCTTTTGTCTCCCGGAGCTTGCACTCCGCAGGAGCCAATCTCCCTACCCCAGGCTGCACTGATAGCTGCTGAGGGTCAGGCAGGTGCCGGAGGGATACTGGTGGGTGGAATGAGTGGCCCAGGCTCTTCCCTCTCTGGCAGAATGGCCAGGCTCGGGACATATGTGCCCACAGTACCCCCCACCGATGGCGGCCCTGATCTCCATGTAATTAGCTCACTTGTGATTCTGTGCGGAGACCTGCAAAACATACACTGTTGGTAGCTCTCGAGGACTAGGGTTGGCTACCCCAGGTCTACACTTTCCAAACTCAGCAGAACTGCACAGGAGTCCTGGCACCATGGTAAGAACATTGAAGGGTTGGGCGCTTTTCGGAGCTCCTGTCCATGTGGAGGGCGGTAGTGAGCAGCAGAAGCAGCAACAGAGCTCCCACCGGCGCCAAGGAGAGCAGGAAGAAAGCAGCTGGGACTGGAGCAGGTGAGTGAGCCATACCCCTGCCCCTGGATAGCGTCCCCACTCCACTGACCCCCCTGGAGCCCATCTGGAGCATCTCTAACCGACCCACCCCCCTCACTTCCTCACTCTCTCTACCCCCCAACAAGTGAAGCTGCGGCATCTCCAAAGTGGCAGCGACCACATCAACACATCCCCCCCCTCCCGCGCCTAGCCCTGTAAGTATAAATTGATACAATCCGCCATCTGTAATGCAATTCTGAGCACTAATATAACTATAACTATAATAAGCATGAACATTATTGATAAATAATGTTGGCTGGCTGTTTATCACTCTCCTAATCCTTCTAACCTAATCCTTCTAAAATATAGTGGATTACTGTCCAACTGCCTGGAATGATGCCATACCTGCTACTCACAGTATGCAGTCAGTGAATAGACAGTCACTAGGTTGACAACTAATGGTTGACAGTGACTAGGTCGACAACTAAAAAGGGTCGACACATGCTTATGGTCAGCATAGGCAGCATAGGCAAGGTTGACAGTCATACGGTCGACATTCGATTATCGTGATTTTTTTTTTTTAAAGGGTGTTTTTTCATACTTTACTATCCAAGTGGGCATAAAATAGGAATATAATAGTGAGCCGAACGCAGATAGGCACTGTGCCCGAAGCATGGCAACCGAATTGGTACACATATACAGTGTTCATGACATACAATTACATAGACACCAGATGAATCATGAAAAATTAATGTCGACCTTTTGGGTCATAAGCTTGGGTTGATTTTTTGGCAGTGTCAACCCTTTGGTATGTCAAACAAGTCATCGTCGACCATTAGTGACTGTCGTCCTAGACATTGTCTATCATCTATACTGTAACCCTACTCACAGGCTATTACATGAGCTTCTTACAGAAGAAACAGAAATTAATATTTTTATACTTTATTTGAACAATGTTGCATAATTTTATTTTAAAAAGTAATACAGTAATAGTAATACTCACAGCACATCCTCTTTTTCCGTCTTGAGAAGCGTTACAATATCTGACTTCCTAGCTCTGCGGAGGCTCTGGATCAGGGAAAGAAAGCTATGGGCTGCACTGACTTTTGAAAGATTTTCAGGCTTCAGGTTCTTACGAATGGTCTTCCATTGCTGCAAAAGCTGAATAATAAAGAAGAAAACATTTTTGGATAATAAATATTACTTACCTCACAAAGGGCCAGATGCACTAAGCTTGAAAAGTAATTCAATGGAGAGTGATAAACACCAACCTATCAGCTCCTGACATTTTTCAAACATGGCAGGTACGAGCTGATTGGCTGGCTGTTTTTCACTCTCCATGTTATCACTTTTCAAGCTTAGTGCATCTGGCCCAGGTGCTGTATTATAAATACACACTTAAGGCTCCCATACACTAGGCAATTTGGGCACGATTTCATCCGATTCGCAGGAATCGGGCTGTGAAATTGGCCCAAATCGTACATGTAGATATCCCATCCGACCCGATGCGCTGTCCTGTCCGCATCGGAGTCGGGAGGTCGGACGGGCTGCAGATAAGATTTTCTAAATCTTATCTGCAGCCCGGAGCCATGCGGGCGGTTAATGGCAGCGGGCGGGGGATGCCGGGCATAGGAGGAAGCTGCTGCCATCAGGTACTGGGAATGCATGCCGGGTGGAGGGTGCAACGGGGGCTGTGCAGGTAGCAGCTGCCTTCAGCGGAGCAGTGGGCTGTGCAGGGAACCGAGCAGGAGAGGACGCTGGCAGGGCGGGAGCAGAGCACTTTAAAAAAAAAAGCCCATACAAAGAATAGGAAGCCGTCGAGAGGGGTCTCAGCCAATCAGTGGCTGCCCATTCATTTGTATGGGCTTTTTTTTTTTTTTTTTTTAATGCTCTCCTCCCACCCTGCCTGGCAGCCGGGCAGCGTCTTCTCCTGCCAGGCTCCCTGCACAGCCCCCATTGCCCCCTCCACCCGGCTTGCGTTCCCAGTACCCGGTGCTGTGGTCCCCTTGGCGAGTTTCCCTGCCAACTACATGCCCGGCTCTCCAGCCCCCCGCCCAGCCAGTCTCACGGCTCCCTCCGCCTGCAGCTCCCCGGGACTACATGTGATAAATTGAGTGCCACATCAAGTGCCAAATCGTGTTTGACACCCCCGGGGAGCTGTCAGTATGATTAGGACTGACTTGTCCTTTGAACAAGTCCACCTAATGTATGGGGGCCTTTAAGGGACATACACACATAGTGATTTCAGCCTAATTTCTAAGCGATCTGACTAGATCACTTATAAATGGAGCACGGTACGCTCCATGTGTATGCCACCTAGCAACGGCGATGCGTGGCCCCGCGCGTTGCCATCGCCCACAGGGAAAGACAGTACATGTGCTGTCATTGCTGCTAAGATCGCTGTGTTTTGCCTATTAGCATAGATAAAACGCTGCTCCTTACAGATCCCTCAGCACGCATCGCGGGTGCATTGTGGGTGTGCAAAGATGTGTGCTCCCTATCGCCCCATGTGTACAGGGCTTTAGGAATCAATCCTATTCCCCGCTGAGGGTATGAAGCCCCACTGCAGTGGCATTTAAACTACAGCAATGGCACCCGAACTCACACACCTTGCAGCCCCATTTAACAGTAGTGCTTGGCTTGTAAGCTGGCAATAGCGTAGTGCATGCGAAGGACCACACTTACACGCACCTAAGGGTCATTGTGGGGGTTAGGATTGACCCCACAAAGCTAATGGTGTCAAATGCTAAATGTCTCTCTAAATTTAATATTATAGCCATATTCTAATTAGTATAAACAAAGCCTCTAATAATTTTTTTTTTTTCATTCATGCACATTTGGTATAGTGACACTGGTGTGAACATTACAAACACGCACCGTAGGACAGCTTTTGCACTCCTTATTCTTTTGCTGATCAGCCACTATGGGAATAGCTGCATACTTCGGATCCACTGCCTTTATTACACTGACCATCTGCTTTCCAGCGATTTCCCTGGGTCCAGCTTCAATGGATTGTAGCACCAGTTTTTGTCTATATAAGTTATAATCCATTATTTAAAATAGTTGAGATAGGTATTTAATTGATGGCACTATAACATATTTGTTATATAGAGATGATTGTTCATATTATCATCTATATATATATATATATATATATATATATATATATATATATATATATATATATATATATATATATATGCCTAGTGTCCATGAGTCTCTGAAACACTGCCATCTGCTGGCAGAGAGTGAAACTACATCTCTTTCTCACACATGCAGAAACACAGAAGGTAGACTAGCTTTCGAAGCTTTTGCGTCAAGCTGGCTTACTAGTAAATATGTATTTGGCTTAAACACAGTTTCCCATAGACATGTCTTTAGAGCCCCTACTTTGGTTTTGGTTTTAATTCATCATCGTTTTTTTGGTTTTGCTTTTGACAAACCAGACTCAAGTGTTTTGGGTTGGACCCCCCCAATGTGTGGGATATCGGGACAGTGACAAAAACCCTGACTGTTTGCATGAAAGTCGCGATAAATGAGAGGTATGGAAATGTACAGTTTCAAAGCAAAAATAAGGCATCATTCATCATTCTCAACTCAATTTAATAATGAAATTAGTTTTTATTTCTGGCCTAGTAGCCCAGCTATTAGCACTGCTGCACCATACCACCAAGGTTGTGGGCTTGTTGCCAACCATGTCCCTATAAGTCTGTATGTTTTCTCTATGTTTATATGGGTTTCTTCCGGGTGCACCAATTTCATCCCACAATCCCAAAAACCTACTGGTGAATTGGCTGACAAAAATAAAAATAACCCCAGTGGATATGTATTTTCATGTAGAATAAAGATTGTAAGCTCAGTGGGGTAGTGACTGAGGTTAATGACTAGGGGTGTGGATTATTAGATAGTCATTGCTGCCGGTTTATAGATCTACAGTGTCTAGATAGACAGTCAATAGGTCTACCCAAAAGGCAGTAGGTTGACGGGGTCAAAAGGTAGACACATAAAAAGGTAGACATGACTTTTTCACATATTTTTATATCATCAACAACTGCCGACATTGACCCCCCAATTAGTGTTGTGCTTACCGGTGCCTTGCTACGCTTGGCGCACTATTATATTCTCCCTCTATGCCGACATGGGTGGTATAGCAAGAACAAGTCGGTTTAAAAAATAATTATGAAAAACACCTTTTTCATGTCGACATATTGACCCTGTCAACCTTTTAGGGTAGACCCATTGACTACCTATCTAAACACTGCAGATCTATCAACCAGAACCAATGACTATCTCTGTAAAGCAATGTACGGAACTTGTTTCCTAGCACGGCCACCCCGATTTCCATCGGGGTGGTCGTGTCGGAAAAATCGCGTCGATCGCATCGCATGCGATTTGGTCGCATGCGATGCGATCGAGACGACCAACCCGATTTTTTAATTGAATCAAATGTGAATAGGGTCCCTGGGACCCGATTTTACATTGGATTCAATGTAAAATATTCCCTAGACCCCCAAATTTTAAAACTTAAACCCCACCCCACGATAGCCGCCAACCCGAAGCGTGGCAAGCGCAGCGAGCCCGCGTGGGGCGGTGGTGCGCGTCCTCCGACCCTTTCATTCCCCTACTATCCACGTCGGCGTGGAGTTGAGAATTTATAGTGTGGCGAGCGCAGCGAGCCACCGAGCCGAAGCGTGGCGAGCGGGCGATGGTGCGCGTCCTCCGACCTTTTCATTCCCCTACTATCCACGTCGGCGTGGAGTTGAGAATATATAGTGTGGCGAGCGCAGCGAGCCACCGAGCCGAAGCGTGGCGAGCCCCGCGAGGGGACGCGTATAACTTCACAGGTATACGCGTCCCCTCGCCACACTATATATTCTCAACTCCACGCCGACGTGGATAGTAGGGGAATGAAAAGGTCGGAGGACGCGCACCGCCGCCCCTCGCGGGCTCGTTGCGCTTGCCACGCTTCGGGTTGGCGTATATCGTGGGGTGACGACGGGGCCATATATAATGTGAAATGGGTCATATTGGCCCATTTCACATTTTTCACATTTTTTACTATGTGAGATGGACTTAATCAAGTCCATCTCATCTCACCGACGCGATGCTCCCGATTTCAATGTTAAAAAATAATTTAAAATTGAAGCCTATGGCAAAATCGGGGGCATCACGTCGGTCGCGTCGGGACCAATGTTAATGGTCCCGACCGACGCGATGCCCCCGATTTTTTCTTTGCCAGCAAAATGGACCTGATTTCAAAGGAAATCGGGTCCATCGCGGGGATTGTGTACCTTAACTTAAAGGTACACGATCCCAAAGATTGTGGCCGTGCTAGGAAACAAGTACCCAATGTACAATATGTATGTGCTTTATAAATAACTGTTCGTAGATAAGACATTAATAATAAGCATTTCTGTATTTGTTCTAGTTTTATTATTAATTCGAGCATGCCTGTTTCTTTACTTTTTCTTCTAACGTGAAAACAAGCAAGGAGACACAAGGAGAACACTTACTTGCAAATGATTTTGGCTGCAATGGTCTCATACATATTAAGCATCACCACGTGATTCTCTTCAGCCAACACAGATTTAATCATGTCATCTTCAATAATGTAAATTGTGCTAGATGTTTGCTTGCGTGAAATACCCAGGACCTGTGCAATAAGAATATTAAATAAATGTACAGTATGTTGTAACACAATGTATCTGTTTTATATAAATGACACATACTGTAGGCTAGGTTTTATGCAAAACAAAAAAAAAACACGGGTTGAACACATCAACTCTTTTCTTTTGTTTCTTTCTTCAATAAGGAGCATTGCTTCAGCATTCTCTGTATGGTTGTTCATAACTACTGTTTATTGCTGACTCTTGCTTGTAGTCTGAACCAACCTGCTTTTTTGTGCGGGTGCCGGACAGTTTACCGACGTCGGGATCCCGACACTCAAAACCCTGACACTCGGGGTCCCGACGGCCACCGGCTATTCTCCCTCGAGGGAAAATAGAATAGGTGGTGAGCATAGTGAGCCACAGTGCCCGCAAGGGGCTTTGTTGCGCTTGCACCGCTGTCTGAGTCCGGCCAGTCGGGATCCCTACTGTCGGGATCCTGACTGTGGGAACCCTATACCACACCCTTTTTGAGCATCCATTGCCTGTATCCTGATTCTCCTGATCTGACCACAGCTTGTAAAGTGAGTAATTGACCATTTATTATTTAATCCTTCTGGCATTGGCAAGTCCACTCTATGTACTGACCCTGCTTGCTGGCCACACTCCAGTCTACCACAGTACGGACTCCGGAGCCAGTTCAGAGGGTCATGACCTGAATTCTAGAAATTAGAGAACTCAAATCCCCTTGTGTTCCTTGTGCATTAGACTCCTCACCTCTTTCCTATTTAACACAAATCTTATATGATAGTTTCACAAACCATCGTTAAAGCAGAACTGTAAATGTATATCCATAGATATATATATTGTTTTTAATACCTTGTTAGAATTTGTGAACCCAGCTTTTGAAATCTTGCAGCTGTCAAGATCCTTGGTTTTGGTCACCTGCTTCTGTCGTGTCTGATAGGTCACTTTACAGTTACCCGAAACATCCGCCTGGAAAATAAAATCATCAAGAATAGATTTTTCACACTATAAAGATCTCTGAATACTTCTTGGGCTGTAAACTTTTTATTTTTGATGTGTGCTGGTATATCTTTTTTACTTTATACATGGGATATCCTATCAAATCAGGAAATTTCTAAATGTTTTAGAACCCGGATCTTTGTTCAATTCCCATGTATCTGGGCTCAGACCAAGAATGTTGGCATCTATTTGTACAGATAATATTATAAAGCAATTAGCATCTCCATCATTGCCTGATCATATTGTTGTCCATTTATCATAAAATATGTGTGTTTTTTTTACCCCAAAACACGTTTTCTGCAAATAGTTACGATCACGTGGAAAATGTGTATATGGGGGTAGCCGTTATTAGAGATTCACATTCATGCTGGCAGCCGCACTAACATATTCTTCTATGGGAAATATGATTATGACACTTATCAATCAATTTCAGGAATTCTAACCCCCACAACTACCCATTATAACCTATGGGCTACACATACATGTGCATCCGGCAGAGGGTTCCTCCGCAACCCTTTCATGGAATGGGTCTCCGCGCAGGTGTGGTCAGTGGGACCACCACACATGCGTCCCACTTTCATGCTGAGTACATTGCTGGGATAGGCTCCTTTCGGAACACCCCTGTCCAGGTGAGTATTTTGTAATACATTGCGCCAGTACAATCACAGATCGCAATGCAATCCTGGGTGCTTATATTGCACCCAGATGCAATATATTATAAATGGGCCCCATAGTCTTTTAAGGCATCCTGCTTATTATTGGATTAAGGCTGTTTCAACAATTTGAGATAAATTTCATATGTACAGTATCTATGAACAGGTTAATTATTTTGTGGTGTAGCAAATCTTTTGCTTTCCTTGACAAAAGTATAACACATGGAATAGATATAATTATACACAATGCAAAGAGTGAAAAACCAGGAAAATGCTCCTGGAAAATCAGACGCAAATCGGCCGCTAAATCGCATCGTGGATCGAATCGGCCGCAAATCGGTCGATAAAACGTATGCGATATCGTATGCGATTTACATTAAATCGGGCGCCCAGATAATATACAAGTACCAATCCTGGTGCTATTCAATAGCACTTTTATTTGAATTCCCCCCTGGAGGGTAAGCCTCAAGTGGGGAGAAGTGCCATTGCAACAGTGTGAACAGTGAACATTGAACAAGGTGAATCAGATTTTTCAGTGAAAAAGATTCACTGCAAGGAGTAAAAACAGCCCGATTCGCAAAAAAATCCCTGGTGAATCCGGAGTATTGAATACTGCCCAATTACTTGCGAGAAAACCGTCTCGCCCCAATTTATTCAGCCACAATGAATGCTGATAAACAGGAAAATAAATTTGCTATGATTGTGTGGCATGAGTAATTTCAGTGAAAACGCCCCAAACAAAAACTACCTAAACATACCCTGACATTACTGATACTGTACATGCTGGGCGTGAGAGACTGAGAAAAGCAATAATACAGTACAGTATTTCTAAACAGGTGCTGAAGTTCATGTACAAACCTACACATTTCATACTTTCTTTTCTACCCACTATCGGAACATGATTCTCATATTCCTATGCTATGTTTGCTATACACCCACAGACCTCATGGGCACAGGAAATGATCTGTATTGGAATCTAAGGACTTGGGCCCCCCTAACTGCTGGGCCACAAGCTGCCACTTGTTCTAACTGCCCACATCCTACAAGACAATTACCTCAGTGACAGTACCAGGGCTGAGCTGGATCTGGAACATGCTTGCCAAGCCTCTCTTGATGTTTGCAAGGATCGTGGGTTCATTCTGGTACAGAAACAGTGTTTTAACCTAATGGAAAAAAAAAAACATTTTGTAACCAGGTATATGAACAGATAAACAATACACAGTGGAGAAGTCCATTTCAGTGCATTGGTGACATTAATTGAACTTATATTAGCTCACACAAATTGCTAGTCTCCTAAATATGTTACCCAATATATTTGTGAACATTGTATAACCAAGACACATGCACTATTGCCTGTAGTAAAAACTGATAAAAACTTTCTTTTGAACTGTATAATTCAGGTAATCTTAGTAATAGTAAGTGTGTAATAGTAAGGGGTGTTAATACTAGTGCTATATTTTCTTGCCATTTATTCCTTTGCCAGGTATAAAATACATTGTTTTAAGAAAATTCAAGTATAAATATTTCTACTGCCATGCTTTCATAATGTCTTCATCGTAATAGCCAATGGTTCCAAATGTCAGCAACTTTGTTCAAAATTTCGACATGCAACATGTTCAAACTGTCAACACTGTGCATGTCTACATTGTGAACATGTCACTATTAGGGATAGGCATACCTCCCACCATGACCCTTTCCAGGAGGGACACAATGCTTTGTTCCTACAAGGCTCTCTCCTCCTCCACCGCTCCTTACCTCTCTTCACTGATCTCTATCCACACTCCCTCCCGTCCTCTTCGCTCCGCCGCCGACCGCCGACTGACCTCTCACCTAATCACCTCCTTCCACTTCCGTGTCCAAGATTTCTCTCGCACTGCCCCCCTGCACTGGAACAACCTCCCGCCACCCATCAGGCTTTCTGATTTCCTTACCTCCTTCAAGCGCTCCCTCAAAACCCACTTCTTCTGTTTAGCCTATTCCTCCTCCTCCTAACCTCTTTTGCTCCTCCAATCCTGCCTACCCTACCCCTCCATCCGTTCCTACTTATCCTATTGTTTTTCGTTCGTCCACCCACCTCCTTTTAATCTTTTAACTCTTAAGAGTAGGGCCCTCCTTCCTCACGTACTCACCCTACCTCTTTATCTCACCAGTGCTCCTGCCCGGTTCTTCCCTGCCTCTACTTCATTTTCAATCTCCTCGACAATTTCCACACCTACTTCAGAACTGATGCTAATCTTAGTTCTACCAGCTATACCCCTATTTATGCTGTATTTTATCAACACACCCTGTACATTACCTTGTAATTAGTTTTTTGTTTGCTATGTACGGCGCTGCAGACACTTTGTGGCGCCTTATAAATAAACATACTACTACTACTACTGTTGCAGTTTTCACCCAATCTCTTCCCAACTTTTTCCCATAGGAATCACTGCAGAACATGGGTGGGATGGTGAGACTGTCAAGCCAGAAGCAGGACTGTTTGGGAGGTACAGTGGCGTAACTACTGTAAGGCAGCCCCAGCTGCCGCTTTGGGGAGAAGACCACAGTGGGGTCTGTGTGGGCGCCAGAACCTGCTTGACGCACTGACATGCTGCTGCCTGTCGCTGTCAACTGGCTGAGCACTGGCCGAGTCAGCCGCAGCGCGGGTGCGGCCATGGCAGAGATGACAAATCCCCCCACTGATTCAATTGAGTGTACACAGAGCCGGCTATTGGCTACTCTGTACAGGATGGGGGCATGGATGGGCGTGCTAGGGCGGCCTGGGATGCGTCGGAGCCAAGGGAAGCAGCAGTGTCTGCTTGTCTATCTTCCTCTATCCTGCTTCAGCTTCTCCGTTATGCGTGTGACGTATCATATCACACACTGGGGAAACACTCTGGAGAGGAGTCCGGGGGGGGGGTGCGCCACAATTTTTTTGGCAGGGGGGAGCAAAATTTATAGTTACGCCACTGGGGAGGTACTTTATGCTATAATGTCATATTTATTCAATTTGGCATTGACATAGTATTTAGTAGTTGAAACACTTCTACATAATAAGTATTACAGTATAAAAAATAAAATACATTATAAGAAATGCATCCTAATACCAAAAAGAAAATTTTTATTATGCAGCTGGTCAATCACATACCTTCCAACATGACCATCTCCAGGAGGGACCCAATGCTCTGTTCCTGGACTTCCCTGGTAATGTATGATTGCCATAACCTGTGGTGACACACCTTTCTTATCAATTAACTAGCTCACCACAGGTAATGGCAATCACACATTACCAGGGAAGTCCAGGAACAGAGCATAATGTTCCTCAAAGAATGGGTCATGTTGGGAGGTTTGGCTGAGGTTAGGCATAGACTGTGGCTAGAGTAAGATAATATTGTTGACATTCTCTCCGTCAGCATGCGTAATGGTCACATGTTGAACTTGATGACATGTAAAATTGTCAATGTCCATTTTGAGACGATTCACATTTGTCCCATTTAGCAGCAGTGCAAAGTGGGATAATGCCTCCTTAGCAGTTGACCAGAGTCCAAACCCTCCAAGAAGACCAGGCTTAGGTAAGTATTATCCCCTTTGGTGCCTCTGCAAACTCCACTGCGCAGTTTATACAGTAACTATTGCAACTGTGTCAGTAAAACAGTGTTTTAGGCTGAGTGACACCACATTAAGGGGGAAATTTAATAGGATGAGAGATTCAGAAAGTGAGAGATTTGGTAAGAAATCTCCATTTTTTTTAAAATGGCAATCATTTACACGAAAACCAGTTTTGCAGTGTAAATGATTGCCGCTTTAAAAAAACTGGAGATTTCTCACCAAATCTCTCACTTTCTGATTCTCTCATCCTATTACATTTCACCCTATGTATTGGCACTGTCGGACTGGGGCATTGAGGGCCCACCGGGGGAATGCAGTGGTAGGGGCCCATGAATAAGGGTATGACCAACCTCAAGTGGGGATTTGGCTATTACAGAGTGCATGATCTGGGGCCCTTGATGAATATATATTAATTAAACACTGCATTTAAAAGACTGATTTGCCCAGCTGTTAAAAGAACACACAATGAATGAATGACGTGCCACCAACTATGTAATCTTTGAACTGCAGCTTTATCTTCTGTCATGTTGTCATAAGTTCTATTACACTTAAGGACTTTGTATTCTTACTTCCAGCTTTACTGTAAGAACATTTGCAATGACTTGTGCAATAGTGTCCTGTAGCACTGAGCCTGTGTCAGGAATACAAGAAAACAATAGCAGCACCCTGTAGTGTCCATTATTAGTATTTTTTTTCTAAATGCCTTGGTACACAAAGTTAATTTTGCTATGGCTGGAACTGCACTCACAATCATTATAACAGTCTCTGGATCTTGCAAGAGCGGAAATGGATTTGATTCCTGGTATTCCAAAATAGCATTTATCAAATCATTAAAGTAAAATCAGATCATTACTGGTGAATGCCACAGATAACTAGTGTACTTGTAGATGTAGGAAAGACCAAGTGCGAGATTTAATAGGTGCGATTTTTAAGACAGCTAAAAAAAAAATCACACTATATCGCACATGTGTATCATACTTACCTACTTTTGAAAACTAGTTTCAGGGAGATTATAGTTGATAGTAGAATTTTGCAAAGCGTAGCATTGAGGGGACATGTCATGCTCCACCCAAGGGACGTAGCTAGATCCACATATGGAGAGATTGTGAAAAGAGATTGTGAACGTGGCATCTAGAAGCGTGGGTGTGCACTGCTACATCTGAGAGGGATCTTGTAAAATGACTTATATACAAATGTAGATGAGCCCCAAAGCAGTTAGTAAGAGCTACTGTACTTGCTAAAGTGCTGGGAAATGGTGCTGATGATTCAATGTAAATGTATCTCTCATTCCTCTTTTCCCCAAAAAATGTAACAGTGTAATGTAGGCTAGGTGAAATGAGGGAGATTACTACACTAATGAGGGAGAGAGGGAGATTGCTGTTATTTCAGGGAGTCTCCTGCAGAATGCAGGAGGGTAGGCAGCTATGATGCAATAGGTGCAAATCTTTAGACATAAAGCACTTGCAATTTTTGGATATTTTTTAGTAACAGGAATATGTAATTTGTCATAAAGGTACGCGTTTTAGTAACTGGAATATGTGATTTTTTAGTAATGGAGCATGTGGTTTATTGTAAGATTTAAAAAAAAACACGTTGGGGAGTCCCCCCTTCCTTGAGGGGGGGGGGGGTGGAGTGATGGGGTCCTCCTGTATTTAAGAAACCAGCACCGGGCTCTTGTACCTGTTGAGGTTCCAAAAATATGGGGGGTTAAAAGACTGGAGGTTTCCCATCTATTGGAGCCAGCACTGGGCTCCAACAGCCAGCAGTGTCATGCCACAGCTGGCGGCTGTCACATGAACACCCACCCCGGGCAGGCATTGACATGCCTGTGTTCCCAGGGGTACACCCAGCATATTTATGGGGACTACCATAAAATGCTGGGTGTACCCCTGCCTGACCCCATAATGCTCCTCCTGTAACGAATGGCTTGCTGAAGCTGTTCACCCCAGAGTCTGTGCATGTGCATAGTCACGTATGCATAAACACTGAACATTGGGGAAGGGGCCGAATTCAGAACCGTACGAACGAGCATTCCAGGAGAGTGGTACGGCAAAAAAATAAATTGTATTATTTGTATTATTTCAAAATGAGCTACTTCTAAAGGTTTCAGATCTCAAGCTAAAAATGTTACAATAAATATAAAGGCATAACATAAAAATCTACAAGTTAAATAATAAAACATCTATTTAAAATATAATGATTGTCTCAATCGTGTCCGAACTGTGTAACATTGCAATTGGTTTTGCATGAGGCCCATGTATGTTGAAAGAGGGTTATGCATTGTACAAACAATGACAAATACATGAACAGTAAATATGTCCCAAACAACTAAAAATACTTGCAAAAAATAACAACAACAACAACAACAACGACAACAATTCACTCGTATTTAACTTTTTGGTATTTCACAAACTGCAAATAACAGTAAAGCTTTTTTTACACGATATGCACTATTATGACCATCGTTAACAACAATATTGTGCATATCGTCTAATGTGTACACACTATATCATTAACGATGTGTGCTCCCGCGGTTTGTTAGTGATGTCCTCCATTGTCTGTCTGTGCAGGAGCTATGGCCCCCACTTGGCATGCGACAATGACGGTGTGTTTGCACTCGCCGATGCCGGCTACCCTGCTGGGTCCCGTCACTCTGGACATCACGCTGGACAAACATCTAATGTGTACCCAGCTCTAGAAGTAAAATTATGGTTTTACTTATTATTTTACTTTACCTTTATATTTCTGCTAAATACACAAATTTGTCTAAATGGTTTCACAGAAAGCACATACATGTGAATCATACTTGCCTACTCTCCCAGTACAGCTGGGAGACTCTCAAAAATTGGGTGGCCCTACCAGCCCCCTGGGAAAATAGACAAGTCTCCGAAACCTGCTGAATGGAGACATTGTAGCCCTGCCCCCTTAGAATCTGGACATTGTAAAGCAGGGGACTTGAATAAGCAAATGAGCTTCCCCACCCACCTTCCACAATGCCATGCCCCCTCCTGCACTGACCTGGCTGCCCCCTCCCAGTATGCTGTGAACAGAGATTCAGGAAGGGACAGGTGACTGCCCTCCAGGATTATCACCTACTGTATCAGTCATTTTTGTACACACAAAGATTACAATTTCACTATCTAGATCTGGAAGATAATGGACAATTGAAAATTGCTTCTTAAGATTCAAAACATTTTCCCACAAAAAAATGTAGCAGCCTATTTATACCCCTTTTACACCAAAACGCTGGGTCGCACCCGGCTTTTTTAGACCCAGGTTCAAGCCGGGTGCGACCCGGCGTTTAGTGCCATTTACACCGGTGGACAGCCCGACCCGCACCCGCAAGCCCCCCCCCGAGCTTGGAGATGACAGTGCGATGTCATCTCCAAGTGCCAATCACCGCCGCCGCCGGACCGGAACGCTGCTGGGGGCAGCCCAGCACTAAGGTAAGCTGCTAGGCTGCCCCCAGTCCCCGCGCACACTCCCCCCGCCGTCGCACAGGAGGTGAATGGATGCCGCACACAGGCATCCGTTCACCTCACTCCCCCGCCGCCGCTGCTGTCTGCAGGGTATAGCAGACAGCAGCGCCGGCTGTCAGTGTCAGGCTGACAACCCGTCCAACTTGCGGACGCTGCGGTCCGCAGGTTAGACATTCCCTATTCATGTAAATGGGAGCCGGGTCATCCGACCCGGCATTCCCATTTACACCGCCCTCTACCCAGGTCCTAGCCGTGTTCTACCCAGGTCAGGACCTGGGTAGAAGTCCCGTGTAAAGGGACACGGCGTTAGGGATTTACACCGCCGAAGATCCGGGTCTGACCCGCCGCTGACCCGGATTTTTCGGCGGTGTAAAAGGGGTATAAGAGACACATTTTTAATCTACTATGGGAGGTTTATCAGCCATGTTTGTTGTTGTGGCAAATCTTTTTTATTAACATTTAACCATTTGAATGCCAACATCTCTGTGAGAGCAAACAAACCAATATTTGATAATTATGATGAAGTGGATAATTATAAATTTGACCAGACTGCTAATTTAAAAAAAAAAAGTGATTGTACCTTCTCATTTACAAAACTGGATTTTTTTTTTAAAGCCTCCATACAATCAATCAAACCAAATCTCACATGATTGGCATGCACTCCGACCCGATGCGTGTTCCCGTGTGCATCGGGTCGGACCCTAGAGATTGATCCTACTGGACATAGGATCAATCTCGTCAGATTCATCATGAGCACTTCTGGGGTGGTTTTCCAGCGTTCAACTTATCACCTGGTCCCCGTGGGAGTGACTTGAGGTCCCGCCCACACAGCAGGTGTCCAGCGGCAGCAGGAGAGGAGGCAGCTCAGGCAGCCCGTTCGGAGCAGATTCGTAGTATGGAATGGATTCCCCTAGACCTCCGTACATCATCTCCGGTACGGCGCAGATTATTCTAGTTTTATACACCTTTTTTGGACAGAACCATGCACAGATCTCACTGATCTGTGCATGGTTCTGTAAACTTGCCAGGCTGACAAACGTTCCCAGTTTTGGCCACCCCCTCTTTGCACTCTTGGCATCCCCTAAGACCATCCCATCTGCAATTTGGTCAGATCAATCTCACACAATTTACTGGACCAAATTGCATGTAAAAAATGGCACATCAAGTGAAAAATCTCAATTAGCACTCCAGGGAAGCTGCTGGGGAAGTTCAAGATCATTCAGGTCCAACTTGTCCCTCAGAGAAGTTGGACAAGTGTATGGGGGCCGTTAGACAAACATCACAATCTGATCGAAAATAAAAAGGCTGTCTAGTCAAATAATCCAATCAAGTGGATCCAAATCATTAAACACGCCAGGGGGGGCGGTGGCAGGGGGAGCAACAGTCATGCAGCAGCTGCAGCATGACCGTTGTTAACGAGATCTCCCTTGCCTGAAAATGTTTGGACGAGAGAGCGGGTCGGTAACGATTTACAGCGGACACACCAGACATTATTGTTCACATTGTTTACAATACAATATCGGTCAGAAAGGGCTTTCTGACCGATATTGTAACCAATATCGTCTAGGGCAGGGGTGTCAAACTCAAATTCCTCGGGGGCCGCATCAGCAGTTTGGTCACCCTCAAAGGGCCTGTTGTATCTGTAGGACTATGTGTCCACTCTTTATTATCATAAATTATTGTCACTGCATTCAATTATTGTATACTCAGCAGTAGCATTTCCCTCCTGCTATTGCTGTGAACTGCAGTGCATTAGGGCACACGCTGCCTGCACAGGGGGGCAGCACTCAGTCTTAGGGCATATGTCCTGCTTATTATCATAGGACACAGCAATTAATGATGGGCTGCAATGTGCCAGTGCACACACACACACACATAGGCAGAGAGTTTGACACTTACCCGCTCTGATGCGTCCACTCCAGTCTGAGCTGCTCCACCACCAAGGACACAGCTGCGCTCTCACACAGGCGCATTTCCCCCTCCCTCCTGTGAGTAGCGCTCCTCGCACTATCTATCCAGGAGTGGGGGGCAGCGTGCTCCCGGTCACTGTGCAGTGCACACTCAGCAGTAAGTGACCTGGAGCGCACAGCAGCAGCAGCACCATTCACCACGACGGACCTGCTCTTTCCTCTCTCTGGCTCCTATACAGCAGGTGGGAGCGGAGGAGGGGTTGTCGACCGGCTGCACTGCGCTAGAGGGCAGACATTCTCTGGCTTGTAGGCTGCCGCGCATGCGCTGAAGAGGCGGCTTTCTTGTTTAAAAAAAAAAATCAAGAATAAAAGGTGAAGGCTGGCGGCGGCTGCGCGGGCCACATGAAGAGGTCTGGCGGGCCGGATTTGGCCCGCGGGCCTTGTGTATGACACCCCTGGTCTAGGGTATATAGGCCTTTAGGCGTGAATTTACTAAAGCTTTTAAAAATAAATAGAGGTGATGTTGCCCAGAGCAACCAATCAGATTCTGTCTATTATTTCTCCCTTACATCCTAAAAAATGATAGGCAGAATCTGATTGGTTGCTATGGCCAACATCATCTCTTTTTAAAAAAAATTTTGTAAATTAATCCCTCAGGATCTCTCTAAGGTTGATGCTGCTGTTTTCCTGAGGGGGCCTATTCAGCATCACTTATTGGCATGTAACATATGCCAAGACCCTAGCTACCACATGTATTAAGTAATGGACCCATTCATTATTACCACTTAACTGTTTTTCATGGTGGTGACTTATTTTCTCCTGGCGGCTCAGCAGCAGCTTCCAGTTCCCTTCAGTCATGTGCCAGTCACTTCTAGTTAAGTTTTGTTCTCTCTCTCTCTCTCTCTCTCTCTCTCTCTCGTGCCTAACCCTAACCTTCACCCACACACAACCTAAACATAACCCACAGTCTAACCCTAACCCTGCTGCCTGCCATCTCACAATAATGCTGACATTCTGACATTTTACCTGTCGACAATCGGATAATGTTGGCAGTCGCCTGTGGACATGACAACAATGATGACTTAACTGTTGGCACTGTGAGGTCAACATGCTAAATGTCGACAATACTACTGTCGACCTTTTGACTACATCTCTTTTTAGACTTTGAGACTGTCAGCTATAAATTCTTGCAAGATATCCAAAGTGATATAGGGGCACAATTACTGGAAATCGCTGCACTCCCCGTACATGCTTACAGTTACTTTATTGTTAACTACGCTAGATATGATTACATGGCATTACCAGGAATTACCCTTTGTGCTTTCTGCTATCCCAGCATAACCTTACTTGTCTGTGATGACTCATGAATGGCAATAATGAACTTTGAAACAGTGAAAGTAAAAAATAAAACTAGAAACACTTATGAGGATCTTTTGGTAACATGTATTTTGTGACGTCATTTGTAATCAGAAGACCAAACAATTACTTGAGAAATTAAAAACCTGAAAGTAAGGAAACAAAACTACAAGACAAGTTTTTTACATGGAGAAAAACTGATTTTTGGGACTGTGATAATATCTTCCAAGTGTACCCACTGTACATTACACTGTGGAAATGCAATGATTGATGTTACTACAAAGAGCCAGAGCCTGATTATCCGTAAGGGGCCGATAACCAGCAACCCACATCAGGGCTGTGTTAACATCAGTGCGGGCCCCTGGGCAAAAGAAAGAATTCAGCATCTGGCCAGTCTTTTCAATATGATTTCAAATCCAGCAGCGCTTCCCACCCTGCCGCCCGGCAAATAGAGTTATGTGCTCCCAGCCACCGTTGCCCGGATCCCCGCTGCCTGGACGCCACTGCCTGGACCCCGCTGCCCGCCACCCACTGCAGCAGCTCCTCAGAGCAGTGCAGTTTTTCCCATTGGGTTGGCCCCTAGAATCCTTATACACCCCTGGGAAACTGCCCACTAAGCCCAAAGGGGAAATAAAGCACTGACCCACATAATTAAACTTTTTTTCTTAAGAAAAACAACCAGAGGACTTGGACTGCAAGATTGGAGTACGGGTGATTGCTTTGGGGTAGCACTTCATCAAAGGTTAGGGGAGCAACTTCTCTGTACTCAGAGACAGTCTCATGGATCTTAGGAGCTGGTGCTAAGATTCTCCTGTTCAGCACCACGTGAAATAACTGACCAAGCTGTGCAGTATGCAGCAGTATGATACATGTAGCACATGGTTGCCTACTTTTAAAGTCTCCTAGAAGCCCTGAGAGGAGACTGTCAGCAGCATATTGGGGGGCGGGGCCTAATGTAGTTATCAAGCCCCACCCAGTACGGCAAATCCTGCAATTCGTGGGGTCTTCACAGAAAGCCGCGACTCGCTGTAATTTACCACTGTGACCAGGGAGATTCAGGGACTACCACCTCCCGCCGGTAACCGGGAGGGTTGCCCACCTTCAGGACACGATTTTTGGGAGCCTCCCGGCCATTCCAGGAGGGTAGGCAACCCTGAGTAGCATCAGTGCTATTTTTCAGCAGGAACCAGCAGGAACTCCATTCCTGAACCTCTACTTAAATAGGACATCATCAAGAACTGGGTTTCTGAACCTGCTCAGGGCAAAATTTCTTTCTCTCCTTGATCTACCCCAGACCTGGAGTCCCTGGACATATTTTCCCAGAAAAATAGTAACCAGGTTACTGAACACAACGGTCACTAATTCCGTACTAGGATTATACAATCTGCTGGGGTGCAGGGCTCTGGGAGAGGCACAGTCATTACCCTGTAGCCACTGCATTGAGCCTGGAATGTCACTCTGCAGCCAGTATCTCTGTTTCTGAGCTGCCCAGAGTGTGTGTATCAGGTGGGTGTCCTCAGGGCCGGCACCACCACTAGGCAGCTCTAGGCATTTGCCTAGGGCGCCGGCCACTGGAGCCTGGCAGTTTGCCCCTCGCCCCCTGCATGAAGGTGAGCAGAGGTGCTGGCAGGAGCTGGCAGGGTTGTCCATGTCGCGGGGGTACCACTACCTGCGGTGCTGCCATCTGGCAGGAATGGGCAGGGGTGTCCGTGCTGTGGGGGTACCTGCTGCGCTGTGTATTAAGCTGTCGGCGGCGGCGGGGTCCCTGCAGTGTTTACCAAATAACTAGCGCTATCCAGCGGCTTCTGGGTTTGAAAACACGTACGCTGATTGGCTGAGATTCAGTCAATCAGCGTGCGGCAAGTGTTTTCAAAATCAGAAGCGCTTCCCGCCGCCCGATAGCGCTAGTTATTTGCTAATCATTGCAGGGACCCTGCCACCGCTGACAGCTTAATACACAGCACCGCAGGTACCCCTGCGACAAGGACAACCCTCAGCCCCCCCCCTCCCCCGGAGCGCCGCCACCCCACCCCCCCTTCCTTCGCCTGGGGCGTTCCGGTGCCTTGCATCGGCCCTGGGTGTCCAGATGTGTGATGAGAATGTGGCCTGTTCCTAGTGATCAGTGTGTATAGGGTAAACAACTGGATAAGGGGGGACTTAAACTAGTATCTTTGTTAGGGCCCCATGGGCACTTAATCTGGCTCTGCAGAGATCCTGAAAACATGTTAAACATGATAGCCTCTATTTGAGGGCTTATACACATTGCAGTTTTTGGCAGCCAAACAAATTTGCTATCAAAACATTTACTATATGAGTGGTTTGTAATGAGATATGGCCTAACCACATCCTTGTCTCTATACTGTACAGTTCTATTTAACAATGAAAAAATACAACTATTTATAAATTGTGCACAAACAGGTTTTGGATAAATACATGCAATGTAATACATTAAATGCATTAAGATAAGGCTTTCACTAATTTGAACATGTGTCTTTATTCTATTGGTTGTATGTGACCTTTATACAGATATCTCATATATTAGTTTTATTGGTATGTTGATAAAATCAAGGTCGTTTTACTGCACATCGAGAATGAAAGATCAACTATGAGCGTATGTGTGGCAGTGCATATATATATATATACACACTCCTCACCTCTGAAGTACTCTGAAGTACCGCCAGCAGGGGTGGATTTGGAACTAAAAGTGGCCGTAGAAGTATTTCCAGGAGTGGCCTCATGTGGGCAGCACCAAATCAAATGTGGGAGAAGCTAACACCAAAATAGGCGGGATTAATAGATCACTACACCTGGGCGGAAGCCATTGGATTATATATGCTTGGCAGTCTAGTGATCCCCAGACTGTTAATCTGCTGTGACAAATCACAAACCTTTGCATTTAATGTAATACCCCAATTGCCCCCACAGAGAATTAACACAGACCCCAAAATGACCATCATGCAGACAAACAACTTATTACTGTAATACCCTAACTATAACAACTATCCTCACTCCTTCCCCAATGCAGCCCAGAAACATCCCAGAAATTGGTACAACCCCAGCAGCACCCACTCATGTCCCTTTAACAGATGTGATAATGGATAAAGTTGGGCACCCGCCTAAGATAAGTATTTTCAGCGTCGGTACTCTGCGTTGTGAACCTGCAAATGTTGTGTGTGGAGGACAGGAGGGGGATCGGGCCACTACTCTGGGCAGGGCAGATCCTAAAAATAAGTGACTGGCTGATAAGTGGCCACACAGGTGCGTTGGCCTACTGGGAATCTACCCTCTAAGTTTTATGGCCAATCCGCACCTGACCCCCAGCAACCACTAGAGGCCATTTGATGGAGCAAATGATCTGTTTCCAACTTGCTGGATATGAACAGTGGGGGCTGTGAAGACAGAGATTGAAGGTAGGAGCAGATAGGAACTAAGCCGTCATTTTGATGATCTTTTAACTAGTTGGATACTAAACATAGATACAAAGAATTTGACTGCAGATAAGAACCACTTGGCCCATCTAATCTGCCCCCTTTTTAAACATGTTACCTCAAACCATATTTGATCCTTATTATTTTGTAAGGATATCAATATGCCTATCCCAAGCATGTTTAAATTGTACTACTGTATTTGCCTCTACCACCTCCGATGGGAGGCTATTCCACTTATCCACTACCCTTTCTGTGAAGTCATTCTTCCTCAAATTTCCCCTGAATCTTCCTCCCCCTAGTTTCAGTGCATGTCCTCGTGTTCTGCTGCTCCTCTTCCTGTGAAGAATGTCTCCAACCTGGACCTTGTTAATGCCCTTGATATATTTGAAACTTTCTATCATGTCCCCCCTTTCCCTTCTCTGCTCCAAAGTATACATATTAAGATCTTTTAGTCTTTCGCTTGCACTAAGGTTTATTTAAGATTTCTGTGCAGCAAGTTTTATAACTTGGCATTGAGGAGAGTTCTTCTCGTTTTATTATCTTGGCTATATAGTACAGAGATGTTGCGAGTACGTACTGTCCCTGCAATTTACGAGCTTTGCAAATAAGGAGGCTTTTGCATTTCCATAGTTTCCTGCAGAGTCAATTAATGTAATTTAAAAAAAAACTCAGAGAAGGGTGGAGGCTGCGGTCAAGTCATGTAATCTAGGTGGCCTTTGGGTACACTTAACCTAAACCAATTAAAAAAAGAGCAGTTTACTGGCGAATACTGGGGTTACTCGAATTTTAGTGTGCAAACTTGATATATGACAAAATCCTTCGTAGATGGACAAAACCATGTGCACTGCAGGGGGCAGATGTAAAATGTGCAGAGAGAATTAGATTTGGGTGAGTTATTTTGTTTATGTGCAGGGTAAATACTGGC
The DNA here is from genome assembly GCF_055691185.1 of Crinia signifera. NCBI lineage: Eukaryota > Metazoa > Chordata > Amphibia > Anura > Myobatrachidae > Crinia > Crinia signifera. The sequence goes on from NC_139217.1 coordinate 187,620,502, forward strand.
TGCTTTATTCTTACACTGCAATATAGATCTAACTTTGAAGTAAAACCCCACCCAAATCTAACTATTTCTGCACAAGTTACATCTGCCCCACCTGCAGTGCACTTGGTTTTGTCCATCTAAGAAGGAATTTGTCAGAAAGAGTGAACCAAAATAACCCCCATAGTGTCACCAATGCAGCATGCCTATATTCTGTGTGTGAGTAAGGCTGTATCTGCATATGAAATAGTGTATTCATGGAAATCACTGTAACATAGCAATCTGTATTCAGGTACAGCCACAGTCGCACACAGAATATAGCCATGCCACATATAATTTTAATAATCGGAAGCTCCTTGTGTGTCCTGGTCACATAACAATGCAAATAAGACGAATTTTCAGCAAAAAATGCACCCAACGTTAGCAGAACTGGCCAGGAGCTGCATGGCCTATTGAGGAAAGATGTATGAGGAAACATCTGTATCCAAGCAGAGGCAGAGGTCACAGTGTTAGTGGCTGTGCGAGTGCTGTCTGCGGGTGGGTTGGTTGTGCAATAGTGTTTGGCATATGTGTAAGGGGCATTATGTGTGTCATGTATAAATGCATTAATAATGTGCGACATATGTGTAACAGGCATTATGTGTGTCATGTGTATAAGGGCATTAATAATGAGCAACATATGTGCAAAGGGCATTATGTGTGTCATGTGTATAAGGGTATTAATAATATGCAACATATGTGTAAGGGGCATTATGTGTGTCATTATGTGTATGAAGGGCATTAATAAAGGTTGGCATAATGTGTAAGGGGCATTATGTTTATAAGGACATTAATAATGTGTGTCATGTGTAAGGGGCATTACTGTGCTGTATTATCAGGGGTGCTGAGAGAAAGGGGTAGGGGGTACAAACTACCCAGGCCAAAGTCTGATGGAAGGGCCCAGTGGGAAACCCCGGGCCCCAGGGGCGGATTGGCCCACCGGAAAACCGGTCGCGCTCCCCCTGGACTTTGTTGCCACTTTTCCCACATCCAAAATGGCCACGGGAGGGCTGCTGCGCATGCGCGATAGCGCACAGCTCCTTCCATGGTACTTTGTGTGCGGCGTCAGCATGGGCTTCCACTGCTCCTGTTCCCCACCTGGAGGAAGCAGGGCAGCTGAGCCCCCACGCCCCGCATAAGAAACACTGCCCGCCACCTCGCTCCCCCGGCATTACAGCAGCGTTAACTTAACCCCCCGGACTGCCTCCGCTAGCTCCACCCAACCACCCCTCCCCCCGGGCAGCCTCCGCCAGCACCCCAATGCCCCGCTCTCCCCCCCCCCCCCCCGGGCTGCTGCACGAGTTCCCCCAGGCTGGATTGCAGTCCCAATCTGCCCCTGCCGGGCCCCCTCCCCTTAAGTGACAGCAGCAGCTGCAGCTCTTCTCCTCTGCCCAGCACGCACTGCTTTGTGCTAGGTTGCAGTGTGGCCATGGAGGTGCTTCAAATACAATATTTTCTCCTAAGGGTATAATGTGAATAATGTGAGCAGTAATGTAATAAGGTAAAGTGGTACTACTGTGTGATGTAACGTGAATAAGGGACACCATCGCATGATATAATGTGAATAAAGTTGCACTACTGTGTGGCATCAGTTGAATTGGGGGTACTATTGTGTGGCCATGCCCCTTCCCAGCAAGAACACACCCCTGTTTGGGCTGCGCACCGAATGTGTGCACTGTTTCTATTTAAAATATTGCGGGTAGGAGCACTAAAATGATGACTGCTATGATGAGGGTTGATGGTGCTGGGAAAGGGGAGCAGGGTCAGAGGCGGAACTAGTGGCGGTGCTAGGGGGCACCAGCCAAAATCTTGCCTAGGGTGTCATTTAGGCTAGGGCCGGCTCTGGGTAGAGTCTGCTGCTTCCAGCAACCCTTAGAATCATGAATAACACACACACTAGCATAATATATTCACACGATCCCCTTGAAGCTATGGGAGAAATTTAGTAAGATGTATATTCTACTTCAAATGTGATGTTACTATGGGCAACCAATTAGATCCTATCTACTACCTTCTAGAAGGTACTAAATAAATAAGAAGTAGATTATGATTGGTTGCCCATAGCAACATCACATGTGAAGTAGAATACACATCTTAGTTAATTTCCCCCTTATGTGCCCGATTCTCTCCATGGCCCTTACTGTGTACAGTTTGTATATTCTCCCCGTATTTGTGTTAGATTCCTCAGGGTAACACAGCTTATAAGCAGTGATTGGGCTACTCAGGATGCAGGTATTTTGTGATAGGCTGCAGTAGTTGTCTTTACAATAAATTGAACATACTGTAGAAATGAACATTTATTGCAATCATAATACACTGTTGTGGTGTCCCCCCAATTTATATTCTAATAAAAATACTGCTGATCCTGTGAGGAATATGTTTTAGGAGCCGCACCTACTAACATGTATATATGATCACAGAGATCATCAAAGAAGGAGCAGAGATGGCAGCAGCAATGACAGATAAAATCACTGGGCCCAGCAGCAGAACGGAGATGGCTTCAGTAGATGCCCCAAACCACACTGTTCTTTTTGTGGTGACTCTTTAGCACTAATATGTCACTTCCCACTGATTCCCAAATGAGTTACTGTGTAGTATTAGTGGGAAGATGATGTGGGTTATGGGCAGAGAGACCAACAGCCATTTCCAACTGCCGCCCGCATGCCACATGCCAGGTATAAAACCTCAGTGCACTGGCCTCTCACTGGCATTTCTTGAGCAGAGGCAGAGGTGAGTGCAAGAAAAAAAGCCCCCCCTAGAGAGAACCAATTTTTACAGAGTTTACTCCAGGTAATACCAGTGATCACTGATCAGCGCACATTAACATCTGTGTTTTCTTTCTTTTTTTTTTTTTTGTGCACCTTTGGTGCAATTTACCAACAACGATGAGCCGGAGGGAATTGGCCCAGTTAACTGGAACTGGGCCATATCCGAACACCTCCTGGCTACGGTCAGGGCGCCGCAGACCATCTTCTGGTGTACCATCTGCAGCAGCCCCAACATCAGGAGGACCACCAGCAGCAGTGCCGTCCTCAGGAGCACCAGCAGTGGCAGGAGCACGAAGACCAGCAGTCATCCTTGCCCGCCTTCCATCCTACAGGAGATGCACCTTTACAGAAGGAGGCGCTGTAGAGTCCTGCCCCATCTGCATCTCCCAGTTTCGGATTGGAGAGGAAGTGGCGGTCACATCCTGCAGGCATGTTTTCCACATCTCATGCCTGACACAGTGGCTGGACATTAACACCATCTGCCCCCTGTGCCGCTCCCGATGCCTGAGCAGACTTTTCCTGCGTCATCTTTAGAGGAAATCCGAGGACGTAAGTACTGTTACAGCTGGTCGTGTCATTGTTGTCTTGTCTCCCCCTGTCTACCCTACTCGGGGATTAGCTACTTGCTGCTGTTGTCAGCAGAAGTCTTGAGGGATTTTACCTTTTTTACCTGAACTGACGGACTTAATTTGGCTCGTTTAAATTTGGCTAATTGGCAACAATTCAAATTCCTCAGTCCCTCAGCAGGGTTTTGGGTTCACCTCTTGCCGAGTTTTACTTGTGTTATCCTTTCTCTCCCCCAACCCACTTTCCCCTCATGTGTCTTTATATTGCTTCTGATTGGCCCTGAAGCTTGTCTTAATTCGGCTAATTGGCATTCAATTAAACAAATATTTTTTTTTTTTTGGCAGATCATCCATTTTATTAAGATTTAATTCTTTGGGAGCTATTCATGATGCAGTGAAAGAGGGGAGAAGTGTGATTGGTTGCCATGAGTAACATCTCCACTGGTCCACCCCTCCACTCTTCTCACTGATTCCCGAATAGGCCCCTTTGCCACCAAAATTTAGTTCATTAAACATATTTGAATATTCTTAATGTGTTTCAAATAAATTCCATCTTTTATTCTGCCAAATTCATGTCTCCGAGTCTTTATTTATATTATGGTTACTTATGAGTGTGTGATTATATGGTATATACTGTACATGGGACACTCCTCATATGGTTGAGGGCTTATGGATCTTCATGCTTTACCACTATACAGTTCTTTAATTGAATATATATATATATATATATATATACACATACATATATATATATATATATATATATATATATATATATATATATATATATATATATATATACACTGTGTGATGGCTGGCACTCCCAATGTGTAGGCCCAATGTGTGCTGACCCGGTGCCTTCTAGCATGGACCCTCCGGTCCTGCTACAGGATACATAAATCAGGCGGCACTCTCGGATTCAATAATAACGTGCAGAAAGTGCTATTTATTATCCAATTATGATAATAAATATCACTTTCTGCACGTTATTATTGAATCCGAGAGTGCCGCCTGATTTCTGTATCATATATATATATATATATATATATATATATATATATATATATATATATATATATATATATATATATATATACACATACAAATAGGTGACCATTGCTGATGCCAAACACATTTTTTTTATAATCACAGAGGACATGAAGCAGCCACATCTTGTTATTGTTCACCCTGAACATGTCTTTCTGAGTCAGACAAATTCAGAATAATGGATCTGTGGGCTGTGTGTGCAAAACGGATACACATCCTCTTGTGGCTACGTAGGAGTCACTGGATGGCATTGGGGTATTTGCACATGGGGCCCGATTCAGGCCTTATCTCTGGGCCGAGGGTTTTCAGAGTCCAGCGATCAGGTAAAAGCCATCCTACGCCGCCCCACACAAGTGAATTCCTGCCCATGTGCACCATGGAACGGTTTTCTCTCTGTGTGCAGCGCTGAGTAAGCCAGGACTTACTTGGCACTGCGATGGCCATGGGGAGGAAGAGGCTGCTTCCAATGGTGGGGGAAAGCCTGTGCCCCAGAAGGGTGTGGTATGCTGTTCTGACAGTCGGGATCCCGACAGTCATTAGCCCAATGTCGGGATCCTGACTGGCCGGACTCAGACAGCATGGCCAGCGCAACAAAGCCCCTTGTGGGCTTGCTGCGCTCGCCATGCTGCAGGCACGGTGGCTCTCTCCGCTCGCCACCTATTCTATTCTCCCCCCCCCCCCAGAAAGGGTTACTGCCACCGAGCCCTGCATTCAGATCTGATTTGGGCACATTGACAACACTGATGGAATTGACAACATTTGGAAGGTGACCATACTCAGAGACTAAGCTGATGTAACATGGATCCATCGTACCAAGTATAGGGCCTGTCCAAATGTGCGCTAATAGAGATGACAAGTGCATGTGTGGGGGCGGCACCACTGCGTTAATGCTGGTCACTCAATTAAGGGAGAGGACAGCATCTATATTACAGCACACAATACAGCCAAATGTAATAGGGTATGACTTTTTTTACACAAATTCAGAATTCGATTATGATTTCTGGCAATTTTTTTAATAATGGAAGTATGTGGATTTCTGTTAAAATTATATATATATAAAAAAATAGGCATGGGGTCCTCCCCCCACATTGCATAATGTGTGAAAATAGAAATGCAATTGTAAAACTTATGACTTATGGCCAATCCGGCCATGTAGTGCCTGCCTGGTGATCTTCATGCTGCCATGATAATGGGCCTATTTTTATGTTGAGGCCTGGAGCTGCAGCTCCATCCGCCCCATTGTTAATCTGGGTGTGGTTTAGCACACTGGCAGTAAGGATTCCGACAGTCATTAGCCCGATGTCGGAATCCTGACTGCCCGGACTCAGACAGCGAGGGGAGCGCAACGAAGCCCCTTGTGAGCTCACCACCTATTCTATTCTCCCTCTATGGGGGTCGTGGACCCCTATGAGGGAGAATAGCCGATTGCCGCCGGGATCCCGAGTGTCAGGGTTTTAACAGTCGGAATTCCAACGTCGGTGTAATGACTGTCGGAATCCCGACTGTCTCTCAGTCATCCAGCACCCGTCATTCTGGCCCTGCATATGTTCCGTATAAATTGGAAGCTTTTCTTATACATGTATTTGCAGGATAACTTGTTGTATTTCCTTATGATCTCTCTACAACTCTTTTTAATAGACAACCATCTAGTCAGTTATCTATACTTGAGAGCACACGTCAGTTATGCTTTAGACGTCTCCCCAAATCTGTTTTTTAAATACTAAATTCCCACTTGCACCAGACCTGCCAAATCCCACAGGGGACGGAGCTTATTTGTAGCACAGAGTGTATAGATACTGCAGATACTGCTCTCAGAGAGATTGGCCTGTGATTGGTTCTTGATGCTACACAAGCATTTCCTATAGGACTCCAGGCAATTGGAGATAAATTGGGAGTATCTCAGCTTGAATGGCTGATACACTATAATGCCAGGTTATCTTGGTGATCATGCTGAGCTTTAGGTACACTTAGTTATTGTAAATCATAAACCATCTCTGATAAAAAAAATTGTGACACATTAGCTCTTTGCATTGCAAAACAAAACTATTTCAAGGTAATAGGTGTTTTATTTGTAAGATGCATGATCAGTTATTTGCAAAGAGCCATTTAAACAGCCAGAATGTGGCCAATTTTGCCAGAGGGAATGTTATTTTAGCAACATGAGTAGGCCTTAAAAATTATTTTTAAATAAACACGTAACCTTAACAGGATTCCCATTCATATACTGCATTACGTTTACACATCTTTAAAGCACAGCTTGATCATTTACATACTAACTACTGAGACTGTGGAAGAACTGCTGCATACACTGTGTTGTACATAAATATCAATAATAATAATAATAATAATAATAATAATAATAGGTACTTTTTTAGTTTCACGGTGGCAGCATGGCGGGCCGCTACTTCCAGGTTCGGCGCTCGGCAAACTTTCTAATATAAAGTCCATGCCAACATGAATAGTTCATACCCCCACTATCCACATTGGCATGGAGTTGATTTTAGATAGCGTGGCGAGCGTAGCGAGCCACTGAGCCCGTAGCATGGGCAAGCGAAGCGAGCCCCGCAAGGGGACAGAGACGCTGCCTCCATGAAAATACACAAGTACCTAATAATATTGTAACATAGTGATCCAAGCAAATCCTTATTCAGTCTTGGTCAGCCATGTCTGAGGTCTCCTTTAGGGCCAAAACTAAAAATATCACAACAACTCTGGCAAAAGGGAGAACATACAAACTCCCCACAATTGCTGAGGGTAGTAGGGACAGTGTTAGGGGGGTGCAGTACTGTAAGCACAGTAAGGCAATAAGGGGGACACAGTAAGGCAATAAAGCAAGCTGTGGACAGCAAAGGGAGGGACCCAGAGCGAACCAGGGGCAGACACAGCAGTCACTAATAAAATATATATATTTATTATTTATAAGAGAACAGGGGTAATGTGTATTGGGGGATGCAGCAGTTACTGTATTGATAGAAACTGGGGTTTATTGGCAATGGCGACATGGGGAGGGGAAAAGGAGACCCCCCCTAGTTACGGCCCTGGTCTCCTCTATACTATACTTACTGTCACTTTAAGAAGAAGCCTGGAGATCAGAAGCAGGTGGGCAGTGATGGAGATTGGGCCAGACTAGTTGCATCATGAGCCCCTTATTGTGCAGGTTTGATTAAGGGGTGATGCTAACATTACACAATTAGAATAGAATTCCATCCCTAGGTCCTGCCCCTCCCAGCGGAACCACGGATTCATGGCATATATCTCCCTAGTTTGCTCACTTCACTAGGAAAACAGCAAATGACTGCACAGTGGGGATGGCCGATGGTGGATTAATCATTGATGTTCACCATTGATGCTACTATCAGTGGCTAAGCTTGATGGTATAACACCATTCACAGGGAACAAGCGCAATGTTTTCAACCAACGCTGGTCAGCCCTGCTCTATTAGGAAAAGGGTTGTGGGCCAAACAGAGTCTGGAGGCGGGGCTTCACGGTAGTGTTGGGCAATTCAGTAAATTCTGCATTCACGGGAACCATAATATTTGCAGATACTGCAACCTGGTGAGGTAACCTCCCTACCCGCACCCACAAATATACCCATAAATGAGGGCCTTCAAGTCAATTCAATGTTTTAATTTACCCCCTCTGCACGTCTGAAACAGCTGCTGTCAATAAAGGTTCCATGAGGAGTTTACCCACAGTAAAACACATACAGTAGATACAATAAAACACACTGTGAAGCCTGCAACACTAAGGACACAGTAGAGGGTGTGGGGATATTAGAAACTCATAGCACCTATTCACGGTATGCCATCGTTGGGTTTACACATTAAAGGTCGACATGCATATACATTGGGTCAACCACTAAAGGTCGACACAGCTTAGGTCAACACATGGAATAGGTTGACATGCTCAAGGCCGACAGGGTTAAAAGGTCCACACAAGTAAAGGTTGAGTTTCCCTTATCCATGTATTCCAAAAACCAAAATATTCTGAAAACCGTGATTTTATAGAATATTTTTTCCCCGCCTCTTTTTTCATACTTACCTCGTCACCCGGTGTCCACGACGGCCACTGGCATCCCTGGTCCCAAGGATGCATTGCGCGGGCACACTGGTGACGTCACCGGAGCACCCGCACACTTGTGTAATGCACCCCTGTGACCGGAGATGCCACTGAAGAGGGTTCTGAAGGCTGCTGTGGACGATAGGGGACACCATGGACATCGGGGGACTGCCAGGGGAGACCAGGTAAGTATAAAACAGTTTTTTCCAAAATCCGCAAAAATCCCTTATACAAAATGCTAGTGGTCCCGAGCATTTCGGATAAGGGATACTCAACCTGTATTAGGTCAACAGTGTCTAGGTCAACAGTCAAAAGGTCTACATGGTTTTTTGCTTTTTTTTTCAGCTGACATGTGCCGACAGACCGTATTTCATGCCCTACCTTCCACTAGGTAATGGAGGAAGAATAGAATAGTGTGCGGAGCATAGCGAGGCACCGTGCCTAAAATATGGCAAGCACAGCGAGCCATGTGAGGGGACACGGTGCACTGATACGGTGTCCATGTCGAGTATGTCGACATCCGGGACAAAAAAAAGTGAAAAACCCATGTCTACCTAGACACTGTCGACTAAATGCTTGTGTTGACCTTCCAACCCTGTTGACCTTGAGCATGTCAACCTATTTTCTTTGTCGACCTAAGCTGTGTTGACCTTTAGTAGTCGACCCAATGTATGGTCGACCCAATAACCCATACCCCCTATTCATATGTATTTCCTTAGCCTTAACAGATTATAGTAAAAGGGAATCAAGCCATCTAAAGGGTGGACAAGTAGAGGAGTTGCCCAATCACCTAATCAGCTCCTAACTAGTATTTATCAAGTACATTCTAGGAAATGTTACCTAAAAATGAACTTCTCCACTCTCTAGAAAGCTTGATACATCACCCCCTAGAACAGTACTATAAGAAGCACCACCAGATACCTGGAAGACCATTGACCTGCGGAAACGTGTATCCCAGTGATACTATTGTGCCATTTATATTGGGTAATGATTTATTACCGCTCGGCTGTATTTTGTGTGAATAAACATTTTGCTTCGGGAAAGGGATCCCTATTTGTGTTTTCCTAAGGACCAGTCTTTGGCAGGGAAAGGGTGCTCCAAGCAAAATGTAATTTCTCCCTATTCTATGTGAATTGGAGTATCTATAAATGTTAGTGTTTCTATTTTTGCCATCAGGAGATAGTGATACAGATGTGTTCTGTTAGCCCTGCCAATCCATTCTCTGCGTACTGAACCCACTCTTGTGTAACCACAACACACTTTTATATGCTCTATTTCCTTCAAAGAATTTCTCCGGGTAAGAGCAAATATGTATATAGACAATGTTATTAAATGGTACCGAGCTATTACAGGAAAATAAATACTATGGATTTAGAGATATAGATTTTCATTTAAAAGACCATTTCAATGTTTTATTGTACAAATGATGTGAATTTAACTAATATCTAAAAAATATTTCTAGCGAAGAATGAACTAATGTACATTATGTGTCTTTAAATTGTATGAGAACTGAAAACTGACTTACTCTGTCCCCTGTCCTACAAAGGTCTCTCACTTTTGGATATAAGGAAGTTGGTTACCGGGCAACCAGACAGAATCATTGCCGTGTGAATTAGTGAGGCTCTGTCCTCACTACTACAGCCACCATGCCCCCAAAGTAATTTAGGAGATTTATTTTTTGACAATAGTGCAGCAACACAGTGTGTACAGTTTATACACACAGGCACTGCCCCCATGATGGGGATGAGAGGATGCTCTGATCTCCCTGGAACCCTGCAGTTTAGGGTGAGATAATAAGGTCGATTGCTAGGTTGCGCTTAGTCAATTCCTGGTGCCCTCCGGCATCAGTTTAAGCATATGCGTTCTTCTGCCCTTTGCCTGTCTGGCTCCTGAGTCCCCATTATTGCAGCCAGTGTCCTGCTGGTCCCCCTTTGCCCCTGGATCTCCATCTCCTCAAGTAAACTATCCACTCCCTGTCCTGACACTGGTACCTTCCAACTACTTGTATCAGGTTTGGGACCAGGCAGAAGTTCCCATGGTAGAGCAGACCTCTGTGCAGGACAACAGCAGCAGTGGGGCAATCACCACTGTAGTATGATGGTACAGGGGTGGTATATCAGTAAGTAGGGGTAATACATCTCAATGCCCCCCACCTAGAACCCCCAGCCAGTACAGTCACAGTGCTTACCACCCTTCAGCCTATTTTTCTCCCTCCCATCCCTATCTCATTGCCCCCTTCCCATTAACAGTGTCACCCTTATCCAGCCCAGTGTCCCCAACCATCTCATTGATTCATTCCACCCCAGTGTCTCCCACCTTGCCAGCCCAGTGTATCCTCCAGTTCGCTCTCTCCCACCCAGCACACTGCCGCCATCTAACTGCCCCTAGGCTAAACCCCCCAGCCAGTCTAATCACAGAGTCCACCCTTCTCTCAGCCCTGTCCATTACCATATCACTGCCTCCTCATTCAGCCCAGTGCCCCCATATTTATCATCCACTGCTTCTCCCTGTTACTCTCTCTCTCTCTCTCTCTCTCTCTGTCACCCTCTACTTGACATCACCCACTGCCTATCCCTCTATTACACTTCCTGTCACCCATTACCTTTCCCCATCACTTACTGCCTCTCCCCTTCACCTTCATCCATTGCATCTATCTTGTCACTTTTTCCATCTCTCATGGGGGGAGATTCTCTAAATAAGAAATGCGGTAAAAACCCCGTTATCGGGGTTTTTACCGCATTTTGGGATGCTCTAAGCATCCCCCCCCCCAGGGTTAATGCGGCGGGGGGCATCGCCAGAAAAATCTGGCGATGCCCTATAGAAGCCAATGGGCTTCTACTGCATCCCTCCGCTGACCCCGCAACGACCCCCCGCTGCCCCGCATCGCCCCCTCCCCCCTCACCTGTGTCCGGGTAGCACAGCGCAGTGCTGCCCGGACCTGTGACCTCCTCCCTACACTGATCCTCTTCCGGGTGCAGGGAGGAGAAGAGCCCGGCGCAGCAGCAGCAGCGCCGGGTGTGTGAGGGAGGGGGGAGCCGCCTGGCGACTCTCACCGCAAAGGACAGCTCTTAATGCAAGAGCTGTCCTTTGCTATAATTATCGCATATGTTACAACATATGCGATAATTATAATTGCGAAGACAGGCGAAGGGGGGCGGAGATTCTTAGAGAATCTCCCCCATAGCCTCTCCATTCCCCACTATCTCTCCCTGACACCTATCTCTCCTGCCACCCTTTGCCTGTGTCCATGAGCTATCATGCCACTCACTACATCTTCATCTTCAACTACAGTATATATTCCCATCACCTGTCTCTCCTGTCACCCACTGCCTCTCCCCATCACCCTGTTACACTCTGGCTTATCCCCATTACATTCTCCCTGTTACACACTGCCTCTCCCCTTCACCATCTCCCACTTTCTCTTCCAGTCACCTCTCCCTCTCTATCAACCACTTTCCCAGGATCACACACACACACACCTACTCCCCTACTGTCATTTTGCATTTTGTTCTTGATCTAATCCATGAGTATCACCATAGGAGTAGATAACTTTGGTCTGACAATTTTTAGTTTCTTACCTTTCCATGATTCCATTGTACAAGTATTGGTCTCTGAAGAATAGACAGGTTAGTTTCCCCTAGGATCTTTGCAGCACTGGTTCCAGAGAAAATATTCTGATCATCTGGGCGTTTATTATTTATATTATCCACCTTAATATTTTTCATCTAAAAAGAAAAGAGAAAAGATAACTTTAGTAAAGACACATCAAATATTTTCCAACACTGAAATTTGGGGTGGGGGGTTATTCTGATCACCACGCTCCCTTGTGATGGGGAGCGATGGGTGGGGGGCGGCTGTTCATGCGGGCGGCGTTAAAAAGACATGCAAAGCTGCAAATATTGTGTGAACAATACTGTGTGATATTGTTATATATTTGCAATGCAATGTTTCAATAAAAAGTTATTTAAAAAAAAATACTAATATTGAGACATTATTACTGTTTGCATGCACCTGATTACACAAGCACATGACCAGTTCCTTTTTTCTTTACCTGGCCTTTACCTGTGCCTGGTCACTGGAGCCTATTCAAATAATCCGCGACCGGGTTATCGCAGCAATAACCCGGGCTTAACTGGCAGTGGAAAAGAGGTGATATTATAATTATTACATTGGCACCAAAATTAGGGGTTAATCCATCACCGGTTACTAAGCAGCTGTTGCTCGCTCCTTAGCAAGCGACTTAATACTGTCCTCCGCATGGCCAAATAGTTAGGCCCTTAGGCTCTTGGATTTACAGAATAATTGTTCTTAGCTAAACAAAGAAAATTCCAACCAACAGCATAGTGCAATTCTTCTTGTTTTGCACATATTAGATCTTAAATATTTTTGTTAAAATTTATTTTGTGAAATTCAGATAACCATTTTTTATTTCAGTCCAACTGTAGGAGCAAGTATCTTTTCTAAGTGTTTAATTTGCCTATGCAGTAGGCTCATACACACATTTCTATTGTCCTGCAAGCATATGCAGTAGGTAATAATGTGTTTAGGAAAAGACTCATTGTGAGCTCATATTAAAGGTGCCCATACACGTTGCAATTTTAATATGCGTTTTGAACTTTTAAGGTTCAAAACACATCGCTTTGGTTAAAATCGCACCGTGTACCTGCGGGGATGCGATGCACGTCCCCGCGGGTACAATATTGTATAGCACAAAAAGTATCTGCAGGCAGAAATTTTTGTGCTACATCGCATCGCATCAGTTTTGTAGAACATGCGATGCGATGTCCATTCAGAGACTTTTAACTTAAAAAAAAGAGGGTAAAATCGCATTCCATCTGCACAGTACAGTACATCGCATTGCATCCCCTACAAGTGCCAAAATCGCATGGCACAATGAAGTACAAAACGCACAGCACCTAAAAATCGCAACGTGTACGGGCGCCAGGTGCTGAACACACAAACGCCACACGGATAGATGCATCATGTTACACATACCCTAATTCTGATGAGTTGGTCATCTTTGTTGTTAGGATTTCTCCATAGTAAATTGACCTCTACTTCTGATGAAATCTTGTAGCCCACGCTGTCCGGAAGAGATCCACTGGGTCGATCAATTAATACTTCTGTTGTGTATACATATGTATATACCTTGTCATTGTTAAGCCTTGGACCTGCTGTCTGCACTGTATGGATCAAAGAAAAGAAAAAAATATATATAACGATATAAATATACTGTAACAGTCTACAATAAATCAAATATACAAGGACAGGGAAAGTCTTTCCTTTAAAACAAAAATGTATGCTTTTTGGCACTCAAGGTATAATATAATCCTAATTCAGAGCTGCAAACAATCTACATGCAATACCGATGTTCACAAAGTTATTTTAGGGCATCTGTGCATGTTGAAATCTCCTATGGCGCATGCATTATGGTCATAAAAGTGCTGGTGCAATCAGGACAGATAAAATAGAGGTGTTGGAAAAGTGATTGGTGCTCCTGACACAGTTTGGGAGGTGCACCTGCTATCAGCATGGTGCAATTTTTGATGTTGCAGGGCAGGCTGTGATGAGTTATAAGGACGCACAGGTACTAAATGTGGGCATCTTAGTGCTTAGACATTTGACTGCAGAAATGCACACAAGAGAAGGATTTTATCAGTGGCTTAACTATAAATTTGGCTTCCCCCAGCCCAAATGGTTTCTGGTGCCCCCCCTCCTAGCCCCCTGTGTGCGGGCTAGGAGCAATGGTAAGGAGGCGTGGAGGGGGGGGGGATTGCATGGGGAGCGGTAAAACAGGGCTCTAGGCCGGCAGCAGTAATACTGGCCTCCAGCGGCGTGTTGGAAGCAGGACCTGCGGCGGCATTATTTAGGGCCGGGGATCGGGAGCTGGGCAGACCTGGTCCTCACCTGTGGGCCCTGATTCAGACTCCTTCCCAGGCATTAGACAGACCGCCTGCCTGCCCATCCACCCAACCGCCCGCCCATCCTGTAACACAGAAGCCAATATCCGGGTCTGATTGTGTGCAGTCTGCAGGCAAGTGAGGCGGGGATTTGTTTGTCAGGGAGTCTGACATGCCGCTGTCAGGCTGGTTTCACACACTCCGGCTCCTGCCGGACCGTGAAATCCCGCACGGCCAGGGAGCTGTGCCGCACACATTAGTTTATCATGGAAGGGATGGCCACAGCCCGGCAGCCGTCCCTTCCAGTGGCGGGATCCAGCTGCAACCGTGCGGCCGGGTCATGGCCGTCCCGTGTGAATGGACACAATAGTGTCCATTCACAACTAATGTGTGCGGCACGGCTCCCTGGCCGTGCGGGATTTCACCGTCCGGCAGGAGCCGGAGTGTGTGAAACCAGCCTGAGGGCCGCCTCCCGTGCTTAGCCAGCTCGCGGGCAGCGGCACAGTCAGATTGTGATTGATTGTCAGTCTGTCGGACGGGGGCCGGTGCCCGCCGCTCACACAGACCCTGCTGCCGCTCGCTCCCCAAGGCTGCCTTACACAAGTTACGCCACTGGATTTTATAGGACATATGCAGAAAATACCAAATGGCAATCAACAGTAGATGCTGCTACTTGCACTTTTTGAGCGGGATTTGCTCCCCTCCGCCGGCTACCGCATTGGTACTAATCGCATATGCTCTAGCATATGCGAATAGTATTGCAAAGGACAGAGCTACCCTTTGAGAAGCAGCCAGTGGGGGGGGGGGGGGGGGGGGTGAGTGGGTCCCCTTGGCTCTCCCCCCCTCCTTGTGTGCCCGGCAGCCCCTTACTCAGATGGTTTTAGGGACTGCCAGGCTCCACCTCCTCCTCCCTGCACCTGGAAGGTGCTAGAAAGGAGGTCACTGGTCCGGGCAGCACCACAGAAGCCCATAGGCGGTAACCCGGCATGCAGGTTTTAGTGCATACAAAAATGCGGTAAAAACTCAATAACGGCGACCATCAAATGATTTCTGCCACGCACGCAATCTGCGAATGTATGTTTATGCAGGTAAAATCTGCGGGTGGGCATTCGTGCGGGTGTTTAGATGACCTGCAAAGCTGCGAATTTGCCTCCACACAGTGTTTTATTTTTGTGTCAGTAAAATGATTGGATCAGTTACTGTGTACATGCACTATGAGCTCTTTTAAGGCCCCCATACATTAGTCCGACTTGTCCTAAGGACAAGTCGGACCTGATTTCACCCTACAGCTCCCCGGGAGGGGGACACACGATTAGGCACTTGATGTGCCAAGGTTTGCATATGATAAATCGCATGGATTTATCATATGCAGTCCCCGGGGAGCTGCAGGAGGAGGGAGCCGTGCAGGGGGGGTCATCAGCGGGTGGGGGATGCCGGCTAATAGAGAGCCGAGCAGGGGGAGGCTGTATAGGGAGCCGGGCAGGAGGAGGGTGACAGCGGGAGCAGAGCGCTGGGCAGGGAGGATGACGCTGGCTGCCGGGCAGCGGCGGGAGCCGGGAGGAACACAGATAACTTGAAAAAAAAAAAAAAGCCCATACAGAATGACTAGCAAGCCATTGATTGGCTGAGACCTCTCTCAGCCAATCAGCGATTGGCTGAGAGAGGTCTCAGACAATCAATGGCTTACTAGTCATCTGTATGGGCTTTTTTTTTCAAGTTATCTGTGTTCCTCCCGGCTCCCGCCGCTGCCCGGCAGCCAGCGTCATCCTCCCTGCCCAGCGCGCTGCTCCCGCTGTCACCCTCCTCCTGCCTGGCTCCCTATGCAGCCTCCCCCTCCTCGGCTCTCTATAGCCGGCATCCCCCGCCCGCTGTCATCCCCCGCACGGCTCCGGGCTGGGCTGAACATAAGATTTAGCAAATCTTATGTGCAGCACGTCCGAACTCCCGACCCCGATCCGATGCGCACGGGACCGCGCATCGGATCGGACGGGGTGTCTGCAAGTGCGATTTGGGCCGATTTCACGGCCCGATTCATCCGAATCGGGTGAAATCGTGCCCAAATCGCATAGTGTATGGGGGCCTTTAGTGTACCAAATGACATCAATTTGTGCATTAACCCTTTGAGTGCCAAGGTTGCTGTGAGAGATCACAGCGATGGTTCTTTTTTTTGGGTTCAATATTCAATTAAAATTCGAATCAACTGACTTGGCTGTATTTGTTGTTATTTATACTAAAAGAACCGTCTCTGTGAGCGATGCTGGCATTTTTTGCAGATATTTTGAGAATCTCTCACAGCAACGTTGGCACTCAAAGGGTTAACAGCTATCAATATATTGCCCATAACATTATTCATAAACAATGATGGGATGATGTAATTTAGCTGACCATAATAAAATTATGTGTGCAGGTTTCCGCCTAAGACAGCATCCAAACTGATGTTTCTGCCACTACTTACTAGAAAACCCAAATGTTACTTCCGGCCTTTCTTAGCTCTATCAACAACAAAATGCCTGGTTAGAGTCAGGTTGACCTTGATATAGGAACACCCTGGCATACTGCCTATATGTGAAGTTCCAGCTTATAGAGATAGACCCTCTAGGTATTTAAGCAGAAGTACAACATGGCCACAACTGTGCCTCTGGAGTGGTGGATCCTGATTTGGAACCTCAGAAAGTTGGGAGGTATGATTATATCACATTACCATAATCTAGGTCGAAAGGTCATTAGTTCAAAAGGTCATTAGTTCAAAAGGTCATTAGTTCGACAGTGTCTAGGTTGACAGTCAAAATGTCGACTTGAGGTTTCTCACTGTTTTTTGACCCAAATGTCAACATGGACACAGTTTAAAGTGCACTGCATTCCCGCTCTCGCAATGCTTCGAGCACTATTTTATTCTCCCACCACGCCCTAGTGGATGGTAGGGCATGAAATACCACCTGTTGGCTCAAAAAACAGTGAAAAACCCCATTCCGACCTAGACACTGTCAAACTAATGACCTGTCGAACTAATGACCTTTCGACCTAGAACCATGCTGACCTTTTCCCATGTCGACCTAGAACCATGCCGACCTTTTCCCATGTCAACCTTTTCCCATGTCAACCTAATGGTGTCGACCATCATGCTGTAGACCAAATGACCGCATCCCGATCCTGGCATAGTAATCTCCTATTGCCACAGAGGTTGGATTGGACAATAGTCTATCACCAATGGTGACTACTTTTACCATCGATAGGGGAGAACCAGTTAAAACAACATTAAAGCAGGAGTGACACCCAGAGGGTGAAACCATTAATGATTCCCTGACAGGTGGGAATCCATTGGTGGTGCCATCAATGGTGACTATTGATGGATAATCCAATGATGGCCATCCCTTATTCCTGAAGTGTATACAGTTGAAAAGTCAACAGTGTCTAGATTGACAGTCAATAGGTCGACCACGGTTGGTCGACAGGTAATAATTCGATGCAATAAAAAGGTCGACAAAAAGTTGACTGTCAATGGTCAACACATGAAAAAGTCAACACAAGTTTTTTATAAAATTTTTTTAAACGGACTAGTTCTTACTTCACAAATCAAATGTGCATAGAGGGAGAATGTAATAGTATATAATACTGTGTCCATGTCAACAAATGTCGACAGACAACAAAACTGTGAGGAACTCATGTCTAATTCATGTATCTACCATTTCCAAGTCAACATTTTGTATGTGTCGACCTTGTGTCAATGTCGACCTAGACCATGACAACCTTTTTATGTGTCTACCTATTGCCTGTCGACCAATAGTGGTCGACCTATTACTCCACACCCACATTGGAGATATTGCTGAACAGCTCCTGAGAGTATTTACTGTTCACCAATCGCAAGTATGTTCGGGCTATAATTAAATCATGTCACTGTATACTGCAGAACTTTGTAATGCATACTGTACACAAGCGAGTGGTAGTGGCTGAGTAAGTAACATGCTAGGCATGCATGTCTGTCACCTGCCCAGCATACCCCCATGCTATATATTGACAATTCTCGATTAGGCGTGTTGACAGAAGAACTTATGTAAGCAATAAATTATTCATGTTTACTTTTCCATTTTCCCAATTTATAGATGTTCTTAATTCCTTTGACTTGCACCGATCACAGGCTTACGGAATTTCAATCAATGAACTTTAGGTTTAAAGATCAACGGCATTTGAGCAATTTTATTATTTTGTTCTGTTTGTCAACCATGCATGCAGGTTCCGCCAGATTATCAACAGCGCATTTAGGACTACAGACCCATCAGGGGCATAACTGATGCTGCTTTCACATTGCAAAATGAAGGTTCGCACCGGGACTTTGAAACGGGTCAGTCCCAGCGCGAACTTTCATTTTGGGATGTTCACATCCCCACAGTGTACTGGCAATAATGCCGGTTTGCTGACGTCATTGGGGACGCGGCGGGGAGTTGGTACATCATCAGGGACAGGAGAGGAGGCAGCACTTAGAGCTGGGGCTGCTCCAAGCGCTGCCTCCTCCATAGTGTGAATGGGAAACGGGTCGCTCGACCCGTTGAACCCGTTCACACCGCCAAGCAACACGGCAGCTAACCGGGAAGAACTCTGCTTTCTTACTGGTTCAAATTGCCGTGTTGCTACCCGTTTTAGAGACAGGGTAACCCCTTTCACACTGCGCTAATTACTGGGTCAAAACAGCTTGTACCTGGTAATTAGTTGCGGTGTGAAAGGGGTATAATAGTTGCCAGATTAAAAATGTTACATGCATGGGATCATGTGTATGGGACGTCACCCTGCACCTTCATTGTGTTGCTCCAGGAGGTAGTGGAGATGAGGTTGCCCCCAGATACCAGTGTGTATGCATTAGCAATGCAGATTTAAACACAGTGATTGGAGATGGGTGCTGCATGTAATGTCACTGAAGAGGAGTTGGCACATTGGTATCACCCCTTGGGGACAACATGTGAAGCTTACACCCACATTACACTGAGATCAAGACCTCTTCATAAAAATCAGACCATCATCATGGAAACATGATGAAGTCCAGCTGCCCAGCCAGCCCAGCAATTAATCCTAATTATTAGAAATACAGTTTGTTTTCATTTCAAATGATACCATTTGTCTAATTGTTGTAATTTGGGGATACATTGGATGAGCACACGGTATGGTACAAGTCACACCCACAAAGCGAGCTCACAGCACCTCCTCTTTTCACAATATGTCCTTGATTGATTTCATCACCAGGTCTATGGTGGCCCTTACTTCAGCCCTGCATGCATGACCATACTACAAATATTCACTGGGCTAAATTATCTGGTTAAACGATAGGGATTTATCAAAGCTTAGCAAGAGATAAACTACCAAGCAATCAGATCCTAACTCTCCAGTCACAGGGTGATTTAGTAAAAATGACAGGAGCTAATTGGTGTGTATTTTAGCTCTCTAAATGCATCCGCTCCAGAGTTTCATCCACTAAGCTCCTGTCATTTTTCAAGCACAGCCTGTAATGTGGAAGTTACTGCACAGCTCATCCCCAGGTGCTTCAGTGGCAGCAGAGGCCGGGAGCTGTGAGGAGGCTGGCTGTGGATGAGGAGCACAACTCGTTTCTGGGTGCTGCCATGACAGCGGAGGCCAGGCACCCGGGGGATTGGGGCGGGGAGCTGCAGGGAGGCCAGCTGGCTGTCGGTGAGGAGCATTGCTCTGTCACAGCCACTGGGGACACATCCGCTGCTGGTGTTCTATTGGCGCTGGGACCCCATATACGGTCCCAGCATCCATTCAGTGCTGCAGTGCTCTGCATGGGAAGCAGAAAGTAGCAGTATGTTCTACCGCTCCACTTCGAGCACTGCCTCACATGTGATACCCTGCCAACTCACCCAGCAGCTCCCAGGAGGTAGGATAGCATAGGATACACCATATGTGCACAATGTATCGTAAGAAATGCCACTGCTTGACACAGGATCAGACAAATCCTTGTGGCAGCCATGTCAATCTACACATCAATTGAATGCGTACGGGACCGCACATCGGATCGGATCTTGGCACTTTTCACATGGATGGATTGTGTGAAAAGGGGACCTATTGTATAAATGTATGGGCACTTTTAGACTGGGTACACACTACACCTATATCAGCCAGGTTTGACATTTCTCAATAAACAAATTGATTTTCGTGCTAGCACGGCCCTTGGCAATGTCTTCTGGTCGACCCTAGTACAGTGTAACCCACAAAACATTGCTAACAAATACATACGGCATGAATGGCATCTTCCATCGCTCCATCACCCCCCGCATTGGCAAGTATGTATGCATTTGCTGATGCAGGGTACCCATGCACATCCAATTAGCCAGCCTCATAGTTAGTATTTTATCTCTCTCCATGCTTTGATCAATCTCCCCCATAGGGCTTGTGCAGACAAGCATTAATGTATCTGTCCTTCATCCATGCTGCGATTTTATAGGAGACTGATATTTTCATGGGGAATATTTATCTTTACGAAGAAGCATACGGCTTGCAAAACACTTTATTATGGGCAAACATAGGTATAGTTTGCAGAAGCACTTCATCAAGGTGGATAATGGAACCACAAGGAGATGAAGCAGAGTACGTTTAACTTGCCAGTTGCCCTGGTCTCAGCTCCCTCATCACAAATGTGTGCGCTTTACTGTTATTTCTCCATAGTGATCAATGGACTTTGGGCCTGATTCAGACGCGTGCGCAGATCTCTGAAAATTGGTACTAATCAATTTTCAGAGATGTGTGCATACATAGGCTGTGAATTTGCAGCCCACGTGTGCAGGTCAGTCTCTTCTTTTCTTCTGGCCAGTGTAATAGACAAAAGACTTACAGTATTTAAAAAAAAAAAGTCATTCCATGTATGGGAATGTTATGACAGTAAGTATTCTTTATATAATGCATAGCTGCCTAGCCTACCCTCCTGCATTCTGCAGGAGACTCCCTGACATAGCAGCAAACTCCCCCTCTCCCTCATTACTCCAGCAATCTCTCTCATTTCACCTAGCCCACATCACACTGTTACATTTTTGGGGAAAAAAGGAATGAGAGACAGATACATTGACATTGAATCATCAGCGCCGTTTCCCAGCACTTTACCAAGTATAGTAGCGCTTACTAACTGCTTTGGGGCTCATCTACATTTGGATATAAGTCATTTTAACAGATTCCTCGGTACTTGTGTAGTTTCATGGCGCCGTGCTACTTCCGGGTTCTACGCTCGCCACAAACTATGTTAAAAAAAAGTAACTTAACTCCATGCCAACATGGATAGTTCATACCTCCACTATCCATGTTGGCATGGAGTTGATTTTAAATAGCGTGTCGAGCGTAGCGAGCCACCGAGCCCGCAGCGTGGGCGAGCGAATCGAGCCCCATACTGGCGCTGTGAAACTACACAAGTACTGATTCCTCTCAGATGTAGCAGTACACACCCACGCTTCCAGGTGCCACGTTCACACACCCTTTTGGGAGGAGCATGACATGCCCCCTCAATGGGGCACTTTGTAAAATTCTATTACCAAATATAATCTCCCTGAAACTAGTTTTCAAAAGTAGAGAAAGGGGGGAAAGGAAGAATGTCTCGGTGTGGTGCACCTGCAGATTTGGATAAAATATAACTTTTATTCATTGATTTCTAAAAGCTGCGAAATATACAACACAAATACATAAATGACACGGACAGTGAAATTAAAAGGAATAATCCTCACACCGTGAGGCTCCCAGGATCTATGTCCCTTCTTTTTATCTGGGTTTGTTCTGTAGTGGTGCTTATGAACATGTGTAACAATGTTGCATTATTTAACTGCACGGTAACAGTTAAAACACAGATGTTGCAACAGTATCCAACTGCCAAACAATAAAGGAGAATCCTCCTATCAGTTTAATAAAGGCAATCAAAAGGTTAAAAGTGTTGTTCGGACAGTCTAACAGATCTAGGTCTGTTGTCCTGGTGCCAGGCGACTCCCGTATGGAGTAGATAGTGAGGTATCCGTCTACAATGGGCACTGCAGCGGCACGTATTAGCCCCATCCTCCCTGTGGCTACAAGAACAGCCAGTGGGGTAGGAACGGCAATAGGCAGCAGCCGCGGCTTGCTAACTTGGAGTGACAGCGGTAAAGTACAGCCGCTTCACTCCCGATGAGCAGACGGTTCATCAGGAGGATTCTCTTAGAAATCAATGAATAAAAGTTATATTGTATCCAAATCTGCAGGTGCACCACACCGAGACATTCTTCCTTTCCCCCTTTCTTTGCAACTTTGCCATGTCCAGTGGTAGCACACCCCTAATCGATATATGATTGATTAACCATTAATGCCTATTAGGGGGCCATTTTGAAATACTTGTTGATAATTTCTGTGCGACCGGTCACCACCAAAAACCTCTTTCCTAGTTTTCAAAAGTAGGCAAGTATGATATAATGTGAATTAAAAGAAATAAAAACACAGTTTATATTGAGACACATATAATTAAACACACAGTGCTAGTACAGTGTGACTGTGGCGGGATATGTGTCTGTGGTTATTTGTATTACTAGGAGAGGAGTATGTTAGCATGACATTACATGTCATTAAGAACAAAAAAATATTAATAAGGAACCAGAAGTGAAATTCTCTCTGCCATGCACTCTGCGCTGCCTCCCACACTGAGCACATGGGTGCTGCCTGTCATAGGGCCGTAGTTCCTGTCACAGGATAACAACAGCTGTGGCTGTGGGTATGGGATGTGAAGGAGTCAGTGCAAGTCTGATAACTGCAGGGGTCTGGTTTATTAGGATATTTGTTTTGTAGTAACAGCTACATTACATCAAATAGTTGAAAACTGAGTAATGCTACACTTTCATAAAAGCCTAAACATCTTACTGCTTTATATGGGCTGTTTACACCATAATATCGGGGGGTGTGGTATATTTCCCCGACAGTCGGGATTCCGACAGTCATTAGTCAGACGTCTGAATCCCGACTGCACAGCGTGGTGAGCGCAATGAAGCCCCTTGCGGGCTCGCTGCACTCGCCACGCTGCGGGCACGGTGGCAAGCTGCACTTGCCACCTATTTTATTCTCCCTCTATGGGGGTCGTGGACCCCCACGAGGGAGAAGTCTGGATTCCGACGTCGGAGGAATGACTGCCGGAATCCCGACTGTCCGGGAGCCGTCCGGCACCCATATCGGGATGTACACGATTTGTGGTTGATGAGATTTTTGCTTAAATAATTTGGGGTCATTTAAAAAAAAATTATGTACATAATATGATGACTGTCTAAAAAAGAGATTGGTGCAGATAATTTGGTCAACAGGCAGAAGGTCAAAACATAAAAACAGTCATCATGGGATAAAGCTCGACATGGGTTTATTATGTCAATGTTGACATGGACAAAGTATTAGTGTACCGCTTCCCCTCGCATGGCTCGCTGTGCTTGGCACACTATTATATTCTCACTCTCTCTATCTCTCTATGCCGACTGGGATGGTAAAGTATGAACAAGTCATTAAAAAAAAAAAATGTCAACCTTTTCCATGTTGACCTTTTGTCTGTGTCAACCTTTTCACCATGTATGGACACACAAAATGGTTTCATCCATTGTATGTGGGCAATCTGTTTACAAATCCATTTTGGTAAATTTCCCCCATAATATGGACAGCTGAATAAATACAGAATAATAGTAATAATAATGAAATAAAATAAAAACAACAACAACAACAACAACAACAACAACAACAATTATTATACCTTCACACTTTGGACAGCAAATAACAGGAAGAAAGACAGAGGCACTGCACCTAATAAGCATGGTGATAGGCTGCATTAAGAAGGAAGATAATTGGGGGGAAATGGTGGTCCAGGCATACATATACAGTATGTCAGGGTTGCCAACCCTCCCGGAATGGCCGGGAGGATCCCGAAAATCCTCCCGGATTCTGGCGGTCCCCTTCCCACCTCATGTACCTGGTGGCAGAAGCTTTAAATACCCGGGATCTGCGGCTTTTCGGCAGAAGGGGCAGGGCCAAATATGCAAATTGCCTGTATTTAGCACCGCCCCCTCATCGGAGACCCGCATATTGCGGGATTTGCATTACTGGGGGCAGGGACTGATGATGTCTGTGAAAGTCGGCAACCCTGCAGTATGTGTTGCTCTGGAAAAGCTTGCGACTTGCACTGCTCTGCTAATAGGTGCCAGTGCAAATACTTTATTGCTAAATTTGCAGCAAAAAAGATTTTCTCTGTCATTTATGCATATTTAACTTTTACCCTCCCCTGTGCTGGAAATGAAATAAAATGTTAACCCTTTCAGGTCCAATGTCTAATCAGGCTGAACAGCCCTAGCGCTAGCAACAGATCCAATAGTGAGCCACTTTGAATGTTGAACAATGTTAATGTTCTTATTTTAATGTAGACCATTTTTTTTATTTAATAAAAAAATTACAATTAATTTACACATTTAAACCAGACTGTTTGATTTGCAAAAACAAATTTGGGCTGCAAAGGGTTAAGCTTTAGTTATTGCTACACGTTTTTCTTATGTAGAGGCTTTTTTCATCTTTTAGATTATTTAGGTTGTGTTTTTTGCTAGTAAAATAAATAAAAAAACTTTGCTAGCACACTTTTACAGCTTTCCTATATCAAATAAAGCACACTCCCCTGATCACTTAGTGGTTTCAGTTTTGGAAAACTACACTGGGACATCTGGAAGGCTTAAATTAATGTGACCTTCATAACTGTCATTAGGCGAGTGTTATGTTAAATGTCTTCTCAGAACACGGGTAATGTAAGCCAAGATAAAGGAAGTAAATGGTTCATCATTCACAATCAGCGTAAAAAGCACCTGGAAGTACAATATAAAGTATTATATTCTAAAATGGTAAAACAATATACACTAACGTTCAAAAATTTGGGTTCACTTAGAAATGTCCTTATTTTTTAAAGAAAAGCACTGTTTTTTTTCAATGAAGATTGCATTACTGGGGGCAGGGACTGATGATGTCTGTGAAAGTCGGCAACCCTCTTTACATTGTTAATGTGGTAAATGACTATACTAGCTGCAAACGTCTGGTTTTTAAAGGAATATCTACATGAGAGTATAGTCGGGCAATTATACTCTCAAAATGGCCAGAAAAAGAGAATTTTTATGTGAAACTGGACAGTCTATTCTTGTTCTTTGAAATGAAGGCTATTTCATGTGAGAAATTGCGAAGAAACTGATTTTTTTCTTCAACGGTGTGTACAGGCTCTAACCAGAGTAGAAAGAGAAGTGGGAGGCCCCGATGCACAACTGAGCAAAGAAGACAAGTACATAAGAGTCTCTAGTTTTAGATATAGATGCCTCACAGGTCCTCAACTGGCAGCTTCATTAAATGGTACCCACAAAACCCCAGTGTCAACATCTACAGTGAAGAGGCGACTCAGAGATGCTGGCCTTCTAGGCAGTGTGGCAAAGAAAAAGTCATATCTGAGACTGGCCAAAAAAAGGAAAATATTAATATGGGCAAAAGAACACAGCTATTGGACAGAGGAAGATTGGAAAAATGTGTATTGAGATAAATTGAAGTTTGAGGTGTTTGGATCACACAGGAGAACAAGTGAAAAGTCTGTTTTCATGTAAAACACAAAATTGTCTGGATGACCCCCAAGCTTTTGAACAGTTGTGTATAAGCTATAGAAAAGATCAGAAACATTGATGTACCATTATTTAGTGTGACTTTTTAAGGACTGTCCATGATACAATAATATGGGCAGAAGAATGTCATTTGAATCGCATCATAGGGCCAAAATCGGGAGCAAAAAGTGGCAGTGCTAGGGGTGGCTGACCTGTTTTGCACTGCGGGGGGCAGGGCTTAATTGATGCGATCCAGTCATTTGACCCACGGACCCCCCCCCCCCCCCCCACCGAGGGGCGGTCCGCTGATGGTTGCAGGGCAATGCGGGAGGGTTGCCCTCCTTTCCTGGGGACTGGGAGGGGGACCCGATTTCCGGGACCCTCCCGGCCATTCCGGGAGGTTAGGCAACCCTGACATAACCTGTACATAATATGTACAAAACAGTAATTAACAACCTGATAAGAGCTGCTCTTGCGGTTGTGGGTTCAAGATCTGGGAGCACTTCTGTGCATGCACAGTATGACACTCACGCCACATGGATCACTGGGAGGGATCCAATCCGATCGCTCCCAGGAAGAATGCAAAAATAAGCCTATAGGCATAATGACATATACAGAATAATCCCTTTGATTTATCCGTGACCTCTCAGTGTACTGACTGGAGTTTGTCTGTGACTCTCTGAGGAATAATGACTGTGACTTTTAAATGACCTCAAGTACACCAGACCACAGCTTGCTGACTTCTTAGTACTAACCAGGGCATAAAGTGGTCATGCAGAGCAGTGGCGTGCGGTGGGGTTAGGCAGGTGAGGCACAGCCTTTCCTGTCATACTAGTGCATATGCTGGCGCTTTGAATTGATAAACTTTGTCAAAAATACAAATAATTTATTTTAAAAAATCTTATTTTTATTATTCTAATAATTTTTATAGTCAAAACGATGGAGTAAAAAGTCTATGGCAGGTGAGGCAGTGTCTCACCTAGCTACCTTTTCTGCAGATCTCTTATCAAAACTCAGTGAATCTCCAGCAATACACACTGCTGCACATGTGTATAATGCTGGTACAGTATGTACCCCATGGCTCATAAATTGTGTGCATATCTGGCTCTGGTACTTGCCAGGGACTCTTGAGCCATTTACCTCACCGCACGTCCATGATGCAGAGGTGGGGGAACTCATTTCTCTATGCCAGCTAATTAACCACCCTCCCCCATTAGGCAGAGACAGGGCCAGTGGTAGGGTTTTTGGCATCCCCCTACAAACTAGAATGCTTTTCTGTGAGTATCACTGTGCAGGGCCAATGTGGAGTTTAAAATGTTCCACCACACCATTAGAGGTGGTGGAACTCAGTTCCACCCCGTTCCCCCTCACTGTAACCCCTGGTTTTAACCATCTATCTTTTATGCCTACAATCAGTACTAGGGATTGAAATAGTGTGTATGGGCACAAAGAAGAAGAACAAAACTCCTTTGGAAGCCCATGACAAATCCCAGTTTTGCATTCAACTCTGAATCCTCTTTACCAGCAAATGTACAGACTGAGTCCAGAAAATCCCATAGAAATGTAACCAAATCCTCATTCCAATTTCCCCCCCACATTCAGATGCATAGAACAGAAACGTTTATGGTGTTGCAAAAGGTCAAAGACTACTATAGGGCCTGGAGCTCCTTTTTCTCACATTTCTATGACAGTTGTGACAGTTACTGTAGATCATAGGTTCTCAAACACAGTCTATGTTTTGCAGGTCTCCTCACAGAACCTCACAGGATCTCTTAAAATGTGTCAATGACTTGGAAAACATGATGTTAGGAGAGTATCCCTGAACCTGCTCCCTAACTCTGTTGCCCTGGCCCAGAGTCCACGAATCCGTGCAGATCTAGTCTTTACCTGTACCCGTCCCGGCTGTAAGGGTGAATTAGGTCCGCCCAGACTACGTTACAGGCAGGTCTTAGGATGGGACAACCTGTTCGTGGGGGCTGACCGGGAGCAAGAGGATTACTAACTAACCCCGGTAAGATCAGGCCAAGGACCTCTCCAGAGACAGGGAACCTCTGAAGCCCCCCAAGGAGTAACAATACTCAGTAGATGGAATGATAAACACTAAGCACTGGTACCAGAGTAGAATAATACACAGTGGGGCGCAACAATGCACATGGGTGATAAATAAATAAAAATATAACAGCACAAATAATAATATGGGGAAACCCCTGACTTAGCTGCTGACAGGCTGGAGCAAGCTGCAACCACCCGAAGGAAACCGGACCAGGAAAGGCTGACAGACGAAGATATCCAGAACCAGGAACACTATCTAACAGGCAAGGCTGGGAGAAGCTATAACCGGCGTCTGTTCCCGGCAGACGCCGGCTACTTATTCAAAACTGGCGCCTGCCGGCTGTGACGTCAGCCGCTGACGCTGAGAGCCGCCAGGCGGAAGTTTGGGGATGTTGCCGAGCAACGTCCCGACGCCCAGACAGAGAGGCTGTGGGTTGCTCGGCAACGTCCCCAGCGCTCCACTGCAGCCTGACATCCGCCGACCGTCCGGGATCTCCAGCACCTGGACGTCGGCGTCTAACAGTACCCCCCCTTCCTTGAGGAGAGGTCAACAGACCTCCTACACCAGGACTATCAGGGAACTGTTCAAAGTATCTTTTCTTCAAAGAAGGTGCGTGTAGATCTTTATCGGGTACCCAGGACCTCTCCTCCAGACCATAACCCTGCCAATGAACCAAAAAAAAAAAATTTAATACAAACCACCTTGGAGTCAAGAATACTATCAATAATGAACTCCTTGTGTCCCTGACAAGTGACAGGAGCTGGTCTACAAGAAACTGGATGCACTGCAGGCTTAAGTAAAGAAGAGTGAAAAACATTGTTAATTCTAAGGGACTTGGGAAGACTGAGTCTAAAGGCAACTGGAGTGATTTTGTCAAGGATCTTATATGGTCCAATGAAGCGAGGACCTAACTTCTGTGAGACCTGACGAAGCTTAATATTGTTGGTAGATAACCAGACCCAGTCTCCAAGTTTAAATGAACATGGCCTCCTGTGATGATCAGAAAAGCGTCTTATGGCCGAGGTCGCAGAGAGGAGAGCCCTATGGACCCCGGCCCAGACTCTTCTCTTACTAGTCACCCACCTAGAATTACCTGTTCTGGCAGGAACAGGAGAAAAGGAGTTGGACCTAGGATGGAGCTAATTGCAAAAGAACGGAGAAACCTTAGTGGCAGAATGCCAACCATTGTTATAGGCGAATTCTGCAAGTGGTAGATTCTCCACCCAGTCTCGTTGTGATTTTGAAACATAGCAACGAAGGTATTGCTCCAGGGTCTGGTTTACCCGTTCCGTCTGCCCATTTGACTGAGGGTGGTAACTGGACGAGGGACTAAGCTTAATTTGAAGCTCCGTAGAGACCGACTTCCAAAACCTGGCCAAAAATTGAACCCCCCTGTCCGACACAATGTCTTCAGGCAGATCATGTTGATGAAAAACATGGAAAAGAAACAGTGAGGCCAATTCTTGGGCCGAAGGAAGCCCTTTCAAAGCAGTAAAATGCGCCATTTTACTGAGTTTATCCACCACTACCCAAATAGTGTTGTAACCAGAAGACTTTTGGAGATCCGTGATAAAATCCATGGAGATGTGAGTCCAAGGTCTCCATGGAACTGACAAGGGAAGCAATTGACCAGACAGAGGACAACGGGGAGTTTTATTCCTGCCACAAACCTCACAATACTGGATAAATGCTTTGATATCTCTCCTCCTAGAAGGCAACCAAATGGAATGGGAGAGCAAGGAAAAAGTCTTAGATACCCCAGCATGACCTGCAGCCTTGCATGAGTGAAATTCCAAAAAAAAATTCTTCCGGAGATTAGGGGGAACAAAAAGTCTTCCTTCCGGAAGGGCACTTGGTGCTGATGTTTACGCCTGGAGCATCTGGTCCAACAGTGTCTGGGCGACCCCAGCCAAAATACATGTAGGGGGAATAATGGGTACGGGAGGGGAATGGGAGTCCTGAACCGCCAGAAAACTTCTTGAAAGAGCATCAGCTACTGTATTCTTTAACCCAGGCCTGAAGGTGCTAACAAAATTAAAATGAGCAAAAAACAGGGTCCACCTGGCCTGCTTGGCATTAAATCTCGTGGCCGACTGTAAATATGCCAGATTTTTATGGTCAGTGAATATAGTCACTTGGAATTTGGCCCCTTCCAACCAATGTCTCCACTCTTCCAGTGCGGACTTAATCGCCAGGAGTTCTCGATTGCCGACATCATAATTACATTCGGCTGGAGAAAGAATGGCCCCAATACTAATTTCTGATGCATCTACTTCAAGGACAAATGGAAGGTCAGGGTTAGGATGTCGTAGAATCCCGGCAGAGACAAAGGCATCCTTTAATTTGTTAAAGGCCTCCACATCAGAAGAGGGCCAGAAAGAAGGATCCGCCCCTTTCTTGGTTAAGGTGACAATGGGAGCAACAATGTCAGAGAAAGCAGGAATAAATCTACGATAATAGTTGGCAAACCCTAAAAACCTTTGCGTAGACTTAAGACTGGAGGGCTGAACCCAGTCCTTAATAGCTTGGACCTTAGCTGGATCATAAGAAACCCTGTGGGTGAAATGATGTAACTAAGAAACAAAATAATTTTCTTTACAAATTCACATTTCTCCACTTTGGCATATAGATGATTTTCTCTTCTGCAGCACAGCTCTCCCATGTTGACGATGTTGCTCAAGGGAAGAGGAAAAAATTAAGATATCGTCGACAACAAAATCTCTTAGGACATCATTTATAAGGTCCTGGAAGACAGCTGGAGCATTAGCACGGCTGAAAGGCATAACCAAATATTCGTAGTGTCCCGTGTGAATATTGAAAATTGTTTTCCATTCGTCTCCCTCTCTTATCCTAATTAAATTGTATGCCACCCTCAAATAAATTTTGGAGAATATGGAAGCAGTGCGTAATTGGTCAAATAGGACAGAGATGAGAGGTAGAGGATAGAAATTTTAATGGTGATATCATTGAGTTGTCTAAAGTCTATACAGGGTCTAAGGGTACTGTCCTTCTTTGCTACAAAAAAGAACCTGGCCCCCACCGGAGACTTAGACGGCCTAATAAAACCTTTCTTCAGATTGTCCTCAATGTCCTCCTCCTTTAGCCTCATGTAAGGATAAGGAGTACAACCTACCCTTTGGCACTTTGGCATTAGGGAGGAGGGTGATGGCGCAATCATATGGCCGATGCTGGGGCAGCATATCAGCCTCCTTTTTGGAAAAAACATCAAAGAAGGAGGCATATTGGACAGGAAGCCCTGGGATTGATGGAGAGATGGGAAGTACCAAACAATCGGAAGCACACTTTTCTCCCCAGTGCAACAACTCCCCGTCTGCGTGTCACATCCAGGATTGTGTGTTCTTAGCCATGGTAGGCCCAATACCATAGGTGTTAAGGCACAACAAAATACAAAAAAGACAATTTTTCAACGTGAGTAACCCCCACATTCATAGAAAGTGGTATGGTGCGGTGGGTTATGGAACCACATGGAAGTTGATTACCATCAAGGCCATAAACTGAGACTTTAGGAGAAAGAGGAATAAGAGGAATGCCATTATCCTGGACCAGCTGAAGGTCAATCCACCCAAGCCTGACCCTCCCAGCTCAGCAGCACATAAGATAGCCTAATGGGTAACATTAGTGAATTAATGGGAGAAAAAAAATGGATAGGCCTGACAAGATGTCTCCCAGCAAACTTAGGCCTTGGTGTTTCCCTGGCGCTCAGGACGACAGGCATTCAGCACATGTCCCCTAGCTCCACAGTACAGACACAGACCCTGAGCACGCCGACAGGCCTTTTCCTGGGGAGACAACCGAGTGGCCCTGAGCTGCATAGGCTCCTCAAGATCCAGCGGTAGCTCCTCAGGGACCACCATACTTGGGGCAGGTAGCGAACCTTGCTCTGAGCGTCGTTCCCGCAGTCTACGGTCTATACGGATGACCAACTGCATGAGCTTGTCCAGGGAGTTGAGGACTGAATACTGGATGAGACAGTCCTTGACTTGGTCCGCTAGGCCCAGTCGAAACTGGCTACGTAAAAGCTGGATCGTTCCAGCCAGTATCGTTCGAGAAACAGCTGAATTCCGAGAAATAAGCCTCTGCCGTACGATGGCCCTGTTTAAGAGACCGGAGATGTGCTTCAGCGGAAGCTGTCTTATCAGGGTCATCGTAAAGGATGCCCATGGCTTGGAAAAAGGTATCCACAGAACAGAGAGCTGGACTATCAGCCTTAAGTCCAAACGCCCACGTCTGTGGATCCCCCTGGAGGAGGGAAATGACTAGGCTTATCCTCTGAGTCTCGGAACCGGAGGAGATAGGGCAAAGACAAAAATAAAGTTTACAACTCTCTTTGAAATGAAAGAATTTGATTTCTATCCCCCGTGAACCGGTCAGAAAGTTTAACCTTTCGCTCTTTAACCTGGGCGGCCATAGCAGGACAGGAACCGCCCTCCTGACCTCCTCCTGGGTTTCTACCCTCAATGTCAGGTCTTGCAACCGTTAGGTAAGGAGATGAATCTGGTCTGCGAATACCTGAGCTGGATTCCCCGTATTGGAATCCATGATAAAATAGAAAAAGGAGTCTCAGGGTCACCCTTTTAACAGAAAAACTTTTAAGGCCGATTATGTTAGGAGAGTATCCCTGAACCTGCTCCCTAACTCTGTTGCCCTGGCCCAGAGTCCACAAATCCGTGCAGAACTAGTCTTCACCTGTACCCGTCCCGGCTGTAAGGGTGAATTAGGTCTGCCCAGACTCTGTTACAGGCAGGTCTTAGGATGGGACAACCTATTCGTGGGGGCTGACCGGGAGCAAGAGGATTACTAACTAACCCCGGTAAGAACAGGCCAAGGACCCCTCCAGAGACAGGGAACCTCTGAAGCCCCCCAAGGAGTAACAATAGATGATAAACACTATACACACTGGTACCAGAGTAGAATAATACACAGTGGGGCGCAACAATGCACAAGGGTGATAAATAATCAAAATATAACAGCACAAAGTATAATGCAGGGAAACCCCTGACTTAGCTGCTGACAGGCTAGAGCAAGCTGCAACCACCCGAAGGAAACTGGACCAGGAAAGGCTGACAGGCGAAGATATCTGGAACCAGGAACACTATCTAACAGGCAAGTCTGAGAGAAGCTATAAACGGCGTCTGTTCCCAGCAGACGCCAGCTATTTATTCAAAACTGGCGCCCGCCGCAGCCCAACATCCGCCGACCGTCCGGGATCTCCAGCACCCGGACGGCGGCGTCTACATGAACTGTGTGGGGTTCTGAGGACCAAGTTTGAGAACCCCTGCTCTAGATATAAAAAATCCAGCAAATACAATCACTTTTTGAAATATATGAACATGGATAAAAGAGATTGGTGGTGGAGCGCTTGCCTTCCTTTTTCCTTTTTTTTCTTTTTTTTCTCTTTTTTCCAATCTTTTTTCATTTTCCTTTTTTCCTGGTTCATAAATTTCTATTGTGGGGGACTGACCTTCCCCTTGGTGTGAGCAGCTAAAGTAGACATCCCATCCCATTAGCGCCTGTATAGGTCACGTTGGTGAACATTTCTTACTTTTTGAAAGATAGATTTAATCATTTTTTCATCTTAAATGTGTACATTCTTCTTAGCCGTTAACCAAGTTTTTATTAAATTTTCATTGGCAGCCTAATCTCATTTGTTTGGGAGTATTTTCAAATCTATATTCACTGTCTCTCTGGTTATTGTATGCATTATATACATTTAAATTGCTATCTTTTTGTTATTGGACACACCATGCAAAATGAATTAATTTAATTGTTGTTTATCATTACAGGTATTTATTAAATGTGTATGAATGGAACACTTAGGGGCATATGCAGGGGCAGATCCAGGATAAAATGACAGGGGGGGCACCATGATAAAAAAGGGTTTGGGTAGGGGAGGGGCGGTGTTAGTGGTGCTAGTGTACATGTTAAGAGAGCAGCAGGAGAGGGTGGGAATGCAATTAAAAATAGGCCCTGGCATTTAAAGTACGCAGGCCCACCATGGCGACAAAAGTGAAGGATGTAGTTGTGCGCGCGCCAAAGGCGCGCTCCGGAAAAGGGTGTGTGGCCAATCAACAAGGGGCGTGTCAACACCATATACAACTTCTACACATTATGCAACAAAATACTAGACCCCATTATACTTGCCCCTTACACATGATGCCAAATGGAATGAGCCAAAATTTACATAATGCCACATGGATTGAGCCAAAATTCAAATAATGCCACATGGATTGTGTCAAAATTCACATAATGCCACATGGATTGAGCCAAAATTTACATAATAACACTCACGGATTGAGCCAAAATTCACATAATGCCAAATGGATTGTGTTAAAATTCACATAATGCCACACGGATTGAGCCAAATGCATAAAATGCCACATGGATTGAGCCAAAATTCACATAATGCCACATGGATTGAGCCAAAATTCACATAATGCCACACGGATTGAGCCAAAATTCACATAATGCAACACGGATTGGGAAAAAATTCACATAATGCCACAGGGATTGAGACAAAATTCCCATAATGCCACATGGATTGAGCCAAAATTCACATAATGCCACACGGATTGAGACAAAATTCACATAATGCCACATGGATTGAGCCAGAATTCACATAATGCCACACAGATTAAGCCAAAATTCACAATACACTTCATAAACAGGGACATTGTCCACCAAAGGCTCGCATTAAACATTTACACCATAATGTCCATTACACGTTAAGTTACACGCCATTATGTCCATTATGTGTTATGCCAAACACCATAATGCCTATTAAAAATGATGCTACATAAGTGCTGCTTCTCTACATGCTCATTGCCAAGGTTTCCATGCTCATTGCCAGAGGTTCCATGCTCGTTGCCATGTGGGATTACATGCTCATTGCCAAGGGGGAATACATGCTCGTGGTAAATGGGGGACAGCAGAAGTGATAGCCACTGATAGTGGCAGAGCCTGGCTGTATTCAGAGCACTGCAGGTACCGGCTTTTTGAAATAATACCACTTTCACACCAGAAAATGCATTCCCAGGTTGGCCCCTTTTACACCAGCCTAGTCCCTGCATTTTCTGGTGTGAGGGGGAGAGAAAACCACCCCTTCCCCCTTTAACCAGTTATCTCATTTAACCGGCTATATCTTTGGAACCAACTGACCCATTTACATGAGACAAGTATTATATTGAACAACTTTTGAGTGGGCTATGAATGATTTTGGTCCAGTGAAACTGGAACGTTTGGTTCCAGAGTAATCTGCCCTCAAAGAACATGAACAGCCATGAAATTACATTTCAAAAATAAAAAAAATCGGTTTACAGGCAATATCTCTGGAACCGATTGACCGATTTGGACCACAAGCTTCTGTGATGCCAGGGCGGGAACTGGCAGCCGTCGGAACCGGGTGGGGGTCGGAATTGACGGGTCCCATATTATCCTATGGGGAAAAAACGTTACAGGTTTGCCAGGCGATATCTCCGGTTCCCGGGGGGCTAGAGACACGGGGCTGGGCTCGTTGGAAAGCCCTGGTCCTCAGCTACAAAATAAATGACAGGGGGGCACGTGCCCAGGTGCCCCCCTTTCCCCCCTGAATCCGCCACTGGGCATATGTGATAGTATACTAGCTGGCAGTTGCCGGAGCCTCCATATTTTGGGTCACGCAGCCTGTTCATCAAATGTTCTGGACACGCCTGTATTGTTCGGACCATGCTTTTGCTGGCGATACCCCCTACATCGAAAACCCACCGTGCGGATTTTGCTGCATATAAAAATGCGGTAAAATCCCAGATAATGGGGTTTTTACCGCATATTTAGATTAGAGAATTCTGTCCCAAGTCTCATTACCTGCTCCCTATTCCTCTTAGTCTTTTCCCAGACTGTACCCTATTGGTCACTTGTACAAAGGATTTCCAAATATTCAAGTGTTCGCCCGAAAAACTCACCTCTGCAGACAAATGTATAAATTTTCCAAACCAAGGGTTACATTACTAAGATGGGAGTTCAAATGAATCTGGTTGCTATGGGCAACATCCCATCTTCAATAGAACTCTCAATTTAGTAAATTTACCCCTCATAGTCTACCAAATTATCTCCACACATTTCACTGAAAATTTGTAAACCTCATACACACTAGACGAGATGGTAAAAAATATCGCGCAGAAGGGTCATTCTGAGCGATATCTTTTACTTTCTCATCCTTGGCCAGATGCACTAAGCTTCAAAAGTGATAAAATGGAGAATGATAAAATGTCAACCAATCAGCTCCTGCCTGACCTTTTTTCAAACCCAGCCTGTGACATGGCAGGTAGAAGCTGATTGGCTGGATTTTTATCACTCTCCATTTTATCACTTTTGAAGCTTAGCGCATCTGGTCCCTAGTGCATACACTCACCATCATTAACCATGCGTACCTCCACACATGGTTAACGACCGCCTCCCTCGCCTGTTCAGTACAGACGAGGGAGGGCCTAGTTAACAAGGGTCATGCTGCAGGCCCCACCAGCATCGGCAAGTGTATATGCACTTGCCAGCTCTGCGCCGGGTTCTGACCAATATCACCGGGTACACACATTGCCTAGTGTGTACCCAGCTGTAGGGGCTGAGAGTTCCACGCAAGTCAGCCGCAGATGTGGCCGCATTCATCCATTTTTAAAGTGGTCAGCAATATAGTACCATCCTTTTCCATCTACTTGTGGTAGTAGATGTCATCATATGCTGCAAGAGATCTGACTGGAAGATATATACGGTATACGCTCACCTTTTTATAGTCTACAATGCAAACTGCATAGCCATGATATATCCTTAGACAGCTTATTCTATATGTGAATGCCCAGTTAGTCACACCCAGTCAGCCACAAGCAGTTGGCTATGGCAAGTCACAATATTTGCCTACAAAATGGAGTTTTGTACATCTCTGAACCAGACCTTTGGGCTTTTTCTATATTAAAAGAGTTCCGGGAGCCCTGCCGCCTAACTAACTTTTACCACACAGACCCACTGCAGTACATTTACTAAAGCTAAAAAAAAGAAGGAAAAAAAAGGAGAAATGTTAGATTTGATTGGTTGCTATGGGCAATATCACCTCTTTTTAGAAACTTTGGTAAATTTACCCGACCAAGTATATTCGAATTTCTATACAGATTGTAAACTTGCGAGTATTAATACAGTACTACTTTGTTTGGAAAGCATTGAGTACTAGGCCATTGCTGTATAAATTATTGTCAATAAATTAATAAATCTGAAAGCTAGATGAACAAAAGAAGCCTAGTTCTAATTAATGGAGAGAATTAAGACCTTTGTATGTGTGTGTGTCTTAAATGATGTGTGGAATTTGATTATGTGGAACTATGGAGCCAAAGTTATCTGAGCTATCTGAGTTATCTGAGCAGGAGCACTAACCTTGGAGTAAGTTTATTTAATCAATAATATGAAGCAATAAAATACAATGAAATACTTGATAATGAGTGATATACAAGTAACTTTGCACTCTTTAGTTACTTCATACTGCCACATTTTTCAAAATCTGCCAATGTAAAAATGCCATCTAGTGCAAATCAAGGTTCTTCACCACCAGGCATGTCCAAACTGTGGCCCTCCAGCTGTTGTGAAACTACGCATCCCAGCATGCCTTGCCATAGTTTTAGCATTTCCTAATAGCAAACTGTGGCAAGGCATGATGGGACTTGTAGTTTCACAACAGCTGGAGGGCCATAGTTTGGACATGCCTGTTCTACACCAATGTCAGGTGTAGATTATATTAAATGTTGATTAATAAAAGCAGACGATCAACAGTGGCTTTTTCCGATAGTTTTTAAAATGGCAAATAGAATTATTGCTATACTAGGCTTCGTTAGCATTTATCTCTATTGCTGTTTTCATTGACAGCTTTGATTAACCAACATTTAGTAAACCTACCCCTTATCAGTATAGTCATATTGAGGTATACTTTAACAAGGGAGGATGACATGAGAATGTTGACACTGTTGTAATGTTAATTAGCTTGGCATGTTGACATTGGCTACATCCATATTCAACAGGATGACACTAAAGAAAAGCCGTCAAAATGTTCATGGTGACCTAGTGGTGACTTACCTGGTATTTCAACAATGTCAACATCAATAATGTGAAGTGACATAACAAATATCAATATAAAGACTACATCCCTTTATTCTGTACAATACATAGGCTTACCAGCTGAAACCCTTCTATTACACATTTATCAGATGAACTGACTGTACCAAAAGTTAAGTTAAGTGTTGCCCAACTGGTACCCTGAGGAATTTTGTGCCTATCTTATCTAGCCTGCAAGAAACATGTCAATATGTAACTTGCAGTATAAATTATATGTTAGATCTATCATTCTAATACATTTATCGGTACTTATGTAATATCTGGGCTCCCGTTTTTCTTATGAGACCGCGTCCCCTCGCCACGCTTCGGGCACGGTGGCTCGCTGCGCTCGCCACACTATATAAAATCAACTCCATGCGTAATTGGATAGTAGGGGTATGAACAAATGGGGTGCATTTAACATGGGAGCCCAGATAATACATAAGTACCCATATATCAATACAAAAACTCACTCACGAGCACCATTGTCCTAGTGTGTACCGGGCATTAATTCACAGGGACAATTAGTACAGTGCATTCTTTAACCTCCTTACTGCCTTATTTACTTAATATTTCCTATTCAAGGACCATAACACCTTATGCAATAGGATTCTGCTGGGATTCAGTTAAAATCCCGGAGGTTGGAATGCTGTCCAACGGAATCCCAACTGCCAGCAGAAGAACAGTGCCAGAACTCAGACATGGATTACTATGCCGATGCCAGAATCCCGACAGCCGGCATCCTGATTGTAAGGATGCAGGGTCTCGCAGCGTTAGGCCAGGGGTTGAGGGTGTTAGGTTAAAGCACTAGGGGGGACTTAGAGTTAGGGCTGATGGGAAGAAGGTTGGGGTTAGGCACTTAGGAGGTCTCAGGTCAGACTGCAGGGCGAGGGGGTCAGGTTTAGCTGGTACTGTAGGAGGGCTAGGTATAGGGACAGTTAAGCTACAGGGGGTGGGGTGGGGATTTAGGTTAGTAACGGAGCACGCCAGGATCCTTCGCATCGGGATGATTTCTGTATGGGACCATTATGCATACATGGAGATCTGTCTGTTTTAAGTCGGATCTCTTGCACCCGCTATAGGGCTGATTCAAATAAATGCTGATAATGATAGTGACTATTTGAACAAGGGTTTGGATATCTTGGTGGCAATTCTGCATAAAGGCTAATGAGTACAAAATTGGACAATATGCATGAAACTCTTTCCTTTTATGTGTAATATAAAATATGCTCATGGACTCCTCATTGTCTGTCATCTATGTCATATTTTATTGCATAGTTTAAAAAATGTCAGCACTATTAACCTGGAATACATTTTCGAAACATCAATTGTTTGTATGTATATATACACACACTCACATACACACAATATAATCATAACATTTTCAAATAAAACAAAGGTGACCATCCACGTACTGATTTCAGTGTGCTTTGCGTTTTGAACTTTATTCATGCCGTGCGATTTTGGCACTTGTAGGGGATGCGATGCAATGTACTGTACTGTGCGATGCGCTTTTAGCCTTTTTTTAAAAAAGTTTAGAGAAATCTAATGCACATCGCATCGCATGTACTACAAAAGTGATGCGATGTAGCACAAAAAGTACTGCCCGCACATACTTTTTGTGCTATACAATATTACGGGGATGCGCATTGTATTGCATCACATTCCCGCCAGGGCCGGCGCCACCACTAGGCAGCTTTAGGGCGGTAGTGAGCTGCTGGAGGAGTAGCAGCAGCAGCAAAGCTCCCACCAGGAGAGCAGGAAGAACGAAGCAGCTGCCCGCCCAAGTACTATTCAGCAGGGAGCAGCAGGTAAGCCGAACCCCTGCCCCCACTGGAGCCCACTCATGGATCAGTGCTGGCACCCGCTGGTGCTGCCTGCCCGCACCCCCGCTGATCATCAGCGGCAATCTGCGGCAGGTAGCGCCTGCCACAACCCCCCCTGGAGCCCCCAGCACGCACGCGGTAATCCCCTGCTCCCCGTGCTGGGCAGTGGCCGCATCACCTCACCCCCCCCCCCCCCCCGTGGAGCGTGAGCATCGGGGCGCCCTCCCCCTCTCCTGCCTGGGACGCTCAGGTTCCTTGAACCGGCCCTGATCCCCGCAGGTACACGGTGCGATTCTAACCAATGCGATGCATTTTAAACTTTAAAAGTTCAAAACCCATGCTAGAATCGCAACGTGTATGGGCACCTTATGTGTATTATGTATTATGTTTATTATTATTTAAGAAGCATCGTGCTGTAAAACCCTGATCGCATTTATGCTTGATATTTAAAAGGGCAATGCTCAAACTAGGGCATTGCCCTTTAATACAGGGCTAGTTTGAGCATTGCCCTGTTAAAGATCAAGCATAAACTCGATCAGGGTTTTACAGCACGATGCTTTGTAAATAAACCCCTTAGTAGATTTTTTTGTCAAACTTTTTCAAGACCCTATGGCAACTAACATCCTGATCATTCTATGAATTTATCCATTTTATTTCCATTTTTTCATTAAAAGGTGATCAATTTACTATCATTTGTTTATCATACAATGGTGTTAGTAAACAGTAAAAATTAAAAAAAAATTGGCACTAATAAACAGACCAGGAAGAACACAAGGATCTGAGGGACTGCCTAAAGGTGGCTATACACTACTGCAATGTATAACAGCAGTGTATGGCCAGTCAACACCCCTGAGCTGTCCAGGATCGCATACAGTATATTGAATATGGTCCTTTCACATGCAGTGTATCGCTTCCCTACCTGGAAGGTGGGGGAGTCGGGGGTCAGACCGGAAGCAAGTCCGACCTCCAGCCCAGTTCTGATGCACACAGGACCACGCATCGGACCCAAGGGGTATGTCAAACACATGCAATTTGGGCCGATTTCTCGTCCCCACCTGCAGAAATCAGCCCAAATTGGACTAGCGTATCCAATCCAATAGATTGCTCATGATATTTTCCTTGGTCACTTTTTCTGTCATTATATATATATATATATATATATATATATAAACACACATATATATATATATATATATATATATATATATATACATACATACATACATATATATATATATATATATATATATATATATACACACACATATACATAGTATGTATCTGTCTAAATAAAAATAGATTGACACTGACAATGAAATTACTTTTAACAAACACTTCTAGCAGTACAGAATGTGTGCTATAAATGTGGTTAAACAAATCTGAAGATTTGATTACAAAATAGAAAGTCAGGATAGTAAAACACTAAGCGCTACTAAGAAAAATCAACAGCACACACACTTTGAAATGTATCATAAACAGAATTGCTGTACAATATCATGGTAAACTGTTTTCAGCTAAGTATAGACCATGTAAATATAGAATGACATACGGTATATGGCTTAAGAGAGATTACTATTTTCTACTTTCAGTCAGTGGTGTGTACTACCTAAGGCACAGAACAAGTGTAAAAACAGGCCTGTAAACCTCTTACATTTTAACCAGCAAATAATTGTCTAAAAAACTATGCTTACCTGGAATAGAAGCAGAAGATGTGGAAAATATATAAAGAAAAAAAAATAAAGTTAATAATATCATTGTTCCGTTTCCCCCAGCTATGGCAGCTTACATCAAAGTACAAGGTATTGGTGACCAGAGTTCTCTGGGGAGAGAACCACACAAAGTAAAGGGAGATTTAGACAGGAGAACAATGTTTATCTAGATGTAGTAAAGGTCATAATCCAAACTCCATCACTGGTTGTGTTGACTAAAGGTCTTTTAGTTAATCATTATGCTGTACTACTTTTAAGATTGAGCCCTCATTACTTCAACTGTGGTTCTTCCCTACATTGTCTCAAACAAAAACATGTTTGGTAAATATAGGGGTCAAAAATGAGTGATGGTAATTCCTAGAAAGGGACGACTAAACACCCCATAGTGTCACATGTTTCAAATACGTATATAATGTATAGTGCTGACACTTTCAGAAGTGTTGCAGAACAATGGCATACATAATTACATATGAATAAAAAAAGTATATATATATTTCAAATTCTATGAAAATGGTTTTTAACAAATTGTTTTCACTAGGTTGTATCAATACACTTAAGGTGCATACACACTGGGCGACTATGCCCAGCGTGTATGGACAGCGATGATGTCAATCACCGCTGCGGGAAAAGCCGCTCAGTGCATACACACTGAGCAGCTTTCCCCCTGCCCGGCGCAGACGGAGGGGGGAGGATGGTGTTGCATAGTGCAGAGCTATGGAAAGCCGTCCTCAACGCCCTCATCTGTTGGTATAACCAGCCGATGAACGGCTTTCCCGGCGATGATGCGGGAGCGCGCAGCAGCGCTCACCGCTCATCGCTGGGGCATACACACTGGGCGGCTTTGAGCTGAAAGCAGCTCAAACAGGCTGTTTTGAGCGGCTTTCAGCTCAAAGTCGCCCAGTGTGTATGGGCCTTTAAGGGGGAAAATGTACTAAGTCTTTGTTTCCAAGTTACAGAGGGAAAATGGATGGGGTCCCCCTGTATTTCAAAAACCAGAACTGGGCTATTGGACCGGCATTGGTTTAAAAAATACCAGGGACAAAAGGAATAGGGGTCCCCCCTTATTTTTTTCAAACAGCACCAGACTCCAACAGCATCAGGGTAATGTCTCAGCCTGTTATTACACCAAGACTGCTCAGTCCTGGCCGGGGTCCCTGGAGGATTGGGGGACCCCCCCCAATAGAAGAGTTCCCCCCCAAGGCCACCAAAGGCCAGGGCTGAAGGGCTATCCCCAGCACCCCTGAGTGGTGGGTGTCGGGTTGACAGTGATCAAAGTGTAAAAATGAGAAAATAAAATATTGGGTTCTGCTGTGGAAAAATACATACAAGCAAGCCTCCTACTCACCTAGTTCCAGTGTAAATCATGCCCTCTTCTGTCCATGTAGAATACCAAGGGTTTAAAAAAACAAACTGAATGACCCATACCACTGGATCAAGGAGTACCATGCGTGTTTACACATACTCCTCATCTGCATAACTGAAGGGGAATCCCACTGATGTCAGTAAATGGGACTTCTCTCAGCCAATCAGGTTAGAGCTCCAGAGGAGCTTTGCGCCTGATAAGCTGTTCGAGTCCCATATGAGTCAATTTTATGAAAATAACATGAGCTCCTATGGCAGTTCCCATCATAGGAAGCATTGTTATGAAAATAACATTGCCTCTTATGATGGGAAATCAGCCTGACTGCAAAGATAAGTGAAGGGTTCAATTAACTTTACGGTCAAGCTTATTTGCTGGTTCCTATAATAAGAGACAATGGGCGGTATTCAATGTGAATACTGGCGACGTGCAGCGAATCCTGTTTAGGATTCGCTGCACATTCGCCACTGCTCGCTGCGTTCCGGAGCCTCGCCGGCTCCGGTATTCAACGAGTCAGGGGCTCGCTGCCCCTGACTGGCGAATTTGAGCTCCTGCGGCGGACGCCGCAGGGAGCCGGAGGACGGTGGCAGGCAGGGAGATGGAAGTCTCCCTGCCTGCCCCAGAACGTTTGTGGGGGGGAGGTGGGCTCCCCGGGAGCCAGGCAGCACAGGCTGCCCCCCGGGGGTGCCAGCAGGGGACCGGGTATATTCACTACACCCGATCATGCATATGTAATGATCGGGTGAAGTGAATATATGAATATCTAATGAGCGGCTCGGCTCCGGCCCCCTGCTGGCTGCTCTGTGTAAAAAAAAAAATATATATATATATATATACCAATTGTAAAAAACAAAACACTTTATTTTAAAAGTTCACCATCCACTTCACCATAAAAAGATAGCGATTGCTACTCGGTGAATCATGGCGAAAAAAACCTTGAAATGTATTCGCCATCTGGTCATTGAATAGGGTGATTCACCGTTTTAGTCAGAAATTCACCTTACAGCACAAAATCGCCATAAAAACCTGGCGAATCAGCCTCATTGAATACCGCCCAATGGGTGAATTAAGGTCTTATGCTTAGTCCAGGGTGAAAAAATGGTCCTTATTTTTTAGATGAAAACACTAGGACTGCAGTAGATACCGAATGAGTGGTTTCAAGGAGAGAGAGAGAGGAGTCAAGGTAACTCTAAGACCGCACTTTTGTGGGATAGAGGAGATTGTTTTCCCATCATGGGATGTGAGGTTATGCGGGAGAGTGGGAAGAAATTACTGAAGAAAAAACTAAGTATGCACATTTTCTGGAAAATATCAGTGATCCATCTATACCTTGGGCCTGATTCAGAGTAGCACGCAAACCTGATGTTTTGCATACTACTCCAATTGTTAGAAACATATTTTTATATATATTTACAGTTTCTTATATAGCGCAGCATATTCCGTTGCGCTTTACAATTGGAAACAGTGATTAAACAAACTGGGTAGAAACAAACCGACATAGAGGTAGGAGGGTCCTGCTCGCAAGCATATAGGCCCTTATTCAGATCTGATCGCAGTACAAATTTGTTCTCAAAATGGGCAAAACCATGTGCACTGCAGGTGGGGCAGATGTAAAATGTATAGAGAGAGTTAGATTTGTGTTAGTTATTTTGTT
The DNA here is from genome assembly GCF_055691185.1 of Crinia signifera. Taxonomy (NCBI): domain Eukaryota; kingdom Metazoa; phylum Chordata; class Amphibia; order Anura; family Myobatrachidae; genus Crinia; species Crinia signifera. The sequence goes on from NC_139217.1 coordinate 187,665,181, forward strand.
TCTGTGCAGGGTAAATACTGGCTGCATTATTTTTACACTGCAATTTAGATTTCAGTTTCAACACACCCCACCTAAATTGAACTCTCTCTGCACATGTTACATCTGCCCCACCTGTAGTGCACATGGTTTTGCCCATTTTACGAACAAATTTGTACTGCGATCAGATCTGAATAAGGGCCATAATCTATAGCAGTGGTTCGCAACCCTGGTCCTCAAGTACCCCCAACAATGCACGTTTTCCAGGTCACCCATAGGGTTACCACCCGTCCGGGATTACTCCGGACAGTCCGGTAATTCATACCGGCGTCCGGAGTCCGGAAGGGTGGCTGTCCCGGACTATACATTGTCCGGTAGTTGGTCCCCCCGTGGCAGCCCGCCCGGCCGGCACCACCTATACTGATGCGAGGCACCACCTATACTGATGCGAGAGGCTGCAGTGCGCCGGCTGGCCATCAGTGACAACATCATTTACATACCCGGCCGGGTCCCACGTCGTGAGGAAGCCGGCGCCGGGAGGAGGGCAGCGGGGCGGTGATGATGACGTCAGACGAACTGTCCTCCTAATCTCCCCCTATGTCTGTTGTTGCTGTGTGACACTCCGCTGCTTCTGCGCTGGCTTGCTGGAAGGAGGAGGGAGGTGGCGGGACACAGAGCTCTGGCTCCTCCTGCGGGCTGCGACCATGTGACCTAGGATGGGGAATCCTGATGACTACTAAAACGGTAATGGTACTTATCCCTCCTTCTGACCCATGTTATGAGTTCCATGCTTTTATCTTCTTTTACCATGTGAGTGTGCCTAATAAATATTTGTATTTGTGACTGTGAAAACGGTATTTGCACCATATTTGCTTCTATCGAGTCCCATTTAGGGCACAAAGAGGAAGAATATATCTTTGGGAAGTAGACATATATGCTTGATATGCAATTTTACTACAAACCTTTGTGAGTGGAATATTAAAATAAAATAAATCCACCCTTTCTGTATAGTGTTGCACTATGTTTTTTCTTGTTTGAGTTTCAGAGGAAAAGAATTACAAACTTTCTATGTGAATTGTGCCATACTTGTGAGTGGTTGCACGTTTTATGAAATTTCGCCAGTGGGTGTCACCATTTTTTGGGACCTGGGCTAGACTTTGGACCGCCGGACAGGACATCAAAATCTGCAGTCCAGAGCTTATAGGGTCCTGTCCGGGGGTGTCCTGTCCGGGGGGGGGGGGGTCGCTGTGATGGCTATCATCAGGGACATGGGGAAGGGGAGAATACAGCCTCCCTGTGTGGTCCGGACCGTCCGGTTTTTGCTACATGCCCAGACCATACAGGGAGGCTTTATTCTCCCCCTGGTGACAGGTGTCACAGGCAGGGGGAGACAGGACACCCCCCCGGACCGGACGCTACAAGCACCAAAATGCAGAGTTTGATGTCTGGTCCAGGGGTTTTGTCCTGGTCCAGTTTTTACCCATACCCCCATTTTTTTGTTTCTATATAGTTGAATTGGAATTTTCGTTGAAGGCTCTCTTGTGTGTTACCCTGGGCTGAATTTTTATATATAGCGCTGAGGTATCAGTTAAAACTTTTGTTTTAAAATCAATGTGTGTCAAAGGGGTAATATTTATAAAGACACCACAAGTACTTCCAATCCACAAGTGCCAGAATACTCAGGAATCTTATTATTATTATTATTATTATAATTTTATTTATAAGGCGCCACAAGTGTTTTGCAGCGCTGTACAAAGGAACAATACAGGGAGACAAAACTTGGCATAACATTGAATAAATAACAAAAATACAGTACAAATAAAGAGCACCACAGTTCAATACACATTACAGCTTATATGTAAGTAGTGAGGACCCAATCAACACACAACTAGAGGCTTGAGGCCAATGATGGAGATGAGTATGAAGATGGTCACTGAGTGTTGGAGTATAGGAGAGCTGTGAGTGAAATGTGAAGAGAAGTGGGCTTTGACAACAGGAGGGAAGAGGGCCCTACTCGGAGGAGCTTACAATCTAGTAGGAAGGGGAGACAGACAGATTACAAGAGGTGCAAGCGAGGGGGTGGTGGTTAGATAGCAGGATGTAAACAGGCAAGGGGTCGGAGAACCAGCTGGTTTATGCAGTGGAAGGGTACGCTTTGATGAATAGGTGAGTTTTCAGTGCCCGTTTGAAGCTTTGCAAGGTCGGGGAGAGTCTAATGGAGCGAGGGAGTGCGTTCCACTGAAGGGGTGCAGCACGGGCAAAGTCCTGTACTCTAGCATGGGAAGCAGTGATCAGGGTGGAGGAGAGACGACAGTCGTCAGCTGACCGTAGAGGGCGGGAGGGTGTATGAATGGAGATGAGGTTAGAGATATATGGAGCAATGGAATTAGAGATGGCCCTGTATGTGAGTGTGAGGTGTTTGAAGAGGATTCTGTAGGGGAATGGAAGCCAGTGCAGATTTTGTTGAAGGGGAGTAGCAGAGTTAGAGCGGCGGGAGAGGAAGATAAGCCTGGCTGCAGCATTGAGGACAGATTGGAGAGGAGCTAGTTGGGATTGAGCGAGGCCAGTGAGAAGAGTCTTATGACTGACCATGCAACAAAAAGTATTCTGTTTTGATAAAGGAATTATTTGTGCCAAACACACTAGACAGTAAAAGGGCCCTTCTGAGCGATATCCGTTAATATCTTGTCTATATAATATAACAATATAATTAACGTTAAGCGTTCCCACGCATTAACAACCCACGTCTTGCATGTACAGACAATGAAGGTCCTCATTAACAATGTCCATGTTTCAGTATGGCCCCCCCTCCCCCTGCTGCTCCCCCTGCCGTCGCTCCCATCACCAACAGCATCGGCAAGAGTGTATTCCAATATCGGCATCAGCAGGGAACTTCTAGATTGTATGGGGCTTTAGAGTGAGGCAGAGAGTGCTTGCATTTTGTAGACCATGCATCTGTAGGTTGATTTACTTCAAGGATACTCTGGGGAAGCAGATGTCTCTCAATAGAGGGGCATACACACTGTGCGATTTTGGCTTAACTTTCCTTACAATTTTTTGTCAAAATCGTAAGGAAAGGTAGCCAATACCGCACAGTGTTAAAGCACAGACTATATTTACTACAGAGCAGATTGCTAACGAGGACCATGCAGATCTATGTAGATTGCTGCCGGGATTGCTCCGTGTATATGCTCCCTAAGGGCTCGGGCACTAAGGGCCTTATTCTAGTTCACTCTTAGAGGCAAATTCCTTCTTATCTAGACAAAACCATGTGCACTGCAGGTGGGGCAGATGTAACATGTGCAGAGAGAATAAGGCCCTATGAGTGTATTACCACCAACACCGACATTATTGTGACGTAGAGCTTTTATTCTTGTGCCATCTACAAAAGTTTCTAATTCTGAGCAAATAGCAGATTTTGTTCAAATCAGCTGCTGTACATTCCCTATTAAGGTTGACATTAATAAATCTACGCTTTCGCTGGAGATGTCATCCAAACTGTATGAAATGAATTTAATAAGAAACATTATTTATTTATTCTCCAGCATTTGCCTTTCCCTGTTTATTCCAAATCAGAATCTACTTCCTGTTTATTTAGCACTATCTAGAACAGGGCTGGGCAATTGCGGCCCTCCAGATGTTAATGAACTACACATCCCAGCATGCCTTGCATCAGTTTCAGCATGGCCACATAGCAAAGCTAATGCAAAGCATCCTGTGATGTGTAGTTCATCAACATCTGGAGGGCCGCAATTTCCCAGCCCTGATCTAGAAGATAGGAGACAGGATCTGATTGGTTGCCCTTAGCAACATCACATGTTGTCATCAAATAACCAGCTGTGAAAATCATAGCAAAAGGCTCTTGTCCAGGCTGCCATGATTGATGATGTCAGAGAGACAGAGTTCATCTGATACCAGAAAAATAAACACAAGGAAACTGAATTTCTGTTGAACAACACCTAAAGTTCTGAACACCTGGGACAAGAGGTGCCACATGCTGAGCAGGCTGCCTGATCACAGATCGCTCAGCACACATTGCTGCACACATGTGATGCAGCCACCGGAGTGGTATATGGTTCCGACAGTCGGGATCCCGACTGGCCGGACTCAGACAGCATGGCGAGCTCAACAAAGCCCCTTGCGGGCTTGCTCCGCTCACCGTACTGCGGGCACGGCGGCTCGCTACGCTCACCACCTATTGTATTCTCCCTCTATGCTACCTTCTTTGACTTTGTTGGTCTAAAGGCCCATACACACTGGTTGATTTTCAGCACCAAAACACTCAAAATGGGCATAAAAGCATTGTTTAAAAAATAATAATAATGAAGGTGGGGCTGTGGGCAGGTGAAGGGGTGGGACTGTGAGCAGATCAAGGGGCGGGACTGTGGGCGGGTCAAGGGGCGGGTCAATGTCCGGGAATCTCTCACCACAAAGGTGGTAACCCTAGTCACCCATCAGGTGCATTCATTATTTAAGGTGCCCACAGACGCATCGATCCTGGCGTGCGTTGTGGGCTTAACTAGCACACATAGCATCGCATCGTATGAATTGTGCATACGATGTGCATGCGATGCGATGCTATGCTAGAAAAAGCTAGTACAAAAAGTATGTGCAGCACATACTTTTTGTACTGTGCGATGGGGTGCCTCGGGAGCGCGCACCCCATCGTATTGCATCGCACCGCAGGGATCGGTGCGTGTGTGGGTACCATTAGACACATTTTAAAAGATCCACAGATGGAGCTAATTATGTCACTTGTGATTATTTATGGAGACCTGGAAAACGTGCACTGTTGGGGGTACTTGAGGACCAGGGTTGGGAACCACGGTTCTATAGGGATAATAGGAGGGATACATAAGGATATTCCATAGCACGGCAGTCCTTGATGGCAGTTAGGAATCACTTTGCTTACCTAATCTCCTGTTTTTTAGCCATATTGTTACCACAAATTCTATTTGATCCAAATTTCTTTTTCTTAGTAAGCATAGCCTTATATACAGGGGCGTAACTAGGTGTGCCCCAGTGGTGCCTTACCAACAACACTGTAAGTACATATGCCGGCACACACATTGCCCAACCACTCTCCACACTACAGCCAGCAACTGTGCATCCCCTTCATGCTGCTCTGTGTTCCCCAGCCGGCGAATCATCAGTCAGTCACAGTGCAGTTTACTGAGCATAGCGCCGATTCTAGGACACACAGGGGAAGCACTAAGCGGATACTGAACAAAGTGCAGCATGGAGGGGATGCACCATCACTGACTATGGTGGGGAGAGCAGAGAGCAGCAGTGGCCACTGGTAGCACAAATAAATGGTATGTGACACAGGGGAAAGGGGGGGGGGGGCACGGCTAACACAGGTGGCTTTGAGGAAGGGGAACAGGGCTTACACTAGGAAAAGGGATATGCTACTCTTGTGAGCAATGTGTGCATAAGTGGCGTTCGTCCTGTGGATATCGTGTCTTCTTTTACCTGGTGCAGTGTGTCTTAGGGGCTCTAATTATCACAAAGTGCCTGAGGGCCCTACCTGGGCCAGTGTGTACAGATGGCACTGCATGCCACAGGGTGATTAACGAACACTACTTTATGGGTGATGTAGTGTGAATTAATACGATTATATGACCACACCCATTCCCCATAAACCCACGGGATTCCCTGTCCTTCCTTTCCCTTCTCTGCTCCAAATTACATATATGTTAAGATCTTTGGGTATTTACTGGTAAGTGTTGTGATGTAGGCCATGCACCATTTTTTTTGCTCTCCTTCAGTCCTTCAATCTCTAATGTATAAATATCCTTCTGAAGATATGGCTCTGCTCAGCAGGCTGCATTGTGACTGACTGATGTTCTGCCGGCTGGGGAACACAGTGCAGCGAGGAAGGGACACGCTGTCACTGGCTGTGGCGGGGAGAATAAATGGTATGTGGCACAGGGGAAGGTGGTGGTGGGGGGGGGGGGGAGGGAGCGGGGGGTATGGCTTCATATACACCCCTCAGTCTAAAACATAAACTAGCTTTATTAATATATCCATCCTAAATTCACATTGTCCTGGGACCTGTGTGTTTTTCAACTTTAAAGCAATTTGCTTGTAAACATCCTAGCATCTGATGTGTGACCTTGTGCATGTATACATTTTCACATTTCAACACTTACTTATATAAACCTGAAATAACGACTCGGAGACTTGGGTTTGGCAGAAATTGTTAGCTGAATTTATTGAAAACACTTTAAGCTAATTGCTTGTATTAGAATTCCTTAATTAAATGGTGGCCCAGAAAGAACGGCTAGCGATCTAAGCTCCACCCCACGACTGACGTATGTAATGACGTATTCCCTACACAAGCGGTTTGGCTCCACCTACTCCATTGACTGCCAACCCGACCGGGTGGTCTTGCTGTTCCCCGAGCGGGTGATCTAGCGCAGGCCTATAGTCAATGAAGGTGAGCGCACCAAAAACAACCGATGTGATGTATAAACATTGCTTACTGAAGACCTAAATCAATTAATCTGCCGTTCTTTCCCGCCTTTCAGCCAACGCGTTTACAGCCCCCCCCTTTATCCCCCCTTACTAAATCGTAATAGGGCGGGTAGGGTGGGAAATTCCACAGGGAAAAGAGGAAGACTCCTCCTTCCCTGTCCCTATTATCCCAGCTAACGCTGCCCTCCCCTGCTTTCCTATTGGCTCCGAGTCACATGCTCCATGGTGTACACACAGCCTTGGATGTTTAATTAACTCCTTTCCTATGGCAGTCATTACGCTATTCTTTCAGCAGCAGATATGCTATCACCTACTGTAGTATGGAGATTAGTTTCACTGGTATATAGTTACCAGCATCTTCTCTACTACAGTGTGTTCCATTTGCAGTGTCACATAACATTCCATGGTATCATACAACTACTGTATCTGTAGACTATAATACAAATTATTCTGCAAATGGTTTTCAGTACCTAAAGCTATTGCCCCCTGCCTAAGTGCACGGAGGCCAATAATGTGATTGTGTCCCTCTTGCTTTACATTACTGGTTTATTGTTTACCTCAGCAACTGTCACTGTTTGCACCCATACTTGCCTACGCTCATAGAATATCCGGGAGACTCTGAACTCAGGGCAGTTTCCTGGGATCGTGTTCACTTACCCAATTAATTGGGTGGGATCTAGACCTAATGATGTGATCCGTGTCGTATTAATTCATTCTCACTACTTTTTCAGGGTGCCATGAACTGCTGCATTTTGCTGTGGGGTGCAAGGCTGTGATCAAATAAAACGCATCACTGCATCATCCTTAGTTACCCACCAGACCTCCCTGCTGGGATTTCTAGGATATTCGGATGTTTTTTTTTCTTTACTGAATTCCACCAGCCATTCAGAGCTCACTGAAGCTTATTGAACACTAAAAAGCTACTGAACTTGAAGGTAACCAAAGGCATCATTGCAGCAAACCATCCATGCCAGTCCATATTATATCTCCTTTTCACAAACATAAAATCTTTACATATGACATGTGAGCCCCACTAAACAATATTTTAATGATATTGCTCATTTTTCCCTCTGGTTAAAATTTCGCTTGATGTATATGCTAAATATTATCACAGATGGGTGCTCCTGCAGGTCGTTAAACATGCTGTCCTTCGTCCTGCATGTACAGACGATGGAGCACATCATTAATGAGGATCATGCTGTAGAATACTGCATGGCAACTGCTCCACCCGCTGTCGCACCTTCCTGCCGGCATCAGTAAGTCTGAATGTACTTGCTGATGCCGGTGCTGTGTTGGATCCCTGCCAACACCCATATCACAGGTACATTGCGAAGTGTGTATACGGCTTTCGTTTACCAAGTGTTGTTCATGATATAGAGTCTGATTGACAGTTTGACACTAATGCAGTAGCGACTGCAACTACTGCGAGTTTATGCTAAGCTGCCAAAATGCCTACCAATTACCGCTGGACTCCACTGCTGTGCATACCAAAAGTTGCAACAATTGGCAGACATTGGCAATGGGATCTTCTGATGCAATTCCCTGCCACCCCACTACACATCTGCCAGCTAAAGGTACCCCCTTGTCAATGCCCAGAAACGCCTATTGTCCAGCAACAGCAGTAACATGGTGGCGATGACATCCCGGAGGAGAGCAAAGGTATCCCCCTGGCTGGGACATGCCTCTCTTTACCTGCCCTGTATCTTTCTGACTGGCTGCCAGCTGCTCTCTGTAGTCCTCCACCAGTAACATTGGCACCAAAAAACTGGGCTTGGGATGATTTCTGTATCTAGCGCCAAATGTAATAGGGTCTGAGTTACAAAATTGTATCCCCAAAATCTCACATTTTGTAAACTCAACCAATGTAACAGTATGTAGGAACATGCAAACTCGCATGTTTATCTCATTCCAGCAACTCTCACAAAACAAACTTGCAGCCAGATGTTTTCCCTTAGGAAAACATACAACTTGGTCACTGTAATAGAGTGCCAGTTTTAAACTTAGACCTAAACATGACCAAAAACTTGCCTACAGTATATAGACCAGCTATTTGCAAATTTGTCAGAAGCATGCACAGATCATGAGATGCATGCAGTGGCGTTACTAGAGAGGATGCAGGGGATACAATTGCTATGGAGCCCGGGGTCTTGGGGGGCCCCCAAGGACCAGCAGTCCCCTGCCTCCTCTTAAAAAAATGTTCTAGATTTTGTTTCTCATAGGGCAGCGCAGGCAGTGGCTTCACCACTTTCTGCAATCCTCCTTCAGTAGCGGTGCCACACAGGTGACACACCACTGCCTGCTCCACGGACAGGAGACCCTACGTGCTGTGCACACAGGATAACCAGCACCGCATCAGAGCCTGTCAGCGCACCAGGAGACCCCGAGCACATGAGGCGCGCTGCCCACACAGGGTACATGGCCAGAGCTGCATCAGAGAGTGCCAGCGGTGCAGCAGGATACACAACGTGACAACGTGACATGGGCCCTTATTCTGATCGGTGCGGCCAGATCATAAATATGCGGCCAGGACCGTGCAGGCGAATCCCCGCCTTCCATATGGATCGACACCTCCGTCCGTACGCGGATATGTGGCGGTCCGCATGAAAGTGGACGGGGATACGCCTCCTTCATCTTGGGAGCAGCCCCTGCATTCGATGGTCGCCGACCATCGAATGCAGGGCCGCACGCTCCACCAGCTCCCGCCACCCTAGACCACACGGACACTTGTCCGTATGAAATCATGTATGGGGGCGGGCGCCCAGCTGACATCCGGCGATGTCAGATGCCCGCCCCCTACACATGCGTCACGGCTTCATTACCATGCATACGCCCAGCATTTGCATGGGAACGCCCATGAAACGCGGGGCGTATGCATAGGGTAATGAGGCTAAGTAGCCCTTCACGCCCCTCTCCGCCCCCTGTGCGGCGTCTAAAGAAAACGTACGGCGAAACCGCTTGCACATGCGCAGACGACAAACATCGGCGGTACGACCGCAAGCGGAAAACACCGCACCGATCAGAATAAGGGCCATGGAGACCCAGCTCTGCATCAGAGAGCACTGGTGCACCAGGAGACCCGGCATCACATCAGGAGTGGAGACACGGCACTGGTGGCTGGTGAGTGGAAGACCTGCCACTGCCAAATGTATACAGCTCCGTTTGTACTGGGGGGAGGAGGGATAATGAGGGAAAAAATCATGCCTGTCCAACCCCTTGCTCTTTACCCTCTACCCTCAGTGCTTCTGCCCCCCTCGCACCCTCGCCCACACATTACCTCTCGCCCCTGGCTCTCTCAATCCCCCCCTCTCATTCTCACCTCTCTTCCGCCTTTCTCTCAACCCTCCCCCCGCCAGTCTTTCCTGATTTCCACTCTCTCCCCATCTACTTTTGTCTTTCCTATTTTTCTCTCTTATGTCACCTCTCCCCTCACCCACATCTCTCTCCAGTGTCCCCTCTCCTACACCTTCCCTCTCTCTCTTCCATATCCCCTCTCCCACACCATATCTCCAATATTAACTTCCCCTGCCAGCTAATTCACCTCTCCATCTCTTCCTGCCCCCAGTCTCTCTCTTTCTCCACACTTCCCATCCCTCTTCCCTCCCTCTCAGTCTCTCTCTCTTTCTCTCCCTCCTCTCTCTCTACCTGACACCCTCTCTCACTCTCTGGCCAGAATGCAATAAAGTCCTATTTTGGTGGCCATGTGGGACTGAACTCGGATGGCTTTACATCTGGGCCCCTGTCTCTGCCCATCTCTCCCTCACACCCTCTCCCTGTCTCTCATTCACTCTCTTGCTCTCTCTATCGTAACAATGCTGGGGGCGCTTTCAAAATTTTGCTATTGGGCCCACAAAGATTTAGTTTCGCCCCCGGATGCATGCTTTTGTAAGTTGAAGTGTAGAAACTAGGGGTGAGATTTAATAGGATGAGAGATTCAGAAAGTAAGAGATTTGGTGAGAAATCTCCAGTTTTTTTAACCCCTTCCCGACATATGACGTACATTTACGTCATATGTCGGTTGCGGGGGAATCAAGCCAGCTCACGGAGTGAGCTGGCTTGAAAGAGAGCAGGTAATGGCTGTATATTACAGCCAGGCACCTGCTCTCACGGCCACGAGCGGCGAGTTCGCCGATCGTGGCCGTTTAACCCTTTAAGCACCGCGGGCAAAGCGCCCGCAGTGCTTAAATAGCTGATCGGAGGGGGGGCGCCCCCCTCCGGCGCCGATCGCGGCCCCCCGCGGCGAGATCGGAGGGTGCCGATCGGTTGCCATGGTAGCCAGGGGTCTAATGTAGACCCCTGTGCTGGCCGTGTCAGCATTCCTATTACATCCTGCCTGAGGCAGGATGTAATAGAAAGTGCTGAAAATCACTATGTTCAGCCATAGAGCTCTATGGCTGAACCTAGTACAGGCGATCGCGCCCCCTAGTGGTCAAGTACACTAGGGGGCCTTGTAGTAAAAGTAAAAAAATAAAATAAATAAAGTTAAAAACAAAAAAAAAAAAAATATTAAAAGTTCAAATCACCCCCCTTTCCCCATTTCACAAATAAAAATAAATAAAAAATAAAAAAAATAAACATATTTGGTATCGCCGCGTTCCTAAAAGTACGATCTATTAAAATATAACATTAGTTATCCCGCACGGTTAAAGGCGTAAACGGAAAATAATTCCCAACGCCAAAACTACATTTTTTGGTCGCATCGCCTACCCAAAAAAAAATAACTAAAAGAGATCAGAAAGTCGCCCATATCCCATAATGGTATTAATTAGAAAGTACACTTCAGCCCGCAAAAAATGAGCCCTCACCCAGGTCCGTAGGTGGAAAAATAAAAAAGTTATAAGCCGCAGAACATGGCGACGCGACGCAAATTAGAAAAAACGTAAAAGTTGCTATTTTTTTTTTAGTGGTAAAACATAACGAAAACTATATAAGTTTGGTATCACCAGAATCGTAACGACCCATAGAATAAAGATAACCCATCATTTTAAACGAACTATGAACTCCAAAAAAAGCGTAACCAGCGCAAAATTGTGGAATGGCGGTTTTTTTTTTTTTTACCCCACATTGAATTATTTCCTGATTCCCCAGAATATTATACGGTATAGTAAATGGTACCATTACAAAGTACAACTTGTCCCGCAAAAAAAAAAGCCCTCATGTGTCTATATAGCCGGAAAATTAAAAAAGTTACGCTTATTTGAACGCAAGGAGGAAAAAAAAAAAAAAATTAACAAAAAAGGCAATGTCGGGAAGGGGTTAAAGCAGCAATCACTTACACTGCAAAATCAAGCTGCAACCAAACCTGAACTACCCTCAGTTCCTAATCCTAACCCTCCCTTTTTAGTGACAAACTCTAAACCTCCCCCTCCTGCAACCTAACCATATCGCATCCTGTAGTTTCTAAATCTAGATCTCCCCACACTCTGCAACCTAACCCGAACCCTCCTCAGCAAATTTACAAGATGGCAACAATTGACACTGTGTGCGGTATCAGGATTCCGGTGCCAGAATTCCCACTGCATGCATCCTGAGCACGACATCCCATGTTGAGACACTCACTTTCAGGGTACATGGTGTGTGCAATTGAGATGGAGTTTTTAAAACACTCACCATTGAAACATCTGTTGCGTCCCTGACCTTCACAGTAACCTAGGGTCTACTGTAGCTAGTTTTTCTAAATCCAACTAACCATGGCCTCAGAAGCAGTATATTTGCATTTGGCAATGGGGCTAAACACTACACTACCATTTTACACCCATGAAACGGACTATTTTTGCATTCACTTTAGGTCATCTCAGTCTTCACCCTAAAAGGCCCAGGGCTACGAAACCCCTTCCCAAGTGTTAGAAATGCCAGTGGCAAACGCAGGATTTTCAGAAGGGGGTTTCCAGAGGGGCGGAGCAAAGCACGGAGATGGACACTTAGGTGACCCAGTATATGCCGGGTCAGTGGTCAGTTAAAGTATTATAGATAGACCAAATGTATATAAATAATAATAATAATAATAATATACACACACACACACACATATATATATATATATATATATATATATATATATACATAACAGCAGTGTAGATCCCTGGGCATAGCAATGTATTGGGGCCCCTACCGATCCTCCAGCAGTAGGGGTGGGGGAAGTTTTGATGTCCCGCGACTGGTAGGGGGTATTATATCAACCGCTCAGCATGTAGGGCCTGGATCAGTAATTTCCACTAATTGCCCCTTTACTGCACAGATGGTGGGAGATGGGGTGGGAGAAGGGGGCATTGGGCTGAATGAAGGGACCTAATACATTACTTCCAGGGTGGTAGAGGATGTTTAATACGCAGAAGAGGGGTGTATAGTGAGTGGGCTTATTATTCATAATTTTCTGGTGGGAGGACAGCTTGCTTGACTGCAGATATCTCCAGTTCCCAGAAATAGATTTCTTAGATTTTAATGGAATTAAAAACTAGAGAATCCCACCTACCAAATGGTGTTAGGGACTAGGGGATCAGAGTTCAGGAGGCAAAACAATCTGCCAACAAGAATATAAAACTACATACCAGGTGTGTGGAGCTGGAGCAGTAACCAGCTGCTGGAAGGCTGATATCTCTGGTTCTGGGAACAGTAGAGACAAGCTTCTAGTGTCCATCAAAGAAGAAGAGTCTCAGCTTTTGGAATATATCCTCAGAAAAACTCTAAGTCAGACAGAACCTGAAATATCTGACTGGGAAGAGCAATTAACAGGCTTGGATGGGGACCACTGCTTTGAAGTCAGTTATCTCCGGTTCCCAAGGGCCGATTTTAAAAATTCTTGTACCCATGGAAAGAAGAGACCCTAAGCTTTCAGCCTAGAGTCCTTAGACTCCTGGAGGGGTTTCTGGGTACTCAGAAACCCCCCCTGCGTGCGCTACTGAAATGCCATATGTAATTGCATACACCATTAGACACTTGGGCTCGCGTATTTACAGTAAGGGTTACCAGGACTTTTGCGAATGAGCGGTTGATCATGGTCATATAATTAGCATTTTCCTAACTGTATTCAAAAATTCGGTACTTATGTAGTATCTGGGCGCCCGATTTTTTGATTGTATGCCTTAAGTTAAGGCATACAATCAGATGCGATGCGATGCGATGCCCCGATTTTTCCATAGGATTCATGGAGTTGGATATAAACCTGTGGCGAGCGTAGCGAGCCACCGAGCCCAAAGCGTGGCGAGCGTAGCGAGCCCCACGAGGGGACACAGAATACCGTCCGCTCGCCACGCTTCGGGCTCGGTGGCTCGCTACGCTCGCCACAGGTTTATATCCAACTCCATGCCCACTTGGATAGTAGGGGTATGAAAAGGACCCCTTTTTCCCATTGAATTCTATGTTAAAATGGACTGAATTCTATGGAAAAATCGGGTGCATCGCATCGCATCCGATTTGGTCGCATGCGATGCGATGCGCCCGATCCGACCCGATTTCTAAATCGGGCGCCCAGATACTACATAATTACCAAAAATTCTAAAAGTAGTTTTTCATATTTCTTTGCATATAAACTCAGTTCAAAGCATTACAAGGTCATCGATTGCAGTTCATTTGTAATTCTGCCATAAACCATTGAATGTAAATAATACTGAAGTTCAATAAATGGAATTAGATCTCCACCTACTGGTCATTTTACAACATATCTCCAGGATGTTTTCCACATGAAAACATTTGTAGTATTACTGATACTGCTTTCACATTGCAGAAATGGGTAATGACACGGTATTCTTAAATGGGACTTTAAAATGGGTCTGAGCCATGAGACCTTTCACATTGCAGGTGAAAACCGTTTTAAAAATCATTTAATACCATTCAAAATTCAACCCGTTTAACCCCCAAGGGACACGTTTCAAGCCATTGAAATAGAGCCATTCACACTGCCTAAAAAACGGCTTTAAAACGTGTAGGACTCTGCTTTTTAACCGTGTTGAAATACCGGTTATCTTTAACCGGTAAATCAACTTTGGCACTTTCACATTGCAGCCTTAAACGTTTTAAAATGGGAAAAAAACGGCAATATACCGTTTTAAAAGTGCAATGTGAAAGGGGTATAATAAATTAGGTTATAAAGTGGTTGAATAGGAAAAAATTGTAGCAGTAGTATTTAAGTAAGAACATGATTAACCCAGTGGCGTAACTTGTGTAAGGCAGCCCCCGCCACTGCTTGGAGGAGCGGGGGCTGCGTGGGCGCCGGAAGCCTCTCACTCTAACCTGCAGAGCTGAGGTAAGGTCCGTCCTGTCTCACTCCGTCTCTCTCCCTCCCTTCCTCCCAGCAGCAGCAGCATTACAGGCAGGAAGTTCGTCTGTGTACACAGTACACACAACCTCCGTCCGCGCAGGCTGGACAGCTAAGGAATCGTCCCTCTCCCTGCTTTCTGTTCTTGACTGTCCTGCTCCAGCGGCTGCCTTCTATTCCCCTGCACTCTGCACTCCGGTTACAGAGCCCTCCCTTTCTACAGGCTTCAGCACAGGAGCTGAACACAACAATAAGGTTAACTCTTTCAAAACCTGGTTTTCTACAGTGGTATGCAAAGCATTCAGTGTCTGTGTCATCACATGTCAGCATATTTGTGTCAGTGTCTGGGTGTCTGTATTATGTCTCTAGATATCAGCGTCTGTCAGCATTAGTGTCTCTATGTGCAGTCCGTGTGTCAGCGTATCCCTGTGTATAGGCGTCTTTCAGTGTCCATGTGTCAACATATGTGTCTGTGTCGGCGTCAATGTATCAACTTGTCAGCGCCCGTGTTTTAGGATCTGTCTATTTGTCAGTATCTGTCTGTTTGTCGCCGTCTGCGTGTCCATGCGTTAGCATCTGTCTGAGGGGGTGGGGGCATGCCAGAAGCTCACAGAGCGCTTAGCATGCCTCCATAGTGATGAAAACGGGAGGCATGGCTTGTGGGAGCATTATTCCCAATAAGCCTTTCCCCCTCTCAGTGAGGTCACACCCTTTTTCTGGCGGCAGTGCGACTTCGTCGACCGCGGACATCTCGCCCGAGTTCAATGTAGTGCGAGATGTCCGCTGAATTCTGACGTTTCTTTAAAGGGGAATTAGCTTACAAGGCAAAACCATGCCAAACCATGCCTTGTAAGTTAATTCCCCTTTAAAAAACATCAGAATTCAGCGGATATCTCGCACTGCACTGAACTCGGGCGGCATGAAATTCAGGCCATAGTGTAAGGTGCATTTAGATTTGTGGAGTATAAGTTTAATGACGGCATGTGGCATATAGTGCAAGGGGCATTATGATGTGTGACGTAATGTTTAAGGGGCATGGGGGAGGGCGCCAGAAACTTTTTTGGCTGGGGGGAGCAAAATTTATAGTTACGCCACTGGATTAACGATTAAAAGTCACAGCATACAATGTACTGTATAATAAATATGGGTGTGCACCGGGCACTTTTCATGTTTCGAGTCTGTATCTCCAGCTGTGTTTTGGATCAGGATCTGTTCCAAAACACCATCATTTTTATGATTCGTGTATTGGATTTGGATTAGAAAAAAAAAAAAGAAAAACCGCTAACATTGCAGAATTAGTTTTATTTGCTTTTGTGCTATTCACACCTCACAATGTTGTTTTTAGGCCAAAAGTTTGCCCACCGAGGTAGCTGAATGCAGTGGCAAGAGATTGTGTAAATAAATATATACCGTACTATAAGGCGCACCTAATAGCCTTAAATTTTCGCCAAAATAAGTCGTGCACCTTATAATCAGGTGCGCCTTATGTGTGCACTGAGTTTGACTGTCGGACCATTTCCTGCTGACACCGGGACATAATACGTACACTACGTATTACGTACACTGCGCCGACCCCAGAAAATGGCACCAGTGAAGACACATGCTGTTTTAGCATGCGCCTTATAATACGGTGCATGGGTCAAGTACAGAAATAGACCCAATTGAGACTGCGCCTTATGTATGGGTCAAGTACAGAAATAGACCCCATAATTGAGTCTGCGCCTTATAATCCGGTGCGCCTTATAGTGCAGAAAATCTATATATGAATAACATGCGCTGAACAATATAAAAAAACCTGAGACAGGAATAGAAAAGTCCCAATGTCTCATAGGAGTGAGTCCAATTCTTTATGGAATTCCAGCTGATAAAGCACTCAGATAATTTAATCCGTCAGCTCCGTTTCCAAAACCGAAGATTTAACCTGTATCCAACAGGTGAAGGATTTTCTAGAAGGGTGCTTGATAGTGCATGAATTGTTTCAAAACAGAGTTTATTTAAACAATTGGAATACAGGCAGAGGCATAAATGAACGTACCAACACTGGCGGTTCTCATTCACCGCAGTCAGACAGCATGAAATGCGGTGCAGAGCACCTAACAGTGGAGCCGGTTACATTCCGTCCTCCAAAACACAATGGTGGTGTTATTGATCTCGATGCTAGGCCACGCCCCCGTCGAGATCAATCACACCACCATTGTGCTTTGGAATTAACATGCAGGAAACCAAACTAGAAGTCAGGAATCAACACGGCACTGCAATAGTTGAGGTGTCTTTATTGTATCTTGGCCTCAACGGCTCGTTTCGGGGTCACCACCCCTTTCTCAAGAGGGATACAGATACAAAATGTACAAACATATCTTAAATAGACTGATCCCTTGGCGCCATCTCCTCCCCTTCGTGCTCACCACTCAACAGCACACCTATAAAACGAGCGCCCTCTGATGGCGCACGCGGCTCTCACCCGCTACAGCGTCACCATGGTAACCCGCTCACACAGGCAGCCTTCAGACAGGAGCTCCGAGGCAATTACCCACAGCGTCATAGTGGCTATGCGCTATGCGGCAGCATCGGTATGGCAATGCCAGTCACCGGACAGCTGCTGTAATGCTCTGGGGGCAGACAGCGCAAGAGGATCCTAACCTCCACAATTATATATACAGTGCACATAATCACCAAAATAATACAAAAACAAAGAACATAATTAAATAAACAGGGACAGCCCGCAATGACACACGTGTCTCACACACATGGCATCATCACTATGGCAACACTGTATCCGATAGCTCATAAGTGCAGAATCATAGTGGCTAAAGGAGTTACAGACAGCAGCAATCATTGCTCACACCAATGACACCATCATCCACTCCCCGTCTCCTAATTGCTGCATATTAAACAATTAAGAATATCAAATACATTGAAAATACATTAATTGCATTAAAACATACAAAATACCTGTTTAAATGCGCGTTCGATTTGATGATACTGGTCATCGAGGAAGCAAACAGGGAGCTGACAGTGACTAGGAAGAAAATTTCAGCTTTCCAGTCTCAACATAAGGAGATTTGGAATGTCGAAAAAAATCCCGGCTGCTTACAAAAGCTAGAAGAAAAGTGTGACAAACATTATAAAGATCTATTAAAATTTAAAAACAATAAAAAGATGACAGCGGACTCTGATTTCGAAGAGAATAAAGTCTATCAGTGGCTATATGGCGGCGACATTCTCAACCCATGGAGAGAATGCTGCGAAAGAGGAGACCATGGAATAAAAACAGGTCTGCAAAATCTGGCACTGATCGGAGTAGTAGTGACAGTGACTTTAGAGTATCGGATGCTGATGATACCGAGGCCCCTGAACAGGTCCCTTTAGGGGGTCGTACCAAGGCCACAAACACCCGCCCACCCGTAGAGGGGGTCAGGGTAAGAGAGGCGCAAAAAGCAGCGACCATTGCAGCAACAAAACTCAAAGTCTAATTTTTTACCTGTCCGATCGATCATTCAATCTGAGTCTTAGTTTGGTACCAACTAATCGGTTCGACAAATTTAGCTGGAAGATGGAGATGCATCAGTTCTCCAGAAGACTCAGGTTATAGGAACATTATCAACACTCAGTGAGGAATGAGTTAACATCTGTCTTTGAACCTTTTGTACAGAAGGCTGTTAGATCAAAATTTGATCCAGTCTCATATAATAGTTTGATCAAAACCTTTACTCGACTAATGGACGATTCTGTGAATCGATACTTGGCTACCCCACGGGTTATTCGGCCTAACCTATCCAACAAGAATTGGAGGCACTAAGGACACTAGAGAATGATCAAACGATTGTCATCTACCCCGCCGACAAAGGCGGGGCGATCGTTATACAGAATCTGAATGAATATCAGAGTGAAATCCTGGGCCAACTTCAGGACACATAAGTGTACCAAAAGCTATCTAAAGACCTGACTCCAATTTATCAGAAAGAACTATTTGGGTTCTTAAATCAAGCCCATCAAGAGAGAGGGTAAATTACCCACAAAAGTATGGCAGGCACTGTGCGTTAAACATCCGAGGGTTCCGATTCTATATTCTCTGCCAAAGATTCATAAAAACTCCACTAGACCTCCAGGGAGACCGATCATTTCTGCTAGAGAGTCCTTGCTGCAACCGGTTTCTGTTCTTTTGGATAGTGTTCTGCAACCATTACTACCGCTTCAACCAACGTTCTTGAAGGACACTACATCGTTCTTATTGAAAATAGAAGCATTAGGCCCATTGCCAGCGGGAACTCTGATGTGGTATCTTGATGTGTGCAGTTTGTACACATCAATACCCCATGAGGATGGACTCAGGGCCATGCAGAACTTTTTGAGTAACAATGTGGACGATTCAGTCTTTAATCATCAACTGTTTTTGACCCTGTTGGAACTTACCTTACATCTTAATTATTTTTTATTCAACGGAGAGTTTTATGTTCAGCGTAGGGGGTGTGGCATGGGTTCTTCCGTGGCACCCTCGTACGCTACCATCTTTATGTTTCTCACAGAACAGGAGTTATTCTTTACAGATCAGTCCATTAGTGAAATGGTGTTGATTTGTTTTTGTTGTGGTCAGGAGGTAGCGATCTGTTGATTCAACTGATGTTGGATATTAATTATTCTAGTCCATTTATAAAATTTACATATACATACGATTTAACCAAGGCCAATTTCTTAGATGTGGATTTAGAACTTACAGATGGCCGTATTACCACCAAGGTATTTTATTTAGTAATTTTAGTAAAACTACAGATCAGAACACTCTTCTGCAGGCCTCAAGCTTCCACCCTCCAGCCTTAAAGAGGGGACTCCACATTCGCAAATGATTCGAACTGCCCAAATCATGAGCGATAAAAGTGTAGTCCCTGAACAAATAGACAAGGTGGTGGAGCGATTCTACTTGAGGGGTTATCCAAAAGAATCTTTAATAAAAACGAAAGAGGAGGTTTTAAAACTAGATCGGAGGGAGCTCCTACAACCTACAGAGAGGAGCCACAAAGATACGATCCCATTGGTGTGTAAGTTCTCAACATCCAATCCAGTCATACAAAAGGGCGACTAAAGCCCTTTGGCCAATCGTTAGAGACTTACCAGCTTTTAAAAACACAAGACCCATTGTGGCCTACTCTCAAGGAAGGAACCTGTGAGATAGGCTGGTTAAAACCGACATTACAGGTATGGGTACTTGTGTATTTTGGCGGAGCCCCGATGTCCGTCGTACGATGAACGTATCTCATCGCATGCCATGTACCCGATGGCATGCGATGCGACGTGATTTTGACCCCCTATACGATAAAAAATCGTATAAGCACCCTAAAGGGTGCTTTTGAGCACCCTAATGGGTGCTTACAATGTTAAATGCACCCCCACGCCACCCCCCCACTATAAACGTGAACCCGAAGCGTGGCGAGCGGCGGCGGTACGCGTCCTACGACCTTTTCATACCCCCACTATCCACGTCGGCGTGGAGTTGAGAATAGAATAGTGTGGAGAGCGCAGCGAGCCACCGAGCCCGAAGCGTGGCGAGCGCAGCGTGCCCCGCGAGGGGACGCGGATACCTTCACAGGTAAATGCGTCCCTTCGCGGGCTTCACAGGTATCCGCGTCGGCTCGCTGCGCTCGCCACACTATTCTATTCTCAACTCCACGCCGACGTGGATAGTGGGGGTATGAAAAGGTCGTAGGACGCGTACCGCCGCCCCTCGCGGGCACGCCACGCTTCGGGTTCACGTTTATAGTGGGGGGGTGGCGTGGGGGTGCATTTAACATTGTAAGCACCCATAAGGGTGCTTAACATTGTATTAGCACCCATTAGGGTGCTTATACAATGTGTAATCGCATTGCATCGTATGGCATTGTATGCCATGTACAATGGCATACAATTTCAAAATTGTATGCCATCGTGCACTATCGTACGATATCGCATCGCATCGCATACCATCGTATGCGTTATGGTATGCGATGCGATGGGCGCCGCCAAAATACACAAGTACCCAGGTATGGGCAAAACAAGATGCCCTAATACCTATGTTAAACCTCCCGGGTGTTACAAGTGTAGTGACTGTACTTGTAAACTGCTAATTCCATGCAAACTATTTAAACACCCCCATTCAGAGAAGGAATATGATATTAGATATGTGTTGAGTTGTTCCTCGTCATATGTAATTTACATTGTGGTATGTCCTTGTGGGCTTTACTATGTGGGCCAGACGACATTTAAATTTAAAGAAAGAATGGGGGGACATAGGTCCTCCATTAATTTGGCTCTATTTGGTCGTGGAACTGACCAACCAGTAGCACGCCATTTTAAAATCATGAATCATCCCCTTGAGTCTTAGTTATTTTAGGATTGATAAGGTCCCCCAGTCATTACGTGGGGGTGACTGTGCTAAAAAGCTGTTGATTAAAGAGTCCCAGTGGATAGTACACCTAGGCACTACGAACCCTGGCAGTTTAAATGAGATCAACTGGAATAGCCTTATGTAAGTGGGCCCCATTAGTTGTTCTCTTTTGATTGTTAATACAGGAATGTTTGATGCTCACAGAAAATTCTAGCGATGTAGTGTTTTATGCATGTATTTTTGACTAATGTCTGTTTTTTTGTTTTTCCTTCTGTTTTCATTGTCTCAAGTTATTTATGTAACAGGGATGTTTATGTATGTTTGTTTAGTATTTTTGCAATGTGCCCTATTCTCTCCCTTCTAGGACGCTGGCAGTTGGCGGTAGTAGGGAGGTTGTTGCCGTGGACCCGGTGGAACCCAAGCCGGACACAGGTGGAACGCATTGAACGCTCCCTGTGTTCCGGAATATGCGCCACCGGAAGTCTGGAGATGACATCTTCCTGAGACCGTCCGGAGGCTGGCGCCCGGCGTAGTTTGAATGGGGACAGCGGTGAGAGTATTTATGTGGAGTAAGTGTTTAACATGACTGTGTATGCTGTGCCCTGATGAAGAGGTGATAACCTTGAAAGCTCTTGGCGCTGAGTACAGCTATGTTTATTTGATTTACCGGCTTTGATTGTTTTTTTTGTCCGAGTGCCTCCTACCTTAGCGAGAGGCGGCGGAACGCGTCCTCCCGACCTTTTCATGCCCCCACTATCCACATTGGCGTGGAGTTGATCTTATATAGCCTGGTGAGCATGTAACGTAATTCGCGTCTGCTTACTATATAACATCAACTCCACGCCGAAGTGGATAGTAGGGGTATGAAAAGGTCGGGAGGTCGCGTTCCAATGCCGCTCGCCATGCTTCGGGGTGGCGTGGATAGTGGGGGGGTGCCTAAATCCCATTGTATGTCATAAAAGTGTATACTACATTAAATGGTATCGCACCCTATAAAATTGTATGCAATGCGATCTTATCGCAGCGCCCAAGGCCATGGAGCAGTGAATAAATTACATAGGAGAATTGCATCGCATGCGATCGCATCACATGCAAAAAAATCGATGCGATTTTCTTACGCAGAATCTAAGCTATTTGCTTAGTGGGCGCCCGGCTAATACATAAGTACTACACTTATATATATATATACACACATACATACACACCAGTGGCGTAACTAGTCATTCTGCGCCCCCTGCCGAAAATGCAGAGGGACGCCCCAACCCCCCCCCCCCTCCCTCCTGCCGGCTTCTAAAGAAGAAGTAATAAGAGGAGCGTGTACTCACAGTGCTGCGGGTTCCTCACACTCCCTGGCAGTAAGGAGAAGTCAGAGCCCGGTCCTCGTGCTGTACACACTCCCTGTAGACAGGCAGCATAGGGCATTGCAAGCCCTCACAGGCATCGCACAGCCCTCTGGCTACTGCTGCAGCGCTGCTAATCGAAAAAGGGACACTCAGAAAATGGCTGCACAGATAGAAGCGCCGGTGGCAGAAGACAGTGAGTAACAATAGTCCCGCAGCCCCCCGGCGCCCACACCCTTTCAGCGCCTCCCCGCCACCGCGGGGGCTGCGGGCCTATAGTTACGCCACTGATACACACGCATACACACTAGAGATGTGCAGGCTCGGATTGCCCAGATCCGAGCCCGCCCAAATGCCGGGGATCCGAGCCCGGATCCGAGCACCGTTCGTAGCTTCCCGCCTGACTCGGATCCAGGCACAGTGGCAAAATGTCATTGCTCAGTGTCGGATTCTCGCGAGATCCGGATCTTTATATAAGTCCCGGCTCCGGTGTAATTTTCTTAATTCGGCATTTGACAGTCAGACAGCATGGATGTATCCGTGCTGTCTGCAGAGGCAGGGGAGGCATAAAGCAGGGGAGGCATAAAGCAGGGGAGGCATAAAGCAGGGGAGGCAGAGGCAGTGGAGTCATAAAGCAGGGGAGGCAGAGACATGAAGCAGTGGAGGCATAAAGCAGGGGAGGCATGAGGCAATGAAAAGCATAAAGCAGGGGAGGCATGAGGCAATGAAAAGCATAAAGCAGAGGAGGCATGAGGCAGTGAAGGCATAAAGCAGGGGAGGCATGAGTTACTGTCCCGTATAATTCCATGGGTGCCCCCATGTGTCCCATATCAGTCCAGGGGTGCTCCCATGTGTACTGTATTAGTCTATCGGTACCCATATGTGTGCTGTATCTGTCCAGGGGTGCCCGAATGTGTGCCGTATAATTCTAGGGGTGCCCCCATGTGTCGCGTATCAGACTAGGGATGCCCACATGTGTCCCAAATCAGTCCAGGGGTGCCAGCATGTATCCCATATCAGTCCAGAGGTGCCCGCATGTGTGCTGTATCTGCCCAGGGGTGCCGACATGTGTGCTGTATCAGTCGAGGGGTGCCCGCATGTGTGCCATATCAGTCCAGGGGTGCCCGCATGTGTGCCATATCAATCCAGGGTGCCCGCATGTGTGCCGGATAATTCCATGGGTGCCCCATGTGTCCCATATCAGACCAGGGAAGCTGCCCTTTTTTTTCAATGAAAAGAAAAAAAAATGTATTTTTGGTACTTGTTTCCTAGAAGGGTGCCCACTAAGCTATTTGCTTAGTGGGCTATTCTGCGTAGTGAAATCGCATCGCACATCGCATGGCTTTTTGTGCCTTGCGATGTGTACGATGCGATCTCAGTAGTTAATTTATTCACTGCACCCTGAGTGAAATCGCATCGCAGATGAGATGAGATCTCAGTAGTTCATTTGGTAAAACACCTAAAAAAGCACCACTCTCCACGTCACCCCGAAGCGTGGCGAGCGCAGCGGAACGCATCCTCCAAACTTTTCATACCCCCACTATCCACGTCGGCGTGGAGTTGATTTTATATAGTGTGGCGAGTGCAGCGAGCCACCAAGCCCGAAGAGTGGCGAAGATACGCGGATTACTTTACATGTATTCCACTGCGCTCGCCACGCTTCGGGCTTGGTGGCTCACTGCTTTCGCTGCTCTCGCCACACTATATGAAATCAACTCCACGCCGACGTGTATAGTGGGGGTATGAAAAGGTCGGAGGATGCGTTCCGCCGCCCCTCACGGGGCTCGTCACGCTTCGGGTGACGTGGAGAGTGGTGCTGTTTTAGGTGTTTTACCATATGAACTTCTGAGCTCTCATCTCACATCTCACGCCACAAAAAAGGGCCATGCGATGCGATTTCACTCAGGGTGTAGTGAATAAATTAACTAAATTAACTACTGAGCGTACGTAGGAAATCTGCGTGCCCTGCTAGGAAACAAGTACCGTATGTTTTTAAATTTTCACTGCAAGGGCTGTAAAGTGTGCTGTATCAGTCAAGGGGTATAATTCCAGGTGTGCTGCTCTTTTTTTTAATTTAAAGAATAAAAGTTTTTCTTTTTCACTGCAGGAATGTCACCATGTGTGCCGTATAATTCCATGTCTGCCACCATCCGTGCCGTATAATACCATGTGTGCTGTATCAGGTCAGGGATGCCAGGGGTTAGCCTAGTGTCATAGAATTCATGGGTTGTTGCAAAGTCTTATGTATAATTCATGTGGTGCTGCTAAGTGGGTCGTATCAGTTGAGGGGTGCCTGCGTGTGTGCCATATAACTCTATGGGTTCCCCCATGTGTCCCATATCAGCCCAGGGGTGCCCACATGTCTGCCGTATAATTCATGGGCTGCTGCCAAGTGTGCTGTATTAGTCCAGGGGTGATGCTAAGTGTGCCATATCAGTCCAGGGGTGATGCTAAGTGTGCCATATCAGTCCAGGGGTGATGCTAAGTGTGCCATATCAGTCCAGGGGTGAGCCAGGTGTGCTGTATAATTTATGGGGTGCTGCTAAGTCTGCCGTATCAATCCAGGGGTGCTGCCATTTTTTAATGAAAATAAAAACTTTTTTTTCTCTTTTTACTGCAATAATGTCACCATGTGTGCCGTATAATTCCATGTGTGCTGTATCAGTCCAAGGGTCCGCCATCTGTGCCGTATAATTCCATGTGTGCCGCCATGTGTGCTGAATCAGGTCAGGGGGCCTTCCCTCCCACCCTTTTGTTGCGTAAATAGTACATGCACACTGTCTTTAACAAACCAATCATTTCAGCGACAGGGTCTGCCACACAACTGTGGCTGAAATGATTGGTTTATTTGGGCCCCCACAAAAAAAGAAGCAATTAATCTTTCCCTGTACAAACTAGCTCTACAGAGGCAAGATGTCATCCTCATCCCCCGATTCCTCACCCCCTCCAGTGTGTACATCCTCACAGATTATCAATTGATCCCTGCTGGACTCCATAATCACAGATGCATCTGGAGGCAATTGCTGGTCATTGAAGAATTGCCAATTCATTTTGAAGAACATCATCTTCTCCACATTTTGCTGAAGCAGGTTTCAGGCTGCACTAAAAACTTTTTCGGAGTACACACTGTAGGAGGGACAACTCAGGTTAAATGGAGCCAGTTTGTACAGGGGCTTCCAAATTGCCTCTTTTTCCTGCCAGTGCAGGTACAGACTGTCTGACTATTTGGATGCTGTCACCAATGTAATCCTCCACCTAATTTCAGTGGTGACAGCATCGTATGCAGCGATAGTAGACATGTCAGCGATTGTTGGCATGTCATTCAGTCCGGAGCATATGTCCAAACTTGCTCCTGCCAGTCTTTGCATCACTGTAGACTTGTGTCCGCTGGAAACAGAGACACAACATACACTTTAAAACGAGGATAGTGCACGGTGTCCAAAATGTATTCCTCTGACTTTAATAGACTGACCACTCTTGTATCACTGACCACCATCGTACGCTGACCAAGCGTATTAAGGGATTCATCCACAAGACCTATATGCTTTTGTGGGTTCGCCATGCTTTAGCTCCTCCTTCACTTTCTCCAGCTGCTTTTGCAACAGCCTGACCAGGGAAATTACCCAACTTAAGCTGACAGTGTCTGAACTGACTTCACTTGTGGCAAGTTCAAATGGCTGAAGAACCTTGCACAGCACAGAAATCAGTCTCCACTGTGTTTGAGTCAGGTGCACCCACCCTCCTTTGCCTATGTCATAGGTGGCTGTGTAGGCTTGAATGGCTTTTTGCTGCTCCTCCATCCTCTGCAGTCTATAGAGTGGCATTGCACTGCATCAAAACCTCTTGTTTGAGGTGATGGCAGGGCAGGTTCAGGAGGGTTTGATGGTGCTCCAGCAGAATGGTGAAAGTGTCCCACAATTTTGCGGGCCACCACAAGCATTTCCTACACGCTCCTGTCACATTTTAGGAAATGCTGCACCACCAAATTTATTGAATTGGCAAAACATGGCACATATTGGAATTTTCCCATATGTCGCATCACTTCCGCCCGGGGGACGTAGGAGAACCAGGCAGCCTCTCAGCGTTTACTCACTATACCCATTAACTTTACATGTACCTCTTAGTCAAACCGGTTAAACACAGCGTAGCCTGCCTTGGAATGAGCTGGCGTTTTTCAGATGATGCTGCTGCGGGAGGCGATACATCTACCCAGTGGGCTGCCAGTCATATAGTCCTTAGCTTGCTCTGTACCAATTTGTTCACATGTCCGTGGTTAAGTGGACAATGGGTACAACTGCATTTTTCAGGGCACTGGGGACATTTTTTCGGACTTCTCTGCACATCCTGGTATCCCCTGCCTAGTGAAGTGGAATCTAGATGGGATTTGGTCCCCACTGCTTACATTTAAGCTGTAATGTGTATTGAACTGTGGCATTCATTTTACCTGTAATCTACTGTATTTCGTTTATTTATTTACTGTAATGTTAAGTTTTGTCTCCCTGTACTGATCCTTTGTACGTTGCTGGAAAACTCTTGTAGCGCCTTATAAATAAAATAATAATAATAAGAGTATTCTTAGCTTATGTATATAATACAATAAGTCAGTAAGAAAATAAAACAACATTTCGTAAAATAGTTATTGGGTTAAATATAGTATAAATATGTGTGGTTCATATGGGGTGTTAAGACCTCTGCAAAACTCTCTTTTCTTTTTGAAGTGACGCCTCCAACCAATCCACTTGAAAGGTAGAAAAAAAAAAGATTTCAATAAACATGGAAAGGGGAAGTTTTTTGTATCCATACTTGTGGCCTGCCTGTTAACCAACACAAGCATTCGAATGCTGCCCCGAAACCAGTGCCTCACGGGAAATGAACCACTGCTTCCAATCGTCATGTCAACCATTCTCTCATAAATTCCTCATTGCGACAGAGAGATTGCAGCAGCAACTTGACGCATTAACTTTCCATGCCAGCATATGTGCAGTCTGGGTATAACCATGTGTGAACGTTGGCCACAATGTACAATTTTGAGATCCAGAATATTTTTGAGATCCGATTTTCTGATATGGAGGACTCATATTTTAGTTGTTTCAACACTGCACAAGTGCAAAATTTAGATTAAGTTTTCTAGAACTTATAGGAAATAAGAATGTCAGTAAAAAAAAAAAAAAAAACTGTTGCCAGTACTAGGTGCTGCCAAGTATTGAAAATGAAGACCTAAAAGCCTGAAGGAAAGCATATCTCCCCACATGATAGCATACTTAGATATGGACAATTGTTGATGCTGTATAGATATTCCAAATCTTTACAGTGCACATGGTTTTGTCCATTTGAGCAGGAATTTGCCTCTGAGAGTGAACCGGAATAAGGCTCATAGTGTCCAAAGAGGGCGTGAGCGGTGCATACAATGATAGAAATCCTGAACTGATGCCCATCCCAAGGCATGTGCACTCTTTCTTGTCTATGCACTGGCCTTTAACTGCCACTTGCAAAGGATACAGGTGTTTTTACCCATTTACCGCTGATTTTTTTAGGCAAAGTAGGATGAATGGTCATAACTCCTAAACTCCTGGGCAGCACCGGACATTGCAGACCCAGTAGAGACGGCAGAACTAAACATTAAACCTGACATTTCCAGGCTAAGAGTTTGATTCAGGCCTGATTGTTAATTTGAGAATTCGCAGTGGAATGAGGAGAAAGCCGCCACCCAGACAGACAGCGAACATTCTCCATGCTAAATTGCGAGATAATTGCAAATGGATCACTAATTGCTATCCACTCGCAATTCCAATTATCAAAGCGTCTTGGGCATCAGTGTTAATGTGAGTAGGCCTGAGGCTTCCACTAATCCGTGGCTGAAACAGAGCGGAAGTGGTCATCGCTGACGTCACAGATGGTCCCTAAAAACACCGGGGCACACCTACATTTTAGAACCATACCTAGAAAATGTCAACCTGCGAATACAGCAATTTTGAAGTTGCTGTTTAGTAATCTTACATTGTGCTCTAACCAATCAGCTCCTGTCATTTTTCAAACACGACAGGTAGGAGCTCATTGGTTGGTGCACCATTTAAGATTAGTAATGAGCAGCGGCAACCCCAGCCCTTGGGCAGCAGTGCTGAAATATATAGTGAGGGGTGAGGGTGGGGGGGGGGAAGGGGCGCTTACATACCTCCCAACATGACACTCTCAAGGAGGGACACAATGAGTGTTGAACCTGATTAATATGAAAGGTATTTCACTATAGGTGATGGCAATCATACATTAAGAGGTTCATGAATAGAGCATTCTGTCCCTCCTGGAGAGGGCCATGTATGGCTTAGCATATATAAACATACATGTTCTGATGCATCTAATATATGTGCTGGCTGTTTCCCCTGAGGGATTGGCAGCACTGTCTGTATCTGGCAAAGTGCGACACTCATGACTCTGCATAAGGCATCTCACACCTTCTAAGCCTGCCCCTAAACTCCCATTGGATCACAGCGCCAGCCTACGATACGTTTTCAGCATAGGCTAAGCTACATTGTCAGAGTAGGCTAGCGGCTGCCTAGCATAGTCAGCGTAGTGTGCCCGCGGCAGCCCTGCATAGTCAGCGTAGTGTCCCCATCCGGCAATGTAGTCCCCACCGTCCCTGGCAAGCCTAGTGACACAGCGCTGGTAACCACCAGATCCCCCGCGCTGGTGATCCATCTGACTGAGATGCATGAGCGTCTCAGATGCTTGTGTGTCTCAGTAATTCTTGCGGCAGAATACAGCATCACTGCCCGTGTCCGCTTCAGGGAGATGGGGTTAGGGGTTCGTTAGCTCGTGCGTCTCATGCACAAAAGGAGGGAGTGGACGCAAATGCGTCTCATACACAATATAGGACGCATTTGCCAGTGCTCCATGTTACTTACTTGCAAATGCCTCCTTTTCAAACCCCCACTATCCACACAAGCCCGGTTGGATTTTTGCTTGTAAAATGCGCAGGAAAGCGTTCTCTGCACCAAGGGTTTTGCGCCATATAAATTCCTGCAGGTAGGAGTCAAGGTATGGGCACGCAGTGCCCCTCTGTCTCTTGTTCCTCCACTTGCATGAGCCCCAGAGCCTTTCTATATTTTGTATATGAATCCCAGTGTCTGGGTCCACAAAATTGTAGCGGTGGTTGACGCGTGCATGATGGTTCCCTGCCTGCTCAAGTTGTGTGTTGGACGCATGCCAACAGTGTGAGTATATGGTGGTAACCGGTTCAATATGCGTCTGGATGGAGAACATCAGGGTGTTGGCATCACGGCTGGCCACTGGTGTTATGAAACATTCACCTGCCTCACGGGATATGCCACCAAAGAGCCACTGGTGAGGTAGGACGCGTCCAATATGATTCATGCGCTGGACAAATAGACTTTCGTCCACCTCCAATGTTGCCAGGTCCGCCAATCCGTCGTTGGGGCTGGGACCTCAAATCAAGGCTGCAGGCCTCACGCATCAAATTGTCATACAAAATGGTGGTTTTGATTGATAACTTTAGGTGTCGCTCACAAAATGAAATGCTTGTAAGCACCTCTGCCCACGAAAAAATAAAACGCAGAAGGGTAGGAAACGTGATGCGACAGCCGTAAAACCAATGTCCCGCATGAAGACTGACCTTCTTTCTGCATGTTTTAATGTGGCAGCACCACATACACTCCTTTATGCTCAAACGCAATGGGTGGCCATTGAGACAGGTTTTACGTCTGTGGCAGCAAGTGGTCCTCTTGAAAAAATGCCAACAACCCCTCCTCCTCCATCTGCGGCAGGTTAAATATTGTCAGTGGTTCAGCAACCATTCCAAATTAACTTTAACAAGTAGCTTCTGAAATACAGCCGCTTCACCTTCACCTCTGACTGACTACTACTGACTGCGTAAAGCTCTACTATTGCAGTCACAGTCGCTAGCGCAGTCACAGTTGCTTTACCTTCACCTCTGGCTGACTACGCTGACTGCATAAACATTCTGACTGACTACGCTGACTGTGTGTCAAGGTCCGCTAGCTCAGATTCGAAGCGGCAGAATACAGCCGCAGTCACAGTCGCTTCCCCTGACTGACTACGCTGACCCGCTAGGGGGACACTACACTACACTGACTACCTAACTGGACAGTTCAACTATGCTGACACTACGGGCACCATGATAATACATAAGTAACTGGAGCCGCCATGCTGAAGGGACACTACGCTGATTATGCTGAATAGGATAATACACAAGTACCGGATTGTGATGCGTAATGCAGAGTCCCAAGTGCTGCACTTCACCTGATGTACATAGTGTTCTCGCTAGGCTTATTTCACAGAGCGCTGTGCTCTGCCCCTTTAAAAGTCACCAAATTCCGCCCTGCCCGTTTTTGCCCGCCCTGCACAGTTCATAGCCGCTGATAAATTACTTTTCCTCCCTGGCTGTTGCCACGCTAGAAGTCTCTGCCCGCTGACATGCGTATGCTGCTGAGCGCGGGAGATTGTGGTCACTCCCTGCTCAGTCCTGCAGTCTCCATAGCTGCGCTGACAGGCCGCTCACCTCCTATGGTTTGAGCGGCTGTTAGCTGTTCCATAAAGCATCCCTCCTCCCCCCTGTTGCGCTGACATGCCGCTCACCTCTTATGTGATTGTGAGCAGCTTTCAGCTATTCCAGAAAGCATCCCTCCTCCAGTCCTCCCCCGTGCTGTGCTGACACAATAGCTGCTCACCACTACTGAGTGTGTCAGCTATCTCAGGTGCCTGCCCACCGAGTCTCCTCCGTGGCGTGCCTTGCCTGAACTGACACCCGGTAGGACCTTTGGCTGTTATTTGGACCCTTTTGGATGGCTGCACCAGACCCGGAACTGGACTCCTGTACTTTATGGGACTACCTCACCTCCTGTTGTGCCCCGGGAATTTATTTTAAGCTGTTTTCATTGGAGTCACTGTAAGTGCACATCTACATTAAAGTGGTCTGTCATAAAGGTTTGCACTACGCTGGCTCTCCATTTGTTTTGCATGTGACATCTGGAATTGAGCATTGGACCAGTACCTATAAGGAACTCTCATGTGAACTGAGATTTGACGTCGGGTCTACATTGGTGACTTAACATAAATCACTATTTCACCAGTGGTGTTTATTTAATGTGGGAACCCTTTCAGCACTAAATATCAGTTTATTTGTGACTTTGGTTTTCGGTTTGTTTGGGGTGTTTTTGAATGGCACCTTTTTAACTGTAATTTTAGCAGCTTTAAGGTTGTAATTGTGCGCTCAATACCCCTTTCCTCCATAAATGTGCTGATGTTTGAAGCTTCAGCATCACAACATGGTTAATACAGCATAAATGTGCTGCTAGTCTGAGGTGTCACAAGATGGTTTATACAGCATAAATCTGCTGCTAGTCTGCCAATGTGATCAAGCCGTCGGAAGGCGAAACGCGCGTCATCCATTCATTACTACCCGCCGGTGGGCCAGTATCACCTAGACTGCTCAGCAGTTAAGCCACATACAAACGGCCCTGTGTAAAGGAACTCAGGGCATGCAGCGTCCTTTCCCAGTGCGCAATATACCTTGTTCAACTGCGGACTTCAGCCAATGGGAAGGTTACCAGGACCAGCACCTCTCCTCAAAAATAGAGCAGCAGACAGGTATTCTACCGCCCCCTCATTGTTGATTTACACAGACTGTCCATGCTCTGTTTCAATAACAACATGACAGTAGTTGTCATCTAACAGCAGAAGTAGAAGCGGTTTTCTTTTACTTATTTACTGCCATAATAGTGAACTCCTCTCTCATTATCGAAGTCCTCTGCAGGAGCATGACTTCATAAAAGCAAAAGGCTGCACTCGTCTCACATGTGCTACTTTAAATCTCTCTATACCTGTATGGTGTCAGCGTTACCCGCTACCTATATTTCCGACATTCTGACACTCTCTCATTGGGAACATCGGGCAGCTTATTGCATTGCAATGTTGGCATAACAACAAGGCAAATTTGCCACCAGATTTTCCAACAGCAGAAGTGTCATTACTTTACCTCTCTCTGACCCCATAGCACAGAAAAGGACTCTCTCATCCTGAGCCCAATACATGCTTGTAAGACTCAGTGAAAGCAGTAAGTCCCTTCTGACTCGTTAAAAGGTCATACCATCACATCTTATACGGGGTACACCCCAGGACGACCCGCTCACGATGCACATTGTGAACGGGTCGCCAATGTCTCGTCCGACCCGCTCACGATGACATGGAGCACGCGACCCGCTCACGATGTGCACTGTGAGCGGTACCGATCCGAGCGCGACCCGCATCCGGGTGTATGGTCGTGTCCAGATCCTACCTGCTGCAAGTAGGATCTGATTACCAATCGACTGACCCGCGGGGTCGCGCATCCGATCGGAATAGGATCACAACAGGACAGAAAAGGGCCCAATAACCACACAATCTACATCCAATCAGTCGGAATTGGATCTAGATTGATGCGATCGGAGCCTTGTTGTCCTGGTGTGTACCCACCATTAGAGAGAAAAATAGACAACAGTTGTATCCTTTATCTCCCTTTTTATAAAAATTGTTGCACAAAACAGTGGATACAATCTATTGAAACAATTTGTTGCACATGTTCTGTTAACCAGTTACATTCTGTAGCTTAACAACTAAATGAGATACAATTTGTTGTACAAGAAGTTGGTCTGTGATCACAACCCACTGACATGATCTGTTGCATAGTAATATTTTTGATGTACATGAAGATTGCCAGTGACTACAATCCACTGACACTTTCTGCTACACCGTATACTTCTTTTTTGCTTATGCAAAATGGTCACCATGATGTTTGAGGTTTAGTAACCTATTGGACACTATCGATTGCACAGTGTAAATTGGCGCAATTTATTGCACATTTGATTTGATTTATTGTTGTTACAATTGGTCACAACTGCATTTGAATGTTGGTAATCCTCCGGACACAATATACAATTTGATGCACATAGAAACTTTTTGGTATTTCACCTAAGAAACAGTAGTGAACAGCATACAGGCAGATCACTGAACCTATTACACAATACCTGTGAAGTACTTTCATACACAGCAGTCTAAACAGGGAATATTACCCTTTAATTACTTAATTTCCCTTCAGACGATTGCTAGTTAATGTAGCTGTCAGCTCTACTAGGCACATCTTTTTAACGTTTGTTCTACAGTAAAGAACTTAAGCCCTGTACACACGGGGCGATATTTTGCTCATGAGATGGTCGCTGATGAAAAAGAAACTGCCGAGGGAGCCCGGCAGTGGAAATCAGCTGGTCCCTGGAGCAAGCTCCTGGGACCAGCGATCACTACGGGCAGAAAACGGGAGCGCGCACCTGGCAATTTATCGCCGGTGCACACTCCCATCGCTGGCAGTATGGTCGCTCAGCGACCATAATTTCCAGCGATATTTGCTATAATCGCCCCCGTGTTTACGCACCGTTACTTTCTTTTTGCATAGCGTATACTTACCAAGCTCACTGCAATCTCAAAGTTGTCAGTCCTTTGTTGTTTGTTTGTTCGTATCACTGTGTAAGTCCTTAAAACTTTTTTTAAAATGAAATGTGTAATAAAAGTTACGTTTTATTAATAGACTACATTTTCAATAGTGCCCCATAAAAAGAGTCCTCTTTCCCACTTCTCCAATCTTGCATTTATAATCGGACTCCGGGGAGCACCACCAACACACACAAATCCCCTTCCCATATTTTGGGGCTGCTACGTTTATCACAGTTGGTACCAGGCTACTCAGGCCAAATCCCACCACAGGGGTGAAAGGGTCTCACTTGACCCATTTCACAAGAAGCGGGCATAACCTTGTGCGGTTCCCAAAACCCTGCTTCCCTCACCCTCATAGTCTGAGGTGTCACAAGGCGGTTTATACAGCATAAATGTGCTGCTAGTCTGAGGTGTCACAAGATGGTTTATACAGCATAAATGTGTTTATGGTTTGCAGTTCATGTGTCACAGGATGGTTTTAAACCAAAAATCTAAATTAGATCAAACTTGGTGAATAAATATTCAACCAGTAATCTGTGTACACTTTTTATTTTATTTAGATGCCTGCCTAAGCATTACAGATTAATTTACATCATTTTGCCCTTTTAAATGTGCTTTCCTGAATGAAAATTGGGCCCTCACGATTGAAAAATGTGCCCTTCCCGTGGTCAGCACCCTGCCCTAAAAAATTTCTAGAGTGAACACTTTGTACATAATGGTGTTAGCAATTAGAGATGGCCAATTTGGTAGTTCTGTTAGTGTGCATACACATGCAGTGAAAGACATTGGTAACCAATTGACCTTGAATTTCCCCAATGTCCTGGACGCATAGTTGTTGGTGGCATACACACTGAATGATAATTTGTCCAATATCGTTTCACAGGGAGCAAAATTAACGATATTGGTCAAAAAATCTTAGAGTGTCTATGTACCTTTACAATGATGGAAATCTTGCGGTTCTCCCCCATCAATGATGATTTCAAATCATCGCTGGTCAATGCCAATCCCTACCGCCGCTCCCCACGAGCCCCAGCCAGTACATATATCTAAGCTAGTGGTTCCCAATCTGTGTGCCTAGGCATCCTGGGGTGCCTCAGGACAATGGCAGAGGTGCCCTGGGTCGGTTCTCCAGGACCAACTCAAATTATTTATGGTCAAAGTAATAGGCAAAACCAGTGCTTGTGGCTTCCAATAATGGTTTATGTGGACAAACAGAAGCGAATCATGTCCCTCTCCACTGTACTGCACTGTGAAAAAAATACTGATTCTCTAACTTGCTGTGATTTGTGCTAAGCGGTTCCCCCTGCACTATATGGTTGGCGCTGCAGTCACCACTGGAATGAGTTATAACAAGAAAATCTCTCATAAAGGGGGAGATTCTCTAAACTAAAAATGCGGTAAAAACCCTGTTATCTGTGTTTTACCGCATTTTGGGATGCTCTAAACATCCCCACCGGGTTACCGTGACGGGGGGCATTGACAGAAAAAATCTGTCGATACCGCGACCCACACTGACCCCCCCCCCCCTCACATGTGTTCCCCCGGACCTGTGACCTCCTCCTCTCTGCACTATAATCCTCTTCCAGGTGCAGGGAGGAGAGTCCGGCGCAGCAGCAGCAGGGTCAGGTAAGGGAGGGAGGGGAGAGCCGCCGGGACCCACTGACTCACCGCAAAGGACATCTCTTAACGTAAGAGCTGTCCTTTGCCATAATTATCACATATGCGATAATTATGTATGCGATGCGTGGCGAAGGGGGGCGGAGCTGGGGTGCGGATGTTAGAACATCCTGCCCATTATCTGCCCCAAAAATTGTGGTATGGTACATCCAAATATCACTCCAATATATAAATACAAACCTTCATGTGCAACCTTTTCAAAAAGTTACATTTGGCATGCCAGTCACTGCCACATGACATTCCACAAAGCATCATGCACACTGTAACAATGTGACTAAAGTTGAGAATGCCCATTACCTGTTGTTGGTACACTGAGGTCTCCTGCAGCAGCCATATTCCCGGAGACCACAATCCAAGCCATGCAAAATGCAAATAACAACAACTGGTTCATGGGAAAGGAAGTAACAAGCCATCGTCCAGTACACATGAAGTGAGACTGAGCTTTCCAATAAAATTAGCCTGGCCCTGTTTTAGTAGAATTACAACGGGATCACATTTCCCCAAAGACCTTTTTCTATTGGTCTACAAAAAAATGCTCGTCTCCTCTCTGCAACACATACCTCAAAAACTTGCTGAACATTAATACAGCAAAATACAAAACGTCGGAAATATTTGTCCCGCACCCGCATGATGAATGAAGTTGTCTATTTATAACTTTTGGAACATTGCTTTTGCCCGTCTCAAACATGGCTGTCACAGAGAACTCCTGCTTCGGCTGCGACATTGACGTAGAAGGTGCGCCCGGACAGCCTTGTGTATGGATGTGTTCCTGGAGGCACGCTGCTCTAACTGCTGCAGAGAAACCGTGTAGCACAACTGCCGATAGTAGTGTGTGAAGGGAAACCCAGAAGCAAGTGTCACTGTACAGATCCGTGATTGTTCCTCTCTTCCAGGTACAGTCAGGTAGTAAAGCTTTGAATCTGGAGGCTTGTGTGTATGTACAGTATTATCTCAACAGCGTTGTTGTAATTAAGTACATAACACCATGTTGCACACTTTCAGCAAAACGTTTGCCCTGTACTGTGTTTAGACAGTAACTATCCCTTCCTACACGCAGAATAAGGGCTCTCGGTAGTGCTGAAACTTGCATGTGTCCCATTGTTAATCATTATTTATACACCTGAAAGCTGTGTGCTCCGGATTGGATCTTAAGGAAAAATATATCTTATTTATTTATATACAGAATACAATAACATTTATGTTAACATAACTTTCCAAATCTTTTGAATGTGTACAAAAAAACATAAACTGTAGTAATAATAATAATAATAATAATAATATGTCAAAAAGAAAGAGATGGTATTCACAGTTTCTGGAAACCAGATGAGGGGACTATGTAAAAACCGGTCCCGGACTACAATCCGGACCGCCGGACATCAAAATCTGCAGTCCGGAGCTTGTAGGGTCCGGTCCGGGGGTGTCCTGTTCAGGGGGTTGTCTTGTCCGGGGGGGTCCCTGTGATAGCTTTCATCAGGGACATGGGCAAGGGGAGATTACAGCCTCCCCGTGTGGTCCGGTCCGTCCGGTTTTTGCTACATGCCCGGACCATACAGGGAGGCTTTAATCTCCCCCTCCTCCACTCCCTGGTGACAGGTGTCACAGGCAGACCCCCCGGACAGGACACCCCCCGGACCGGAGGCTACAAGCTCCAAAATGCAGAGTTTGTTGTCCGGTTCGGGGGTTTTGTCCTGGTCCGGTTTTCACCCATACCAGCAGATGAGTGATGCAGTGCTTAGTACTATTGGTTATATTTGTTATGGTATGAGGAGCTAAGAGACAAATAAGGTTACCTTCTAGTGTAAATAGGAATTTAAACCGGTTTATCTGTAGCTGCTAATCCTAGTGAGTTAAAGGAACTTCTGCGCTCAAGAGGAGCAAGGCTGGTGGCCTCACAGTGTCACTATGCACGCCACCTCCTAATGCCTGTAGTGACCTTCGCTCACCTTTCTCAAAGCAAACCGAACCTGCGAGTGTCCATTTGGGCTCCTTTTTTCAGACCTTGCTCCTCCCCCCTGTTGTGCTGTCACATGCTGGTCCTTTCGTCCACTAGGAAATAGACCTAACCGTGCATCCATAGAAAATAATATTTGAGAGGGCTGGGTCAGGGAAAAGCCCCCTACACATGGGGCAATGTGTTGTGCTGAGCTCTCTAGTTAGCACACATCACCCTAAACACAGGTAGTTCTAACCAGTACCGGAGCCCCTAACCTACGAGTTTAGAGGAGGAGCGAACCGGCTTGTGAGGAAGGTCTAGGCGATCTTGCCTGCATGAGCTAAAGATCTGAGCGGGCAGTGGCGACGAGTGGGTCTGCATCACTATCGCTCAGGGGTGTACACATGGAGTGATCCGTGCTTAATTTCTAAAGCCCCATACAGATTATCTATTGCGAGCCAATACTGGCGGTGGCAGGGGGCCGTCATTGGCAAGTGCATACACAATTGCCGATGCGTGGCCGATGATGGGGGGAGCAACAGGCATGGTCATCATTGACGAGGTCCTCCCTGGTCCTTGCGTGGGAGCATGTACACACTAGGTGGTGGTGTTCACAATATTGCTCAGAAAGCCCTTTCTGAGTGAAATTGTGAACAATATTGCTTAGTGTACTGCCTGTCTCCCTGAAGCGGAAAGACGGGCAGGGTCCCGCCGCCCATCTGCCGACAGACTGGGACGCGCGTGCGTGTGAGATGCTCGCGTGTCCCAGTCTAACGGAGACCCTCTCCACCAGTGCTCGCCAGCATGGGACGTTCTGGCGAACACGGCAATGATAGTGTTCATTCTAGCACCCGCTAACTTTGAAAACCCAGGCAGTTCATCTTCCCTGCCTGGGGTGTCGCTGTCTGCTGTAGTGTTTCTAGCACAGTGTGGTCTGTATATCAACACTGATATGCAAACCAGACCTGTGCTAGAAACACCACAGCAGACAGCGACACCCCAGGCAAGGAAAAGGAACTGCATGGATTTTCAAAGTTGGCGGGTGCTAGAATGAAAACTAAATGAAAGAGAGGGGCTCCATCTCTATATGGAGCTTGACAGATCGCTTTTACAATGCTTCTATCCTTTTTTTTCATTCACTGTATTTTCTTTATGTATCCCTCTAAAGCTTCATATGTGCTAATCAGGTAAACACTTGTAACATATCTTTTGTTTTATGTAGAAAGGTTTAAGAAACTTACCATAAACCTGCTTTAGAACTTTTTTTTGTACTTATTGCTGTATATATTATTTTTTGTGTGCAAAACTGAAATTATTCTTTTATTTTGCGACCTGTTTTATAGATTTAAAGCCCGAGACTGCTTTACATGGAACATTTCTTGCCACATCACAAAAGACTTATTAAGTTCCATTATGGAATGCAATAAATGTGCTGGTCAGTGCAGCAATAGCGAAGACAGCAACAATAGAGAAACTCCATCTCCATGCAATACAAATACTAATACAGAGCCATCTATAGCAGATAATGGATCTACAGGTGGTGACATTAAAGAACCAGATGTCATGTCAAAAAGACAGATGAAGAAACTTATTAAAGAAAAGCAGTGGGAGGACCAGAGAGAACTCAGGAAGTATGTGTGGAATTACATTTGCATTTATTGTACACTAGATAAAAGTCCATCAAAATGATGGCTTCTGCAATATATTTTTACTTTGAGCTGTGACAGTTTTTAGCCCAAAAACTCTCCATCCTACTCCCAGTCTCTATCGGCTCCCACCTCCAATCTCTTCACAGCTCCCTCTCTCCATATTCAGATCAGTGTGCAATAATTGCTTTCACTTTCTGTTATGACACCTTCTAGCACACAAAGGAGTAATTTGCTCCGTCGTGTGGTCACTGGTAGTACTTCACCTCATAGAGGTGAGGAGTCGTAAGCCTTTTACATTTATATTTAGATAACTTAGGACTTTTTCTGTCATGTATATTTATAGGGGTTATGCAGGAGATTTGCCATTTATTCACTACCCACATAGTGGCTCACATTTAATTTCACATATAAACTTATTCTCCATACAACTGATGTTACTGATATACTATATGAAGCAGAGTATAATAGGTTTACCCTGACGATCCCACTACAGGATTGCCTTCTTCATTCTTTTACACAATTTAATTGCTTAAGCACCTCTGTGGAGGTCCACAGATGGTATGATCTTCCATCTGTACAACTCCACTGAATTTACAGCTGGCATGCTTTGCTAAGGGATCTAGAACTACTCCATTTTATTACTTTACTTAGCTGCTTTTTTTTTTTTTTTTGTAGTCATATGAGCTGAGATTCCCATCCAGTTAGGCTAAAATTTCTATGTTGGCAACATTATGCTTATTGGGTGTTTTTTTTTCTCTTTAACTAAAATAATAACAATAATTAAAAAATCTGCCCTTTTAAATTAAAAAATTGGATTTTGAGGCTGCAAAAGTTTCTAAGGTATATTCCTAACAATATTTTGGCTCATGGCATCTACTCCCTTCTGTTTTATAGGCAAAAGCGAAAAGAGAAGAGGCAGAAAAGAAAGCTGGTGCGCCAGGCCCAAATAGAACAGAATTTAGATGGCGCTATCAACAAGAAGGTGCGCAGAGAGGCCCAGCCCAGTACAGTCCGTCTTATAATAGACTGTAGCTTTGATAATTTGATGGCATTAAAGGTAAGTTGTTTCCTTTCGCACTGTATGCAGTTTTCCTCATTTTGAATTAATAGTAAGTTAGGGATTTGGGTTTTATCTTTTAGGATGTAAAAAAGTTAAACAAACAAATTAGAAGGTGCTATGCAGAAAATCGCAGAGCAACGCATCCTGTGCAGGTCAGTAGAATATGTGACATTGGTAAGAGCAGAGCTAGTCTTGGGAGTTTGTTGTGATGTCCCTGACCCATTCCTGCTGCTCCTGTGTGGTTCACCCTTGTTCTCGCTTTGTTACTTCTAGCTTTATCTAACAAGCCATGGCGGTCAATTAAAAGATAACATGAATGAATATGACAAGGGATGGATCAATTGGAAGGTAAGTATATAGGCATTAGCTTGGCAATTCTTAAAGGAGGTATTTGAGCTGTATCAATGCTGCCAGCGTGGGGGGTTTGTACGGCGAGGATGACTTTTTTTGGCGAGGAAAAGCCATCCTTGCCAGCCGATCACTGTATTCAACATTCCGGGCAAATCCTCGCCGCCCTTGAATGGCGAGACTTGCCGCAAATCTGCCGCATTTTGTGGCGAGCCTCAACGTTTAAATGGCCACACTCGCTATTTTCACCACGCTGAAAAGAACCAACTTGAGTGAAGGGGGGTGAGTAGAATGTTCTGAAGGTGAGCTATTGGCGCTGCTCGCCATATAGCTCGCCAATGGCATTGAATATGCCTTTGTCTTGAAAAGCTTTGTATTGGAGTTCTCACTATTATTAGTTACTTCCTTTCATGTGAAATAGGCAATTGGAGGAGGATGATTGTGTATTGGTTCTCAGACCCGGTGTGCAACAGCCTTTGAATTTGAGATTTGTGTTTCAGGATATCCATATTAAATCCGAGCATTACAAAGATCTTGTGAAAACTGAAGATCTGGTGTACCTGACATCCGATTCTCCTGAAGAGCTCCATGAGCTAGATGATACCAAAGCTTACATTATTGGTGGCTTGGTAGATCACAACCATCACAAGGTAAACCCTGATTTTTCTTCTCTTTTCAGAATGTCTGTGGATGATTATCAAAGTTTGTTTAACCCTTTGAGTGCCAACATCTCTGTGAGAGATGCTCAAATATTCCACTAAAATTGGCAGTGTCAATTATTCTATACTGTAGATTTAAATTGTAAAAGATTGTGTTAAAAAGAAAAAAAAAATTAGATTTCCTATAAAAGC
This sequence comes from Crinia signifera, assembly GCF_055691185.1. NCBI lineage: Eukaryota > Metazoa > Chordata > Amphibia > Anura > Myobatrachidae > Crinia > Crinia signifera. The sequence continues at coordinate 187,706,597 of NC_139217.1, forward strand.
TAAAGATGTTACAGGTTTTTTTTGCAGTGTGAAGTCAACCTGTGTCTGCATACCCGGGTCTCTAACCTGGATAAAAAGCAGGGCTGGAGACCCGGAAATTTCGACAAGGGTTGCACTGAAAAAGAGCCAGTGTTAAAAGGCAAATTACCGGGTCGACATGCTTGACCTGGGAATTTGCCAAGCAGTAAGGTATTAAGCAACTTGAAAATGGAGGGTTGCAGATTAGAGATAAATAAGTTGTCTTTGTATATATACACTGAGTGGCCAAATTATTATGACCACCCCCTCAATACAATGTTGGACCACCTTTTTCCCATAATAATGCATGGATTCTTCTTGGCATGGACTCTATGAGATGTTGGTAGGTGGTATGAGGAATTTGAGACCATATCCGATGAACTGCGCTTTCCAATGCCTTAAGATTTGATGGTACTGGATCCAGCTGCCTGATGGCCCATTCGATCTCATCCCATAGATTCTCAATTGGGTTGAGATCTGGTGATTGTGCAGGCCAACTAAGCAAGGAAAAGTCTCTGTCATGCTCTTTGAACCATCTGTGGACAATGCCAGCTTTATGACAGGGAGCACTGTCCTGCTGGAAGTATCCATCCCCGGCAGGGTACACCATTAACAAAATAGGATGTACTTGCAGGGGCAAACGCAGGATTTTCAGAAGGGGGTTTCCAGGGAGGGGTGGAGCATGGACACTTAGGTGACCCAGTATATGCCAGGTCAGTTAAAGTATTATAGATAGACCAAATGTATATAAAATATATATATATATATATAATTACAGATGGAGCGCCTCTCCTTTTTGCTGGCGCTGCGCCAGAATTTGGCGGAGAGGCACCCCATCTGACTGAGACGCGCGTCTCAGTTTCCCGTCGGCGGGGGGGCGGGAACCCTGTCCGTCTCCGCTTCAGGGAGACGGACAGGGTTAGAGGGGAAAAGGCAAGGCAGTGGGGACCCCGGGCAACCTCGGCGAGGCGGTGAGGACCCGGGGGAGCCCCATTGTAAGGCGACGCACGCGCATCTCGTGCACACGCATCCCCTTACGGCGGCTGGCGGGGGATGGCGGCTGGCGAATCTTCCGCCATCCCCTGCAAGAGCGAGACCCACTCCATCTGTATATACATACATACATACAGGGGGTCAACAGCAGTGTAGACCCCTGGGCATAGCAATGTATTGGGGCCCCTTCCGATCCTCCAGAGGTAGGGGTTGGGGGTGCTATGAGCAGAAGCTTTGATGTCCCGTGGGTGGTAGGGGGTATTATATCAGCCGCTCAGCATGTAGGGCCTGGATCAGTAATTTCCACTAATTACCCCTTTACTGCACAGATGGTGGGAGAAGGGGGCATTGGGCTGAATGAAGGGGCCCTGATACATAACTTTCAGGTGTGGTAGAGGATGTTTAATACGCAGAGATGGGGTGTATAGTGGAGTGGGCTTATTATTCATAATTTTCTGGTGGGAGGACAACTTGCTTGACTGCAGATATCTCCAGTTCCCGGAAATAGATTTCTTAGATTTTAATGGAATTAAATACTAGAGAATCCCACCTACCAAATAGTATTGGGAACTAGGAGATCAGAGTTCAGGAGGCAGAGCAATCTGCCAACGAGTATATAAAACTACATACCAGGTGTGTGGAGCTGGAGCAGTAACCAGCTGCTGGAAGGCTGATATCTCTGGTTCTGGGAACAGTAAAAAGACAAGCTACTAGTGTCCATCAAAGGGGGAGAGTCACAGCTTTTGGAATATACCCTCAGAAAAACTGTAAGTCAGACAGAACCTGAAATATCTGACTGGGAAGAGCAATTAACAGGCACGGATGGGGGCCACTGTTTTGAAGTCAGATATCTCCGGTTCCCAAGGGCCGATTTTTTTTTAAATTCTTGTACCCATGGAGATAGGGGACCCTCAGCTTTCAGCCTAGTGCCCTTAGACTCCTGGGGGGTTTCTGGGTACTCAGAATAACCCCCCCCCCCCCCCCCCCCCCTGCGTGCGCCACTGACTTGATCTGCAATAACACTAATACCCTTGGCCATTCAGACTTTTTTTCAAAGGACCCATACAATGCCAAGAAAACATCCCCCAAACCATAATATTGCCTCCACCAGCTTGAAGTGTTGTGGCAATGCAGTTGGGGTCCATGCTTTTGTGCTGTTTTCTCCATCTTCGCACCCTGCCATCTGCATGGTGTAATTGAAAAGGCGATTCATTGGACCACCTGACCCTTTTGCAGTCATCTACTGTCCAATCATTGTGCTTCTCTGCGAACTGGAGACATCTGCTCTTGTTCAAGGCAGACCGTAGAGACTTACGAACAGGTCATCGGCTTCCATAGCATATATGGTGTAATGTGCGGTGAACAGTCCGCTCAGAGACCTTCACAGTTGCTCCTTGATTAAGATTCCCCCGCAATTTGTCATACTGTTGCTTCTGTTGGACTGGACAACTCTGGCAAGTCTCCTTTCAGATCAAGCATTCAGTAGCCTTTGATGACCACAAGCCTGACGTTGAGACCCGGGTTTCTGCTTGGCAGTCCACTCTCTGTAAACATTAATAACTGCTGCTCTCGAACACTTCACAAGTGCAGCCGTTTTGCTGATACTGTTTCCAACGGTTGGAGCACCTACAATCATCCGACGTTCAAACTCAGTTAAATCACGTTTTTTGCCCATTTCTTCGCAAACAACACTGTGCAATTGATACAAAAAAGGAGGAGATATAGAAATCTATATCAGTTGTTTAAGGCGCTTCAATATGAGTGTGCTTGGCTTACAGCAGCAATCTAAAATTGGGGGAGTCACCTCCAATACAATAAACAAGAGAGCAAGAGTGGGTGATTGCGCTAGAACATGCAGTTAAATAAATAAATTAAATTGTAAATAAATATAAAATGGTCAGGTGTGGATATATAATTGAAAATACATTTATTATACCATAATGCAATATTATAAAAATAGATAAAAAAGTAGGATTAAAAATAGGGACAATGATGCAATAGTCACCCAAATCCTTGGAGAGGTGTAGGTAGGACTTTTTAGGGAATTATCCCATAAGGATGTAATAGTCCTGGATGAATAATTTTGTAATCCAAGTTGGTTTGGGGAAAACACTCGAGGACCGTTGCAGCTTGTAATCCACAGAATGGTTCCCGGGCTTCTTTTAGGAGGTGGCGTGCCTCCACGATGTTGCTTTGCCTCGGATAGTGGTTGTGGGCCGGTCAGCTGGAATTTGTAAACGAGTGTCCCAAGTGAAGGATATATTTGCTGGTTTTCCAACTCCAAGTGGTGTAAGAGGGGTGCTGGTGATCAGAGTCCCATTTAGGTTGCACCTACGCGTTTCGCTGTCATGTGGCAGCTTTTTCAAGGTGACTGGTTCATTCAGCTAATGGGGTTTAAATACCCTCTAAAGCATCTAACATAGCACACCTGACCAGGTGATTATTACTTAATAAACTCAAATATTAAAACAACACATATAATAATATTATCTATATGATGCATGGAGACAGACCCACTTAATTTTTGGCTTTTTAAAGAAGCAATGTAAAGCATACCTGAAATAAAAGCCAATGTTATTCTGCTGAAATACATCTCCGTCCCTATTCTTGTCCCTATTTTTAATCCTACTTTTTAATCTATTTTTATAATATTGCATTATGGTATAATAAATGTATTTTCAATTATATATCCACACCTGACCATTTTATATTTATTTACAATTTAATTTATTTATTTAACTGCATGTTCTAGCGCAATCACCCACTGTGCAATTGATGCTTCACTTGTCCTGCATTCCCTATTCATAGCTATCTTGCCCTCAAGCGGCAACAATGTGAAGTTATGGCCGATCTGCGTATAAGTGTCAAGTGGTCATAATAATTTGGCCACTCAGTGTATATTTGATCATATTGATATGATTATTATTATTATTTTTTTTAATAGCAATAATCGCGATTTGTGGCATAAAAAAAGATCTTAAAATTTTATTTATTTTTTATCCAAGAATTTTTTTTTTAGTAGTAGATAAATAATTAAAAAAAAAATCCTATAATACTGTAGTTGTTTGCATTGTTCACTTTATGCTTGGCTTTACTTGATCCGGTAAGGATTTGTGCAGGATGGGGAAGCAAAATGAGTTCTTTTATTCTCATCATTTTTAAATTTATGCAGGATATATAATTGGCGATTACCCTTTTGTTGGAATTTATTTTTTATTTTTTGTGTACTTGAAAAAAAATAACGGTCTCTTTGTAGGGTATTACATACAAACAAGCCGTGGATCATGGAATTGGTCATGCTCAGCTTCCCCTTGGCAGCTTTGTGAAAATGAATAGTCGTAAAGTACTTGCAGTGAACCATGGTGAGTCTCTTAAAAGTAAATGACAATTCTTTGCTCTTTACTCAAGTCAAATCAAATTCTGCTTGTTAGTGATTTATCATTTGCAACTCCCGGGGAGCTGTAGGAAGAGGTAGCCAGGCTAAGGGGTTCATGGAGAGCCGGGCAGTGGGAGCCAGGAGCCGGGCCTGAGCTGCAAAAAAACCCCCCCATACAATGAATGGGAAGCAACTAATTGGCTGAGAGCCTCCCTTTGGCGGCTCTCCACTCTCAGCCAACCACTGGCTGCCCATTCATTTGTATGGGGGTTTTTTTTTATTTCCCCGGCTCCCTCCGCCTGCCTCTCTGTGTCTCCCCCCTGCCCCCCTCTGCTGGCTCCCACTGTCCACCTTGCCCGGCTCCCCACGCCCGCCTCTCTGCATCCCCCTGCCAAGCTCCCTGCATCCCCCCGCCTGATTTATTTTATGTGCAGCCCATCTGATCTCCCTAATGTGATCCGATGGGCTTGGAACCGCGCAAGTTCCAACCCAGTCCATTCAAAAACAAAAAAACACTTTATCCAGAAATATTCGTTTGTCGGGTTCCGGTTTTGTAAGATAATTTTCCTACCTTCAGCATTAATTGGCAATAATCATTTACTGCCGACATTAGATGATCTATGTCCCTCTGAGAATATCCCCAGAATAGCATACTCTGGAGTAAGCAGAACAATTATTTTACTCTGGAGTAAGCAGAACAAGTATTTATTTTATTTTTGGTTACTTAATTAAATTGGTAAAATTTGGGTTTGAAATTGATAATCAAACAAGTTGACTTAAATTTACATGTACAGAAAACTTACAATGGGATTGTAATTCCTCATTTAACCTTTTCTTGTAGTGTTTGAGATCATTCTTGCTTTTCTAGAGAAGAAAGATTGGAAGGAAGCCTTTTTCTCTGTTCTACCTCAACGAAAGGGAGCAGTGCCTCTTAATGAGTCTACTGGTGCTCCTGCGGATGTTTCATCTACTCAGGATGATGGAGAAGACTTGGACAGCGAGTTTGACCTTGAAGATGAAGCAGCCCAGGCAGAATTCATTCAAGAAGAGAATATGATTGACAGCTGACATTTATTTCTACAACATATTTTTAAAAAACAAAACCTGAGAATTTTCAGTTCATCACAAATTGATACTTTCTTAAGTAAATCTCTTTTAAATAATATGATTTTTTTTTTGTTTGTATTCCATTCAAAAAGTTTGGAGAGAGTTCATGTAAATTGCTAAATGTACTTTGTTTTATAGGTTTCCAAATGAATATTTAATAAAAAACAAACATCTCACCGTGGCTTGACTGCCATTCTGTCTGACTTCCATGTGGGCTCATTTCAAAGTAAATGTTTTTAGAAGCTGACTGTGTAATGCTTAGGGCACAGGTTCTCAAAGTCGCAGTGCACATTTGGCAGGGATCCTCACAGAATCACAAATGAAATAATTAGCTCCACCTGTGGATCTTTTAAAATGTGTCCGTCAGTAATAAGTGCACCTGTTGGTTGACCTGGGAAACGTGAACTGTGTGGGGTCTTATAAAAAGGACATCATAGAATTAGAAAAAAATCCAAAGAAGAGCAACAAAGCTAATTAGGGGAGTTTAGAATTTAAGCTACGAGGAGAGATTAAGCAAATTGGGACTATTTACGCTGGAGAAGAGACGTTTAAGGGAGGACATGCTCAAGGAACTGTCAAACACCAGGGGCGACAAACACACAATAATTAGCTCTAGTAAGAGAGGCACACACTTTTAACAGGCCAATTTAGTAGCACTTACTGTTAATAGAAGGGATGCAAACAGTTAAAGTGTCTGCTCCCGACAGAGAGGAGGGAGGGCTCCGTAACCTGCACTGCAGGGAGAATACACACAGAAGATCACAATTTTTCACAGCCTGGGTGGACGGACTCCTTCCGGAGTTTCAGGTTGTCAGCACATGGTCATGCACTGCTCAGAATGAGGGAGGGACGGGACTGTAGTTTCAGCCGACAGCAGCAGCAGCACTGCCACTGAGCACACAGGCAGTGCAGGAACCACTGTGGGAATACAGAGAGCACCTCCCTGCACTGAGGAGCGGCGGCTCTGTAAGTGTCAGTGTCAGACTGACAAACTGTATGGCAGCAGGTGCCTGGCGGCTGCCGCCCATGGCAGGTGCCGCCCCTAGGCCCGTGCCTCAGGGGCCTAGTGACAAATCCGGCCCTGTCAAACACCATTTTTACTGCTAGAAAGGAATATAGGACACGAGGGAATGAGTTTAGATTAGAAGAAAAAAGATTTTGTTCCCTTGGCAGAAAAAAATTCTTTACGGTCAGAGCAGTCAAACTTTGGAACTCTCTTCCTGGAGAGGTGGTGTCGGCAGACACAATAAATACGTTTAAAATAAGGTTGGATAAACATTTATTGGTTAAAAACATCCATGGGTACAATGAAGAAACAAAATCTGTCTTTATAAATTTCAGTACATACTATATAACAAGGGATAAGCTATTAAAACACAGGCTGAACTAGATGGATGCAAGTCTTTATTCAGCCTTATCTACTATGTAACTATGTAACCACTGGCTTAGGGATTCTACTGTAAGCCATGATTAATATTTGTTCTAAAATACTGTTAGGAGGTAAAGTTATCAAAAGCTGCTTTGCCTGGTGTGTTTGTTATCATGGCACATCACCAGCAATTTAAATGTCTATTTTGAGGAAGACCTCAGACAACTCCTTCCTAGTGAGATTCTATGGGGTCTAACACAGACACTACTTTCTCACTGAGGGACAGATGCATTAACAATGTGAAATACATACAGTTCTGCATTGCAACGATACTAATCCCATATGTTTAACATATGCAATTGCTATCGCAAAAGACAGCACTTGCGAAAGAGCTGCCCTTTGCCAAGCCATCGGCACTGTGTGAGAGGGTCCCCACAGGCCTCTCCCCTGAAAATGCAGAGGTCCCGTTTATATATATATATATATATATATATATATATATATATATATATAATTAGTCGTAGATATAGTGCCGGCGCTCCACAAGAAAAGTCAGCTGCCCGGGTGCCTTTGCAAGATGTTTATAGTCGTCCTGTGTGAAGCTGGCCCTCCCTTTACGGCAGGTGGCTCCCTCGCACGGCACTCCAGGGACTTGAATAGTGAGCAAATAACTTTTATTCAACACAACGTTTCGAGACGCTAAGTCTCGTCGTCAGGTGTATGCAGAACAAATATACAAGTGACACATACCTCTATAAATACCCGTGCATCATGTACCATCTCTACCTCCGTGGTGCCCTGCGTCAAAGGGCGCATGTAGATGACATCAGACCTACTCCGAGCCTCGAAGTAGGTCTGACGTCATCTACATGCGCCCTTTGACACGAGACGCCGGGCACCACGGAGGGAGAGATGGTACATGATACACGGGTATTTATAGAAGTATGTGTCACTTGTATATTTGTTCTGCATACACCTGACGACGAGACTTAGCGTCTCGAAACATTGTGTTGAATAAAAGTTATTTGCTCACTATTCAAGTCCGTGGAGTGCCGTGCGAGGGAGCCACCTTCCGTAAGCCCCCCTGCAGTGCACATGGTTTTGTCCATCTAAGAAGGATTTTGTCAGAAAGAGTGAACTAGAATAAAGCAGCCCGGTACCTGGCATGAAGTATGACAATAGAAGAGAGTCATGTGAGGGGCTGAGGTACACTGATTGGGCTGGTGTTGACATTGACACACAAACAAAAAATGGAATACTCTTGTTGACTTTTGTCAATGTAGAACTAGTGCATGTTGACCTAATGATGACCTAAACATCTGTGAGCTATACCACACCTGTACAAAGAATATAAATAATCACCACTGTTTTTCAAAACTAGCAATTAAAGAGCAAAGTGTCCACAAGGTGGCAGCAATGTAAAGTCTATTGCTTATGTGTCTATTGACTTAAGGTGAAAACAATTCTGGTACTTAGGGGTGGCGTGATTCAAAAAAGTTTATAGCCTCGCGCTCATAATGTCTGCACTCATATTTAAACCAACTTGATCACTTACACATGCCCACCTGGATCACAATGCAGAATTAGTCTATGAGGAGGTGAGGTGGTGAGGGTGATGCACAGTGCAGCCAGGACTCAGGAGCAGCAGTGAGACCATCCTTGAAAAAGCATCCTGTTGGATGTGAAACGCGTTGGTTTGGAGAAGAGGAGCAGGACAGTTATCAAGGGGTGCTCCATCGTTCACCCCCAGCTACACGCCGCAAGTCCCGTACAAAGCCAGAGAAGGTGACGTCACCACAAGCCGCCCGCCGCACACGGAAGACACAGACCAGCGACACGCCGCTGCCTTCCCCTGTTATCAGGTTAGATGCTAGGGCGAGACTAGCACAGTTAGCTAAAGATACTGGACTGCTGCCTTCTACAAAATAACCACTTAAAAGAGTGTAAACTTAAGCGCACATTTATTTTTACTTTTATTTTATTTTATTATTTTTGTTTTTCATTCTCTTTATTATTTAATTTTCTTTAAGCTCACTTTTCATTCTCAGTCTATTAACCCTCTCCCTCCCAACTCCCTTTTCCCTTCCTCCTCCCACAAGCGCCCAGTAATCTTTTGCCTTCCAGCAAACAACTATATAGTGTAGTACGTCCGAAATATAATGGAAATGTATAAGGAATCCTATGGGGGTCCTCTTCCTTGTTACAGGGACACCTCATGCTTTTAGTCAGAGATAGTGCTTACTCAGTGGCTTACATAAAGGAGTTTTTACTCCCGCATATCAAGGTTTCTTTTCTCGTTTCGGAGGGTGTACAGGGGTATCCACTCCCAGAGCCGGCCCTAGCCTAAATGACGCCCTAGGCAAGATTTTGGCTGGTGCCCCCTAGCACCGCCAATAGTTCCACCTCTGACCCTGCTCCCCTTTCCCAGCACCATCAACCCTCATCATAGCAGTCATCATTTTGGTGCTCCTACCTGCAATATTTTAAATAGAAACAGTGCACACATTCTGTGCGCAGTCCAAACAGGGGTGTGTTCTTGCTGGGAAGGGGCATGGCCACACAATACTATCCCCAATTCAAATGATTCCACACAGTAGTGTAACTTTATTCACATTATATCATACAATGGTGTCCCTTATTCACGCTACATCACACAGTAGTACCACTTTACCTTATGTACATTACTCCTCACACTGGGCCTTATTCTGGTTGGTGCGGCCGGGCCGTACGCGTACGTCCCGGGGTTTTTAATGATCTGCGCATGCGTACATTCGCTAATGCGCAGGCGCGAACACTCCACAACGCTTACGGACGGGTCTCTACGTGCGAAAAAACCTGTACGCGAGTGTACGGGCATTGGGGGCGGCATAGGGGCGTGATGAGGGGAGCGGCCGAAATAATGAGGGAAAATGGGCGTAAATATGGGCGTACACGGGGGTGTGCACCAAAAATGAGCGGTGCTACTACCGCACGATCGACTAAAGCACCGTTCATTTCGGACACAAAACAGGCGGCCGCCAACCGCCATCTCAAACCACCCCTACAGATACCGCATGCCAGCGTGCGCCTGGGTTAGCTAATTTACGCTGATTACTACCAAACACATACACCTGAATGTAATAACCAATGCTGCAGTCTATTAAGTCCAAACCATGATTTCACTACCTGCAAGCCACACACAGCACTCAAACACATTGGACGCTTATCTTTCTATACTTCTCTACATTTAAAGGTTTGTTTAATTTAAGGTAAGAATCTTTGTAAGACCTGCTTATATATGCTAAGGTAGGTATTTGTTAAACAGTTAGACACATTCACTACGTGCTTTCATAGACTTTACACAGTAGCACACTCAATCTACACAAGTCGACATGTGTCAACGTGTTCACTCTAATACAAACATAGGTTTTGTATTTATGATACAATAACATAAACCACATCTAACACCTACAAAGGATGTTTCAGCAATGTTTTAAGCCCATGCCCACTATTTTGCACATTAATTAATTCAATCAATTAATTAATTTTCATAATTATAGTTGAAAGGCAAGATTTGCAGGTCCATATATGTGAAGGGTATGTCAGCGTACACGGACGTACGCTCACTCTCACGAGCGGTGACATAAGCTGACTTTTCTATTGAAAACAATAGGGACCCGTCCGTGCAAGCTGGCGTACGCTCAGATAGCCGCAAGAAGTCGGTGGGAAGACGGCCGAGAGACGTCCGTAAACGGTGGTGTACGCTCAATTGTACGCCAGTTGTCGGAGTGTAAGGGCTGGACCGTCCGTGTACGTTGGCGTACGCTCAATTGTACGCCACTCCCCTTTGCCGATGTTTCTGGCCGTACGAATGCGGCTGAGTTGTGGGTAGACTTAACCCCAACGGCCGCGTACGGATAGCGTACGTTAATAGCGAACGTACGCACGTTTGGCCGCTACGATCAGAATAACCTCCATTATTCCCTTAGAAAAAAATCCTGCGAAAATATTGTATTTTAAGCACCTCCATGGCTACACTGCAACCCAGCACAAAGCAGTGTGTGCTGGGCAGAGGAGAAGAGCTGCAGCTGCTGCTGTCACTTAAGGGGAGGGGGCCCGGGGCCCCCACTGGGCCCTTCCATCAGACTTTGGCCTGAGTAATTTGTACCCCCTACCCCATTCTCTCGGCACCCCTGATAATACCAAACAGTAATGCCCCTTACACATGACACACATTATTAATGTCCTTATAACCATAATGCCCCTTACACATTATGCCAACCTTTATTAATGCCCTTCATACACATAATGACACACATAATGCCCCTTACACATATGTTGCACATTATTAATGCCCTTATACACATGACACACATAATGGCCATTACACATATGTTGCACATTATTAATGCCCTTATACACATGACACACATAATGCCTGTTACACATATGTCGCACATTATTAATGCATTTATAAATGACACACATAATGCCCCTTACACATATGCCGAATACTATTGCACAACCAACCCACCCGCAGACAGCACTCGCACAGCCGCTAACACTGTGACCTCTGCCTCTGCTTGGATACAGATGTTTCCTCATACATCTTGACTCAATAGGCCATGCAGCTCCTGGCCAGTTCTGCTAACGTTGGGTGCCTTTTTTGCTGAAAATTCGTCTTATTTGTATTGTTATGACCAGCACACACAAGGAGCTTCCTATGATGAAAATGATATGTGGCATCAATATATTCTGTGTGCAACTGTGTCTGTACCTGCATATGTTACAGTGATTTCCATGAATACACTATTTCATATGCAGATACAGCCTCACTCACACACAGAATATAGGCATGCTGCATATCATTTTAATCAGCAGAAGCTGCTGGTGCCCCTAGGCATTCCAAATGCCCTATGCAATTGCCTAGTTTGCCTATGCCTAAGGCCGGCTCTGTCCACTCCCCGAAACATTGTACACCTATAAACACGTTTTTTTCAAACCCGTGGGGTGCCGCTGTATGATTCTCACCTATGAAAAGAAAGGATGGTGAGCGTCACAGGCTACTGTGTCTGCTCAGTACATCTAAATAGCGGCCATCTGCCAATCAGCAGATGCACATGTAGGCATGGCCGATGCCTACTCTAGGCGTTCAGCTGACGACTCATTACATCAGTTCCTGTCCCCTTTTTGGCAATCTGTGGGCATAATAAAAGTCAATCTAGACCTACTTTTATTAGTGAACGGCAGAAAAATAATTTGATGGTGAGCGTTTCCCGCAGGGTTCAGCGTCGCTCCACTGCTGGGCCTTGTCAGCTTGCCTCTCGACAACTACCTTAATCATACCCAACATCTCCTGGACATCAAGGGGCCCATAAAAGAGCTTCCTTGTCTGGACGTTGATGTCCTATTTCTTCATGATGTATAAATTTCGGTCTCCAGTGGTGTCCTCGTGCTAGCTGCGCCAATTTTCATTGTGATACTGTATACCTTCCCCTGAAAGTTTTCTCATGTCCATCTGCATCAGCAAATTATATTTATTGTATGTAAAATACAACATGCTTTTAGGAATTGCTGTAATCACAGCAATACATGTTAAGACCAAGGCCACACCACTGAACAGATATTTTCTTATGTTTGAAATTTTGGGCTATGAAAAATGTTTATCAAGTAATACATGTCTGATATCAAACTATTTGCATAAAATATCCTGTGCCCATGATGGATCTATGGCTTAAATAAAATGATATTTAATTACCTTTGCTGATCACCCATGTAACATTTCTACATTACTTTATTCCACAGGTCAGATGATGATCTAGGGAAGAGAAAGATGGGAGGACCAGGCAATCGCATAAAGGTAAGACACGGACAACACTATTGCTGGATCAGGTCAAGGGTCATTACTAATACAATGTCCTTTGACACTGGTTTTCACTTGTAAGTGCTTTAACATGACACTACCTTTAAAATTGCCAAGACCCCCTGTTTAATAAGTGCAGGTGATAGCTTATGGTTACCTATTGGGGCTAATGCTCATTGTTTATGATTAGCCAGTAGAACTAACAGGGATAACAAGTATTAGTGAAATGGGCATTGTACCCGACTAATATGAGTAAAATAGCAGGGCTTAGTGCACTTTGTTCTACAAGAGTGGCAACACCCAGGTGAACTTGGGGTAATGTTACAAACCTTTGTGCCACACTGGGACCTTAACAGATCTGGACGACCTTGGTGTGCACAAAAGAGGACATCCTGCACTGGCCCTTCCCAGCAGGGGTCAGTGTCGCACCGCTGTATGTGTGTAATTATTTAGTGTTTGCAATTGCCTGTTTTAGTAGGACGCCTCACCCTGTCTGATTAAGGGCAAAATGAACCCTGATGAAACAAGCTTAACACCCCTTTTGGTGATTTTTAATTAAAAGGAGAACTTGATACCTCTGTAGATACTCAGTGCGTCCCCATCAGTGACCTCCGACACCTGGGACATGCCCCAGTAGTGACCAAGAGTTACCAAGAGTTATTCGGACCACCCCCAATAGTGATGCTGATGGGCCAACTTTTTTATATTCAAAAGTCCTTGCACCTGCAACGCCTGCCAACCTCGCATCCTAGCAGCAACCAGTCTTGCTGGATGTTGGTTTTGACATAAGCTCTTTTTCTTTTTTCAATATGTACACATTTAGAGATTGATTACTTTTTACACTGTAGAAGCTTGTGCTTGTTTCAGAAATGTACGCCAGTGCATTAGCAGCTGCCATCTAGTGCTCAGTGGATGTGTGGCAATATGCTAATCCTGTAGCCTCGGAACCTATTGAAATACCAACCAGCAGAAATGTGTTTTTGGCCATTTGACCTTTGAGATCCCATATAGGTAGCTATGTATTGGTGGCAGAATGGCCATGGAACTGAGATGCTGAAACATACAAGATCTCAGTTGTAGGCTGTGACACATCCTAAAAATGGTTGCGTTTACTTTTGCTGCTATTTTCTGTCATTCCCCCCAAACAGACCCTGGCTGTCATTCAATTTGGAAATAAATCCTCACTGTGATATACTGTATAATCAATCTCCATAATTTAACTCCATAAATATCTGCATTGTGTTCATCACTGAATCAGAATCAGACATCCTGTTTTTGTGACTGATCTACAGTGTTTAGAACTCTTTTAGCAATCAGTTTGAAGTGATTGGTATCATGTAGCTAGCCCATGCATGGAGGTGTCCCTGCAGCTCGCACTCTCCAGCAGGTGTTCTCTGGTAGCTGCTTCTGATACTAATGATGATGGAACACCTTGGAGTTCTCGCTGACAGAAAGCACCTAGTCCTCTGTGAGTCCCACAGCAGGAACTCTGTGCTGCTAAAGGTTCATACACACTTGGTGATTATGCCCAGTGTGTATGGACAGCCATCCACAAAGCTGCTCTTCTGCTGGTAATACATGCAGATGAGCGTCTTTCCCGGTAATGATGCCGGAGCCCGCATCACTGCCGGACCATACACACTGGACGGGGCGGATTTCACACGAAAGACGCTCAAATTTGGTGTTTTGAACGGCTTTGAGCTCAAAATCGCTCAGTGTGTATGGGCCTTAACCCAGCAACAGACTGCCTACTGCTGGTCCTGTATTCCCCCCCCCCCCTCCCCCTTCAGTACCAGCTCACCTGTGGTAGAAGTTGCCAGCAATAACCACCATCTCTGGGTACCTGCTGATGCCATGGCAGACTCCCGACATCCAGGATATCTATCACCAGCGGTGCCTGCTGAAGGTGAGTGATATTATTAAAAACCATAGTCACGCAGCTCGCAGCCTTTTCTCCCTTCTACCATTCAGTAGGAGGTACAGGAGTATGGCTGCTCGCACCACAAGACTCAAAAATAGTTTCTATCATCAGTCCATTAGGTTACTGAACTCTAACCCATAACACTGTATTTTTATTCTGACCTTTGATATACAGTATCACTATTGATGACATGTCATTTTATTTTTGCTTTTTTATTTAGACTTAGTATCTTTAATTAGGTATTTGAAAGTATTTTGTTCTTCGCTGAGTTGACCAACCTTTTTTTTGTCCAATACATTTAATTGTAAGTTTACTTTTGTGTGAACTGCATATGACAAATAAACGAAACTTGAACTTGACTCACTCCTGCACTGCACAAGGTCACCCAGCGCTGAAATCCTCTCTGCGCACTCTCCTCCTGACTTCTTGTTCAAACTCATGGTCGCAGTTGAATGACACCAGTGACCTTAACACTGCATCCAGGATGCATCAAGTGGGAGGAGTGCCGCTGCTAATGATGTCGCAATATATAAGAAACTGTTAATAAATAATAATAATAGCAAATAAACGGTGCTCCAACCAATCAGCTCCCAATTGTCATTTTTCAAACACCTGACATCAAACGCAACAAGTTTTATCAATCACAACAAATTTTATCACTCGCTGATAAATGAGCCCCTATTTCTACTACCTGTATTTCACTCTCAATTTGACTTAGGCCCTTATTCTGATCGGTGCGGCCCGATCAGAATATGCGGTCACGACCGTGCAGGCGAATCCCCGCCTTCCATACGGATCGCCACCTGCCGTCCGTACGCGGATATGTGGCGATCCGCATGAAATTGGACGGGGATACGCCTCCTCCATGGTGGGAGCAGCCCCTGCATTCGATGGTCGCCGAACATCGAATGCAGGGCCGCACGCTCCACCAGGTCCCGCAACACAAGACCACACGGACACTTGTCCGTGTGAAATCTTGTATGGGGGCGGGCAGCTGACATCCGGCGATGTCAGATGCCCGCCCCGTACCCACGCGTCACGGCCTCATTACCATGCATACGCCCCGCGTTTGCATGGGAACGCCCATGAAACGCGGGGCGTATGCATAGGGTAATGAGGATAAGTAGCCCCTCACGCCCCTCTACGCCCCCTGTGCGGCGTATAGAGAATCCTTGCGGCGAAATCGCCTGCACATGCGCAGAGTGACCTCTGCACATGCGCAGAAGATAAACATCGGCGGCCCGTACGCAAGCGGGAATATCCGCATCGATCAGAATAAGGGCCTTAGTTATTTTGATACACTGAACTATAATGAGTTATATATGCTTGTAAAAGTTTTAAATACATGTTAGGTTTTATTCAATAAAGTACAGAAATAAATAGATTATATATATACACATTCCTTCTTGAAAACAAATTTTCTCTTATTACTTTAACCCCTTCCTGACAGAGCCAGTTTTTGCGTTCCTGACAGAGCCCTTTTTTTCAAATCTGACATGTATCACTTAAGTGGGGATAACTTTTTTTTGCTTTTACTTATCCCAGTGATTTTGAGATTGTTTTTTCGTGACACATTGTACTTCAAATTAGTGGTAAATTTGGGTCGATACAGTCTGTGTTTTTTTGTGAAAAATACCAAAATGTCGTAAAAAAATGGAAAATTTAGCAATTTGCAAAATGTTAAATTTTCTGCTTGTGAGACAAATAATCATACCACTCAAAATAGTTAATAACTAACATAGACCATATGTCTACTTTATGTTTCCATCATTATTTCAACTTCCTTTTAATTTTTTTGGACACTAGGAGGCTTACAATATGAATAGCAAATTCTCAAATTTTCAAGAAAATTTCAAACACTGATTTTTTTAGGGACCAGTTCAGTTCTGATGTGACTTTGAGGGACTTGTATGTGAGACACCCCCATAAATGATACCATTTCAAAAACTGCACCCCTCACAGTATTCAAAACAGCATTTTGGAAGTTTGTTAACCCTTTAGGTGTTTCACAGGAATTAAAACAAAGTGTAGGTGAAATTTCAAAATTTCATTTTTTTTTGCAGATTTGCAATTTTAATACATTTTTCTAAGGAACACAGTAGATTTTACTAGAGAAATGTGACTAAAAATTGATTCCCCCAATTCTTTTGTTTTCATAAATATCCTATATGTGGCCCTAGTGTGCACGTTGACCAAACCACAAGCTTCATAATAGAAGGAGCACCTACTTGATTTTGGAGCCTCCTTTTTATGAGATTATTTTTTAGGCACCATGTAGGTTTCTAGGCACCATAAGATGCTAAAATTTAGGAACCCCCCCACAAGTGACCCCATTTTGCAAACTAAACCCCTCAGGGAATTCATCTAGGGGTATAGTGTACATTTCAAACCCCCAGGGGTTTCACCAATTGTGGTACAACTGGGCAGTGAAAATTAAAAATTAAATTTTTTACACAAAAATGCAGTTCTGGCTCAAAATTTTTCATTTTCAGAAGGTATGAAGGAGAAAAAGCACCCCAAAATCTGTGCCCCAATTTCTCCCGAGTACGGCAATGCCTCACATGTGACCAAAAAATACCATTTGGGTGCATGGCAGGACTCAGAAAGGAAGGAGTGATTTTTGGATTTTGCAGCTCAGATTCTGGTGGAATGTTGGTGGGTGCTATGTTGCATTAGCAAGACCCCCCAAGCACCAATACAGTGGAACCCCCCCACAAGTGACCCCATTTTGCAAACTACACCCCTCAGGGAATTCATCTAGGGGTATAGTGTACATTTCAAACCCCCAGGGGTTTCACCAATTTTGATACAACTGGGCTGTGCAAATGAAAAATTACATTTTTTTACACAAAAATGCAGTTCTGGCTCAAAATTTTTCATTTTCATAAGGTATGAAGGAGAAAAAGCACCCCAAAATCTGTGCCCCAATTTCTCCCGAGTATGGCAATGCCTCATATGTGACCAAAAAATACCAGTTGGGTGCATGGCAGGACTCAGAAGGGAAGGAGTGATTTTTGGTGGTGGAATGTTGGTGGGTGCTATGTCGCATTAGCAAGACCCCCAAAGCACCAATACAGTGGGACCCCCCCACAAGTGACCCCATTTTGCAAACTACACCCCTCAGGGAATTCATCTAGGGGTATAGTGTACATTTCAAACCCCCAGGGGTTTCACCAATTTTGATACAACTGGGCAGTGAAAATGAAAAATTACATTTTTTTACACAAAAATGCAGTTCTGGCTCAAAATTTTTCATTTTCAGAAGGTATGAAGGAGAAAAAGCACCCCAAAATCTGTGCCCCAATTTCTCCCGAGTACGGCAATGCCTCACATGTGACCAAAAAATACCATTTGGGTGCATGGCAGGACTCAGAAGGGAAGGAGTGATTTTTGGATTTTGCAGCTCAGATTCTGGTGGAATTTTGGTGGGTGCTATGTCGCATTAGCAAGACCCCCCAAGCACCAATACAGTGGAACCCCCCCACAAGTGACCCCATTTTGCAAACTACACCCCTCAGGGAATTCATCTAGGGGTATAGTGTACATTTCAAACCCCCAGGGGTTTCACCAATTTTGATACAACTGGGCTGTGCAAATGCAAAATTACATTTTTTACACAAAAATGCAGTTCTGGCTCAAAATTTTTCATTTTCACAAGGAATGAAGGAGACAAAGCACCCCAAAATCTGTGCCCCAATTTCTCCCGAGTACGGCAATGCCTCACATGTGACCAAAAAATACCATTTGGGTGCATGGCAGGACTCAGAAAGGAAGGAGTGATTTTTGGATTTTGCAGCTCAGATTCTGGTGGAATGTTGGTGGGTGCTATGTTGCATTAGCAAGACCCCCCAAGCACCAATACAGTGGAACCCCCCCACAAGTGACCCCATTTTGCAAACTACACCCCTCAGGGAATTCATCTAGGGGTATAGTGTACATTTCAAACCCCCAGGGGTTTCACCAATTTTGATAAAACTGGGCAGTGAAAATGAAAAATTACATTTTTTTACACAAAAATGCAGTTCTGGCTCAAAATTTTTCATTTTCATAAGGTATGAAGGAGAAAAAGCACCCCAAAATCTGTGCCCCAATTTCTCCCGAGTATGGCAATGCCTCATATGTGACCAAAAAATACCAGTTGGGTGCATGGCAGGACTCAGAAGGGAAGGAGTGATTTTTGGTGGTGGAATGTTGGTGGGTGCTATGTCGCATTAGCAAGACCCCCAAAGCACCAATACAGTGGAACCCCCCCACAAGTGACCCCATTTTGCAAACTACACCCCTCAGGGAATTCATCTAGGGGTATAGTGTACATTTCAAACCCCCAGGGGTTTCACCAATTTTGATACAACTGGGCAGTGAAAATGAAAAATTACATTTTTTTACACAAAAATGCAGTTCTGGCTCAAAATTTTTCATTTTCAGAAGGTATGAAGGAGAAAAAGCACCCCAAAATCTGTGCCCCAATTTCTCCCGAGTACGGCAATGCCTCATGTGTGACCAAAAAGTGTCAGGACTCAGAAGGGAAGGAGTGATATTTGGATTTTGCAGCACAAATTCTGGTGGAATGTTGGTGGGTGCTATGTCGCATTAGCAAGACCCCCAAAGCACCAATACAGTGGAACCACCCCACAAGTGACCCCATTTTGCAAACTACACCCCTCAGGGAATTCATCTAGGGGTATAGTGTACATTTCAAACCCCCAGGGGTTTCACCAATTTTGATACAACTGGGCAGTGAAAATGAAAAATTACATTTTTTTACACAAAAATGCAGTTCTGGCTCAAAATTTTTCATTTTCAGAAGGTATGAAGGAGAAAAAGCACCCCAAAATCTGTGCCCCAATTTCTCCCGAGTACGGCAATGCCTCATGTGTGACCAAAAAGTGGCAGGACTCAGAAGGGAAGGAGTGATATTTGGATTTTGCAGCACAAATTCTGGTGGAATGTTGGTGGGTGCTATGTCGCATTAGCAAGACCCCCAAAGCACCAATACAGTGGAACCACCCCACAAGTGACCCCATTTTGCAAACTACACCCCTCAGGGAATTCATCTAGGGGTATAGTGTACATTTCAAACCCCCAGGGGTTTCACCAATTTTGATACAACTGGGCAGTGAAAATGAAAAATTACATTTTTTTACACAAAAATGCAGTTCTGGCTCAAAATTTTTTATTTTCAGAAGGTATGAAGGAGAAAAAGCACCCCAAAATCTGTGCCCCAATTTCTCCCGAGTACGGCAATGCCTCACATGTGACCAAAAAATACCAGTTGGGTGCATGGCAGGACTCAGAAGGGAAGGAGTGATTTTTGGATTTTGCGGCTCAGATTCTGGTGGAATGAATGGTCGGTGCTATGTGGCATTAGCAAGACCCCCGAAGCACGGTGAAATTATGAACCTAATAATCCATAGATGTGTGGTATAATTTAAAACACTCCTTTATACATAGGCCGGGTTTGTCGGGGCAAGTGTCACACTGGAAAATAGTTTGCTTTCTTATTCCCTTTTTATAGCAAACTTTGCACCTTTTTTGTGTCCTGCCCTTTTTTCCAGTGGAGGGGATTTCATCAGGAAAATGCTGCCCTGGTACAATACGGGGGCCAGTACTAGAAGTACTGGGGCCCTCTGCCTGCTGGTTCCCAAATATTAGGCCCTTTATGACTTCCTCTTGAAAGTGCATAAATGTCCCCCTCTGGCCGGTAGAACGGAATAGCACGTAAGCGTTATACAGTGCCATCTGGATGATATACACGGCCAGCTTCTTGTACCAGATTTTTGTTTTCCGCAGGGCACTGTACGGCTTCAGTACCTGATCTGAAAGATCCACTCCGCCCATATACCTATTGTAATCCAGGATACAATTAGGTTTTGAGGTGTGGGTACTGGTACCTCGTACAGGGACGGAGGTGGTACTGTCTCCGTGAATTGTTGTCAGTATAAGGACATCCCTCTTGTCCTTATATTTGACCAACAACATATTTTCGGTGCATATTCCCCTGCTTTCACCCCTTCTCATTACTTGGGCAATGTGCGTTTTTGGGAGGCCTCTTTGGTTCTTGCGCACAGTACCGCAAGCTGCTGTACCTCTTGAACCAAGGGCCTTAAACAGGGGGATGCTAGTGTAAAAGTTATCCACATAGAGGTGATAACCTTTATCCAGGAAGGGGTGCACTAAATCCCAGACAATTTTTCCACTAACACCTACGAGGGAGGGGGGGCATTCTGGCGGTTCAATTCTTGAATCCTTCCCTTCATATACCCTAAACCTGTGAGTGTACCCTGAGGTGCTTTCACACAGCTTATAAATTTTTATGCCATACCTTGCCCTCTTACTGGGAAGGTACTGGCGGAATTTAACCCTTCCTTTAAAATGTATAAGGGACTCGTCTATGCAAATGAATTTATCTGGGATGTACATCTCTTCAAATTTGGCACTGAAATGATCAATGACCGGCCTGACTTTGAATAGCCGGTCAAAGGTGGGATCATCTCTGGGTGGGCACTGTGCATTATCGTTGTAATGCAAAAATTTAAGGATCGTCTCAAATCGAGCCCGGGGCATGGCCATACGGTAAAATGGGGTGCTGTACAGAACATCTGTACTCCAATATTGCCTAATTTGTGGCTTTTTTACTATGCCCATATGAAACACCAGACCCCAAAACGTCATCATCTCTACTGCATCTACAGGGGTCCACCTAGCAAATGATGACGTGGGGTTTTGAGCAATAAACTGCTGGGCATATAAATTAGTTTGGTCCACCATTAAATTTATAAAATCATCAGAGAAAAATAATTTGAAAAAGTCAATTTCTCTGAGACCTGTGGAATCAAATTGGATTCCTGGCATGGCCAAAAACTCAGGAACCTGGGGCTCAAAATTGTCTGGTGGTGGGGTCCATACGAGATCAATTATTGGGGGGGGGGGTCTCAGCTGCTCTACGGGGGCGTCTTTGAGGGGGTCCCTCATCACCAGAGGAGGAAGAGGAGCTTAAGACGAATCCTTCAAATTCCCCGCTTGCATCACTGGCTGTGTCAGAGTCAGAGGCAAGCATGGCATATGCCTCCTCCGCTGAATACATTCTTCTGGATGACTGGGATGACATTTGGGATGACATTTGGGATGCCATTTTTATTTTTGTGTTACTGGTAGTGAAATGTTTCAACACGTGTATAGTGTAGGGGGGGGTACAAACTTTATTTCAACCCGGGGGGTATGTAGTGTGTAGTGTGTATGTAGTGCAGAAAAAAAAAATACTTTATACAAAAAAAAAAAATTGAAGGGGTTAAAAAAAAAAAAAATTGAAGGGGTTAAAAAAAAAAAAAATTGAAGGGGTTAAAAAAAAAAAAAAAAGGTCCTGCGCCAAAAATTGAGCACAGATGTTGGTCAGTAACGTCCGTCACTGAACAGCGCTCAAAGGCAACAGGAATTTGATCAAAAAAAAAAAAAATAGATCAACCCTGTGCCGAAAAAGCTGATCAGTGATGTACGTCACTGATCAGCGCACAGTGGCCACAGGACACCCACAAAATCACAGTGTGTGTAAAAAAAAAATTAAAAAAAGACCCCACAGCACCCACAAAAAAAAAAAAGGTGATCAGTGATGCGACACTGATTACCAGTGAGGGGCAGCAGGTGCACAACCTTTGGTGCAACTGACAGTGCAACTGGCAGCAACTGACAGGTATATATAAAAAAAAAAAACCTCTGCACCCCCAAAAAGTTGCTGATCACCTCAGATATAGTGATCAGCACAAAAGGCGGGGGCAGCAGACACAAAATTTAGCACTCTCTATCACTCTCTGTCACTATCTCTCTCTATCTCTCTATCTCTCACTATCTATCACTCTATGACACTGCAGCAGCAGCACTGACAGTTATATATATGAAAAATAACCCCTGCACCCCCAAAAAGTTGCTGGGGGTGCACAAAAGGGGGGCAGCAGACACAAAATATAGCAGTCTCTATCACTCTCTGTCACTATCTCTCTCTATCTCTCTATCTCTCACTATCTATCACTCTATGACACTGCAGCAGCAGCACTGACAGGTATATATATATATAAAAAAAAAACCTGCGCCCCCAAAAAGTTGCTGATCAGTTAATTTATACTGATCAGCACAAAAGGGGGGGCAGCAGTCAGTTATATAAAAAATATATAGCACAATCTGTCACTATCTCTCTATCTCTCTCTCTCTCTCTATCTCTCTCTATCTCTCTATCTATAACTATATCACACTGCAGCAGCACAAAATATAGCACTCTCTGACACTATCTCTCTCTATCTCTCTATCTCTCTCTATCTATCTCTCTCTATCTAACGCTATTACACTGCAGCAGCACAAGTTCACAACACAGGAAGTCACAAGTAGTAACAGGATCCAGGAAGCATCCAGCACACTACAAGCAGTGATGAAGCAGTGATCAGGTAAGTATTTTGCTCGGTTCAGGTCAGTATACTGCGGCAGCTAGGCACGGTGACCGCACTGCACGCAATTCCAGACCGGAATGGCGTCTGCAGTGCAGTCACCGTTAGTTTAAATCCCCCTCCTTGGCTGTGATTGGTCCGTCGGTCCGACGAACCAATCACGGCCTTTGGGGGCGGGCGGGGTGAGGTGGGGTGACACCAGTGTCACCCTTACACCCCGCGGTGATTGGTGCTGTACTTTACAGCACCAATCACCTCCGATCGCGTGTCACCGGCGAACGTTATTCGCCGGTGACACAGAAAACGCTGTGAATGGCTGTTCACACTGAACAGCCAATCACAGCGATCGCCGACGGGGGGGGCGGCATCGCAGCCCCCCCTGGGCATGCAGGGACATGTCTGCTGTCAGGGACAGCAGACATGTTGAAACTGTCACCGCGTCTATAGACGCGGTGACAGTTACAAGCCATGACGTACATTTACGCCATGTGTCGGGAAGTACTTCCCGACCATGACGTAAATGTACGTCAAATGTCGGGAAGGGGTTAATGTGCCACATGTTATAAACTCATCTTGCTTTCACACCTTTCTATATGAATAATACTAGCTGAGGTACAGTACCCTGGGTTGCCCAGTTTAGTTGTGCAATAAGCATTTCTTGAACTTTATCCTTCTTTTCTTTTAAACGTAACCACTCACCGTGCCCATGGTGTGACTGGCATACACCTGTGGTGGGCTTCCGGATCTGAGGACAGTTTTCTTTTCTTAAACCCCATATCCTCTACCCCCTTTCTGTCATGCAAGTCTGCCATAACTTGCATCCCTGACCTACTTTGTAGTGGCTGGGACCGGGGGTCTAAGTGGCTGGGAACCTAATCTGAACCCAATCAATTTCCTCTACCCCCTTCTATGTTATGCAACTTTGTCATAACTTGCTTCCCTGACCCACTTTGTGTAGTGGCCAGACCTTTTTTTGGGCCCCAGGGTCCCCACAGTATTTTTTTCCAGATTGAAAGTCATATCTGTACCAAGTTTGGTGTAAATTGCTCCAGGCATTCCAGAGTTATGCTGGATATCTTGCTTCCCTGACCCACTTTGTGTAGTGACCGGATCCCTTTTTGGGGCCCCGGAACCCCCACAGGAGTGCTAGGGGTGTCTTGCCGCCTTATTTTTTTTCCCAGATTGTAACTCATATATGTACCAAGTTTGGTGTACATTGCTCCAGGCATTCCAGAGTTATGCTGGATATCCTGCTCCCCAACCCACTTTGGGTCACGGCCCAAGTATTAAGATAGGTATATTTACCATCTAAGTGAGGTGGCTAAGGTCAGGTGGCATCCTCTATGGTCAGCTTTAATATGTAAATGACTGGAAGGTATATGGTCCAGAAGAGTGTTCCTGGACCCAATGCATCTGATGTCCATGCTCCAAAACTCATTCAAGCGTTGCATGCCAACTTTCCATGTTTACTTGTACTTACAAGCCAAAGAGGTGTCCTGGGGCCACCCCTAAAGGGGAGGGGATGCTGTCATGGCCTGAGTATTAAGACAGGTATATTTACCATCTAAGTGTCTGGCAAAACTGTCACTGCATTCCAGAGCATGCTTCCATCAGCGCTGTGTGCGCTAAGCTCGTAGCGCAGGGATCCAGCACTCTCCTAGTGTCACTATCTCTGCTCTGATCCAGCAGTCTCCCAGTGATGCAGAATCCACAGCTGATCACCACTCCAAGCCTGTCTGTCAGCCCATCTTCGATGGCTCTCACGCCACTGCCATTACCATAGGCCACACTCCATGTGCTGTACACGGCTCTGTCCCCGATGTCCATGTTAAGCCTAGTTAGCGCCTCTCACAAAACTCTGGTAATCACCAGATTCCCCTGCGCTGGCGGATGCCGGCGGAGAGGGGATCATACGGGTGCTGGCGGAGAGGCGCTCCAGCTGTCTGAGATGCAAGTGCGTCTTAGACGCTCCTGCATCTCAGTAATTATTGCGGCAGGGTACGGCAACCCTGCCCGTGTCCGCTTCAGGGAGATGGGGTTAGGGGTTCGGTAGCATGTGCGTCTCCTGCACAAAGGGGGTTATGCGGGTGCAAGTGCGTCTTATGCACAATAAAGGAGGCATTTGCCAGTGTTCCATGTTACATACTGGCGCAAACGCCTCCTTTTCAAACCCCCACTATACATGCCAGCCCGAAGTGTGGCGAGCCCTGCAAGGGTATGCGTTAAGCTTCCCCCTGACCTGTTCATACCCCCACTATCCACGTCGGCGTGGAGTTTATTTTATAAAGTGTGGTGAGCGCACCGAGCCCAAAGCGTGGCGAGCGCATGCGGAATACATGTAAAGTAATTTGCGTCCCCTCGCGGGGCTTGCTGCGCTCGCCATGCTTTGGGCTCGGTGGCTCGCAGCGCTCACCACACTTTATAAAATCAACTCCACACCTACATGGATAGTGGGGGTATGAACAGGTCGGGGGATGTGTAACACGTCCCCTCGCCACGCTTCGGGCTGGCGTGGATAGTGGGGGTGTTTCAGGAACACATTCACACCTGCCATATCATACATCTGAGACAGTAATGACGACATGTATTAACCAGTGTTAAACTGGATTTTAAAAGAGAAAAGCAACTTAACAAAGTACAATACGCTGAATCTGACAGGGACGCTGACTACACTGGTCGCGGAAACACTACGCTACTTCTGACAGGGACGCTGACTACACTAACTACGGTAAGCGGCCGCGGGAACAGTACGCTACTTTGGACTGACTACGCTAACTACGCTGGCCGCGCGAACACTACGCTGATTCTGACAGGGACACTACACTACGTAATGAGCGCCGTGCCATTACACAAATACCAAAATGTCAGTTGTAAATGTCTGTGGGGGATACCAGAATAAACATCGCTGGAGGAGTATTCCCTCTCCAAAGATTTAACTGGTTGATAGAGGTTATTTAAACAGCGCCGGATGAAATTCTCCATTGCTTCAAAACTCCTCTTTTGCTATAAAGGTGCTGGGAAAGTAAAGGTCAGTTACCATTGCTACTGATCATCTCCATCGGTGTCCCGCCATCGATACTCTCCATCGGTGATCCTCCATTGGTATCCAGCTATTTGGTGTTTCGCCATCTATAGTCACCATCGGAGCGTCTCCATCAATATCCAGCTCCATCATCTGGACCCAGCTCTAAAGGCATCTTCAAAGTCCGCAAGGGTTAGTACCACCATGTCATTCTCCTCATATTGCATTCCTTGAATTTGCATTATATCTTGAGTTCATCAGTGTTCCCACACTGCATCTGTTACCTGTCATACTAATACCCCTTTCAGACAGAAAAGTCCGAAAATCCAGGCAAATTTCAAATGCCGTGTCATTTTGCCAGAAGCAGCCTGACCCCCTTCACACAGAAGAACAAATTACCAGAAAATTTCTACCCAGTAATTTGCTGAATAACACAGGATTTTTATCTGTGTGAAAGGGTCAACCCGGGTCATAAATGCTGTGTCCTCGACCCTGGTCAATTCTAGGGTCGGAGACATGGGATTTATGACACGGGTGTGCCCTTTCACACTGAAAAAGGACCCGTGTGATTCACAAAATTACTGGGTGGAACTGCTTCAGCCGGCAATATTGTTTTCTGTCTGAAAGGGGTATTAGTGTGCTATCATCAATGTTTTTATACTCATTAACCCATTATAACTACAGTGGTTATTATTACCTGGACTTCTTCAGCGCTTCTTAAGCAGCCCATACACGGCCCGATGCCGGGCTGTGCGTTCCTTTCTTTGAGGTGCTTGCACATACTTTTTGTACTTAGTTCTCATCACATTGCATCGCATTGCATGCACATACGATGCAATGTGATGTGATCTGTGCTATTTAAGCCCACAGCGCACGTCCGTATCGGGCCTTGTATGGGCAGCATTACACTTCACCACTTACCAGTTCTTATCATCGTTGCTAACATTATCTGACTCCATCAGTGTGCAAACACTGCTACATTTGCTCCTACAGATGTATTGCTTCTCATCCTTGGCCGGCGCTCGCCAGATCCCTTTCACTGGCGAGCGCCGGCTATAGAGACTGGGACGCACGTGCGTCTCACACGGACATGCATTCCAGTATTGCGGCTGCTGGGCAGCGTCTCTCTACCTGTCTCCGCTTCAGGGAGACGCGGCGAGGGGGACTGGTGGTGACGGCAGGGGAAGCAGCTCCGTTGCCACAGGGCGCGCAAAAGTCTCATGTGCGCGGGCCACTGGCGGTAGCTGCCCACTGGCGGGGGATGGCGGTAGAATCGCCATCCCCTTCAAAGATAAGCCCAGCTACATCTGTAAGTATTCCATGCTCTCATAGACAGCATCAGCGTTCCTACACTGCACCTATTGTCTCTTAGCTTCTGCTAGTTCCCATGGTACTGAATCCTGTTTATGTTTATGGCCATTATTCTATTTTCCAAGGCTCATCATTCATCACCTGTACCATCTGTGGTCTTAATAAAGACTTTTTACCTCTGTGGTCCTCCTTCTAGACCAGTAGTTCCCAACCCTGGTCCTCAAGTACCACCAACAGTGCACGTTTTCCAGTTCACCCAGCAGGTGCATTCATTAGTCAGACACATTTTAAAAGATCCACAGGTGGAGCTAATTATGTCATTTGTGATTCTATGTGGAGACCTGGAAAATGTGCACTGTTGGAGGCTACTTGAGGACCAGGGTTAGGAACCACTGTTCTAGACTAACTGTCCTGGGTTCCACCTGGTTTTCCGCATTGGCCTTATCAAGGCGCCACAATTTGTGTAGCCCCTATGTCTGTGGTTGTTTTCAGCCTGGATCTGACTGCTGGCGTGACACTGTGTAGTGACTGGACCCTTTTTGTGCCCCTGGGACTGCCGCAGTATTTTTTTCCAGATTGCAGAGTTAGTCTGGATATCTTGCCTGCCTGACCCACTTTGTGTAGTGGTTGGACCCCTTTTCGGGCCCCTGGACCCCCCACGGGGGTGCTAGGGGTGTTTTAAACCCACAGTTTTTTTTACAATTTTGTAAGTCATATGTGTACCAAGTTTGGTGAAAATTGCTCAAGGAATTCCAGATTTATGCTGGAACAAACACACACACACACACACACACACACACACACACACACACACACACATAAATCCATTTTAGATTTAGTTCCCCCACATGAAGATTTTTATTTTTAAATAAAGAAATCTACTACCACAGTAATGTAATAAACTTTATATCTGGTAAATAGTGAAATTTATTAAACAACAAAAATAATAATTTTATTTTGTGCTGTAAAATAGCAGCAACATTATCACCAATAGTAATAACATTGTTGTATTGAGCAAAGGGAAAATAAATTAGTGCACTGGTTCTATCACTTTAACATTTTGGAATTTCTTTCAATTGCCCCTATATCTTCAGAATCAGGTTGTAATACGGGCACTCGGGATGCCGGCAGTCACAATACTGATAATGGAATCCTGATACTGGTTAGAAGACCAGCGCCGGGATGCAGAGCCTGATTAAGCCTTTGGGGGGCCCGGGGCACTTTAGAAAGGGGGCCCCCTCCTACTTGTCATTACTGGCCGCAAACTGCACGGGAGAATATTACACTGTCAAAACACAGAGTAAAAGCAGTATAAACTTGGTCAATGGTCAACTGCAGAGGGGGGGGGGGGGGGGGATTAATATAAACATATATATACACCGCATGAAAAGCCTGTGTTTGTTCCTCTGTACCGTATTCTGTAGGCGACGTGACAGGCTCAGCGCTGCCTCTGATTAAGAACCCTCCCATGACCAGGCAGCTGCTGCTATCCTTCATGGGCCTGAGAAGCATATGATGAGCTCCACCAAGCAGAGCTCAGCACAAGCCTCTCAGCCTCTGACATCTTGTGCAAAGTCTTTTGGGACTTAGTCAACTCCCAGTAATTAATTGCACATTGTGCCTTGACTCCTACTGCTCAGCACCATTAATCATTGTCACATTGGCAGATAGGCGAAGCTGCAGCACTACCCCACTCCCATGCACAAAACCATTAGCTAACAAAAAATATATATATTTTTAAAATACATGCCATTCACAGGGGGCCCCTAGATAGAGGGGGCCCCAGGGCTACTGACCCCCTGTGCCCCCATTATAATCCGGCCCTGCCCGGATGCCAACATTGCTGACAATGCCTGTGCCAGAACCTTAAGCATCCCTATTGGAAATATGCCGGTGGGCGTTAGGGTTAGGATGCAGGGAGGAAGAGTAAGGTTCATTTTAGATCACTAGTGTAAGGGTTGAGGTTAGGCTTTGTGGGGTGTAGACACTAAGAAATTAGGGTTATTATAAAGGCACTACAGGGGTTATTCTGGTTGACTCTAAGCAGTGAACTAACAATGCCCAGCATAAAGATCCATTAGCAAGGGTGGGTATATACACTGATTTTAACCCTTTTCTCAAATATGTCAGTCTTAACCGACCTATGTTTGTGCTGTCCGGTCCAAGAACGGAGGCGTTTAACAGACGTCCTGTGAGCTGCTGTTCGCATGGGGAGGCCCAGTTTTTTCCTGAGCGCACCCAGCATTTCCTAGGTCGTTCCCACAGCAGCTCTGCATATGCGAATATGCACATGTGCAGAGCGTAAAAATCGGTCTCCAGAATATGCCGGGGACTGAACATATCAGAATGACCCCCTAAGTCAGTATGGTTAGGGTTAGACTGCGAGGGGGTGGTTAGAGACCCTGCTTCTCCACTATGCCGGCTTCCTCCCTGCCAGCGCTTGAGATTCGTTTCAGTTTTTTTACGCCATTGATCCTGACCATCAGGATGCTACTGTCGGTCTTCTGACCTCCGGCATTCCAAGTGTCAGGATCCCAATACCATCCCGTATCAACCTATTGTAATGCCAATTACAGTAGGAGCAAGTTTCATCTTTGCTCCTTTGGCCATGGCTAGCCATGGCTATTCTATTGTTCTCAGCTGCAATATGTATTGTATTGCAGCTGAGAACAATAGAATAGCCATGGCTAGCCATGGACAAAGGAGCAAAGATGAAACTTGCTCCTACTGTACATCATAAAAGTAAAGGGATATTGAATTTTTTATAAAATTATCAAATTATTTGTGCATTGGATTGCATTAATGCATTAGTCTGTAAAGGTGCCCATACATGGTGCGATGATTGCACCCGTTATGGGCTGGATCGCATCACATTGCAACGCATGTGTTTTGCATGCAATTTGCGTGCAATGCGATCCATAGGCAGTACAAAAAGTATGTGCAGTACATACTTTTTGTACTGTATGATGCGATGCCCGCTGGAGCGCGCATCGCATCGAATTGGATGGTGCTATCACACCGTGTATGGG
This sequence comes from Crinia signifera, assembly GCF_055691185.1. Taxonomy (NCBI): domain Eukaryota; kingdom Metazoa; phylum Chordata; class Amphibia; order Anura; family Myobatrachidae; genus Crinia; species Crinia signifera. The sequence goes on from NC_139217.1 coordinate 187,737,017, forward strand.
CACCTTTACAAATATTTTGATGTGCACTAGGTTTTTAAGAAATCAAATGTTTTTCATCTGGTGCCTAGCTTGTATCCAGACTTGCATTTTCTAGAGTTGGTCACAATGCACAAACCTTTTTCTAAATGCATTTTATATAAACTAGGGTTGCAGAAAGGTTATTTTTGATACAGTGGTTTTGTTGGGGGTCTGGTCATGCTATAAATGCCTATTGTTTTCTGAACAAGTATCTAACTTGAGTTACTGGATCAATAATTACACTGCTGTACTTGGTTTTACAGATAGAAATCATAAATACATGGCTACATTTTCTTAAAGAGAGGCATAGAGAAAGCTTAAACCAGATATTACATTACTGCAGTACAATAAACAGTTAATTTGTACTCTAGGTAATTCACCTTTGTCCATTACCTTGAATGTGTCTGACCTTATCATTTGCTTTGTCCTTGACTTCTGAAGACAAATAATATAGACCCTGTAGATAAGGTATCTTGTGTCAAGTTGTAACTACGTTGAATTAAAGTACATTGTCCTCTTTATTGGTTACACCTTTCTAGTAGTAGCTTACTACCATTTTCCACCAAAACAGATTCAACTATTTTTTTTAATAACATTTTATTTAATATTTTCACATATAAACATAGAATGAACATTCGCATTTTGTAATTCCAATTTGGTTCATCACATTCAAGTTTTAACTCATAATAACACATTATTCGCATGCTTTGTTATTCCCATTTCCTCTAACTCAAAATTTCTATCCTTATGCTTTCTAGACAAACTCATACATATACATGATTCAGTACCTAGCATTACATCTGGGAACTACTTTTCTCATATTACTTTAATCTCTTCATGAGGGATATCTTACCGATATTATTATCATATCGGCTAATAGATATTTACTCTTTCTTTTCCCTCTCTCTTTACCTATATACAAGTCTTCATAAATTATCCCTGTTAGTTCCAATTTATGTTTTCACTTAAAGAGTGCTTTTTATTTCCTAATGCATTCTTTACATGGTTATTTTAAAAATAAATCTTTCTGTAAATGGGGTATGGGGGTGGGGTGGAATATACCTGTGCTTACTTATATAAGTAATCTGTGTGTTTTCTGTGTTATTAACCTACTGTGTAGTGTCTGATATCTATATTGTGAAATGGTAGTGATAACTAATAAAAAAATCCTATATATCTATCTTATTGGGTGAGATTTAATATGATGAGAGATTCAGAAAGTGAGAGATTTGGGAAGAAATCTCCAGTTTTTTTTAAAGCAGCAATCATTTACACTTAAAAATCAAACTTGTTTTGCAGTGTAAATGATTGCCGCTTTAAAAAAACTGGAGATTTCTTACCAAATCTCTCACTTTCTGAATCTCTCATCCTATTAAATCTCACCCATTGTGTGTGAATACCTATTGTTTTGTTGTAAGTGTTTTTTTTTTTTTTTTTTTTGTCCCTTCCTTCCCTTTTCCCTTTCCTTTTCCTCCCCCTTTCTCCTTACCTTCCCTCCTCTGTGATTTACTGTGGAGAAAAAAAAAAAAAAAGTTTTTTCCAATTCCCATTTATATGTGTGCTTTCTAGGGAGGTACTTTTCATGGTACCTCGTAATACATTGTGAACCCTTCTGTGTACACTAATAAAGCAAAACAATATAATAAAAATTACTTATATATCTCCTCCTTCCCCCTCCTCCCCTTTACACTTGATTTATGTTCATATTATTTCATATTTCTACTTGGATGCATTATATTTTTATCCCCCTTGTTAGGAATGTTGGAAAGTAAATATTCCCAGTTTATATTTGCCATTTTTATCATCATGTTACCCTTTATCCTTTAAGGCATCGTTATTTGCATGCACTGTTTTGCATTATATCCCTTTATAATTCCTTCCTCTCCCTCATACTTCTGCAAATGTCCTTCCCCACAAAAACAAATTTACATAAGGGTAAGGGACAACTCACACACACAAAAATAAAAAAAACTCAGGGCGAAATGTAATAGGGTGGGATTTTTTAGACTTTTTCGATTTTTGGTCAAAATCGGCCAAAATCGCAATTTTTCTAAAAATCGCACATGTAATAGGGTGCGATTCGCGGGAAAAATCGAATTTTTTCCCGTGAATTCGCACATTTAAAAGATGCGATTTTCAGTCACACTGAAAATCGCATCCAGATGTTTTCCCATAGGAAACTATAGAACTTGCATATGTAATAGGATGCGAGTTCTATAGTCGCATATTGGACATTACCAAAAAGCGCAAAAAAAATAGACCAGCTTCTTGCTGGCGATTTTTACAGAAACATGCACAGATCATTGAGATCTGTGCATGCTTCTGTTGTAAAAAAAATAGTTAAAACAAAAAATAAAAAGAAAAAACGGCGTGCGCCCCCCCCCCCCCCCTAAGCATAACCAGCCCCGGGCTCAAAAAGCCGGTGCTGGTATAATAAAATCAAAGGAACAATCAAGTTGGGGTTCCCTGGATTTTATAAAACCAGCACCAGGCTCAAGGTCCGGCGCTGGTTCCCAAAATACGGGGGACAAAATGACTAGGGGTCCCCCGTATTTTAAGAACCAGCACCAGACCCAACCAGCCAGCAGGGTAATGCCACAGCTGGGGGACACTTATTATATAAGGTCCCGCGTCCAAAGCATTAACCCCCTGGCTAGTCAGCATGGGCAGGGGTCCTGGGGAAGTAGGGACCCCCCCAAAGAAGGGGTCCCCCCCTCCAGGACTTACCAGCCCATGCTGAAAGTCTGGGGCTGTCCCCGATGCCCCTTGCCGGTGGGCATCGGGCTGATGTAAAGTGTAAAAAAAAGAATATAAACTATTGTTTTCTACTGTAGAACTATGAGTCCCAGCAAGCCTACCCCGCATGCTGGGACTTGGAGAACCACAAGTCCCAGCATGTGGGGCATTAAAGGGCCCGCTGGCACTTGTAGTTCTACAGTACAAAAAATAGTTAAAACACACTGACACCCTGAAAAATAAAAGTTTAATACATACACAGCCCACACATACTGATACTTACCTACGTTGAGCCCGTAGGTCGGTCCCTGGATCCTGGGTCCGGGCTCCAGGGCAGAAGAGTCCGGTTCCGGGGCCTTGGTCCTGGTTCCGGGCTGGTCCGGGGTTCCGGGGCTCCTGGGCTGAAGAATCCGGGGTCCAGGATCCGAAGTAGTCCACAGGGGTACCTGAGGAAGGAAATCCTACTCACCTGGTCCCTGGCGACGACCCCGGCATCTTCAGCTCCAGGCGCGCTGCTCCCGGCTGCTGTGGTACCCGCTCAGTGACACGGACTGGAGAGGCGCAGAGATTTTCATCTTCCGCGCCTTTCCTCCGGATGATTCTATTGGCCGCCTAGCGCCCAATCAGGAGCCGACTTTCTCGGCTCCTGATTGGCCGCTAGGCGGCCAATGAAATCATTCTGAGGAGAGGCGCAGAAGATGAAACATTGGGGTTTTGTAAAATCAACCGTACAGTTCCTGGGGAGCTGTCCTTCTTATTAAAAGAATAAAAAAAAATGTCTTTAATTGCAGGTGTTGCACGCCGCCGTCCGGGCTGCAATGCACCCGGACGGACGGCGGATGCGGCACTGAGTGACGTGGCTGGGGACGTTGCCGGGCAGCGTCCCAAGCCTCACTCTGAGACGGAGCGTCGGGACGTTGCCAGGCAACGTTCCCGAGCTTCCGCCCGGCGGCCGCAAGAGCGCGCACCTGACGTCAGTCAGGCGGCGCGAAATTCAAATAAATAGCCGGCGTCTGCTGGGCACAGACGCCGGTTATAGCTTTCTGCCCAGCTAGCAGACAGCACTGCATTCCGGTCCCCGTGGCTTCCCAGTCCACAGTCCTTTGTCCAGCTCCTTGTTCCTTTAGTGTCTGCTTCTCCCAGCCGTCCGTGGAGTGTCCTGTCCAGTATCCTGCTTCAGCCAGAAGACCTGCTTCAGCCTGAGCCTGCGCTTGGCCCACTGTCTCCATCTTCTCGTGGGTCACGTAAGTGCTCCAGTGGAGCATCGGTCTTTCTTTCTATCTTCAGTGGCCCGCCGTGGCCGTGCCCCTCCGTGGGTTCATTCTTTTCTCTTTCCATCTATCTCCAGTGGCCCGCCGTGGCCGTGCCCCTCCTTGGTCGCATCCCGGTTTGGCCAGGTGCCGGCAGTCAGGGGTCAACTCTCAGCTAGGCCCGGTAGTTAGTTGTCCTCTTGGGTACCCTTTGGCGATCGTCTACCCCTTGTCTATTCCTAAGACCTGGCTGCATCGGGTTCGGAGCGGGCCTAACTCGCTCCTTCGGATGCGGCGGCCACAGGTGAAGCCTAGCTCTGCAGGGGTTTACCATCTGCCTCAGGGACTCAACAGAGTTAGTGTAGCATCCGCTGTGGCAGTCCTAACCGGCGGTCTCGGCTACGGGCTCACGCCTGACCACCTGTCTACATCCGCCAACAGTTGCTCCTTGTGCCACAGTGGGCAACGTAACAGCATGTGTGCCGTATAATTCCATGTGTGCTGCCAAGTTGTGCTGTATCAGTTCAGGGGTGCCGCCATCTGTGCCAAATAATTTCTTTGGTGAGCCCGGTCTGCCGTATAATTCCTGGGGTGAGCCGTACCAGTCCTGGGGTGATGCTAAATGTGCTGTATCCGTCCAGGGGTGATGCTACCTGTGCCGTGTCAGTCCAGGCGTGATGCTACCTATGCAGTATTAGTCCAGGGGTGATGCTACCTGTGCCGTATTAGTCCAGGGGTGATGCTAGGTGTGCAGTATCAGCCTAGGGGTGATTCTAAGGGTGTAATGTCAGTCCAGGGGTGATGCTAAGTGTGCCATATCAGTCCAGGTGTGCTACTAAGTGTGCCATATCAGTCCAGTTTTTAAGCCACCCACTTGTGTCGCTTTGCATAGTCATTCATCTACCTTGGTGCAACCTTTTGCCCTAAAAACAATATTGTGAGGTGTTTAGAATAGACTGGAAATTAGTGGAAATGAATGTTATTGAGGTTAATAATAGCGCAGGAGCAAATAAACCCCAACATTCTGCGATTTTAGCAGTTGTTATGCTTTTTAAAAAAAAAAAATCAGAACACGAAACACGAAAATGGTGGTGTTTTGGGACAGATCCAGACCCAAGACACGTTTCCTGAAACACGAAAAGTGCCCAGTGCACACCCCTAAAAACTACTGGAAGTCATTTGAGTGCAAGGCAGTCATTGTCATGTTCATGGAACCACTTCCAGATTAGTGACAGAACATACTTTCAGACTATTAAAATCTAGATTCTGCAATCTTGGAAAATCTGGGGGGATTTTATTGTATAACATTGCCAAATATTGTGTTCTGCTGCTGTGTATTGCATAATCTGGCTTTAAATCAACCTCCACCATCTGATGATAAAATATACAGTAAGCAAGTCTTGTTCCTGAGAAACACTATAAGCGGGATGCGGTCATTTGGTCTACTGCATTATGGTAGAAAGTCATTAGGTCGAATCCATTAGGTCGACATGCTAAAAGGTCGACATGACTCTAGGTCGACATGGGAAAAGGTCGACATGATTCTAGTTCGAAATGTCATTAGTTCGACAGGTCATTAGTTCGACAAGGTCATTAGTTCGACATTGTCTATGTCGACATTCACAAGGTCGACATGGAGTTTTTCACTGTTTTTTGAGCCAACATGTGCCGACAGGCGGTATTTCATGCCCTACCATCCACTAGGGCGTGGTGGGAGAATAAAATAGTGTGCCGAGCGTAGCGAGGCACCGTGCCCGACGCATAGCGAGCGCAGCGAGCGCTGCGAGGGGATGCAGTGCACTTTAAACTGTGTCCATGTCGACTGTGTTGACATTCAGGTAAAAAAACAGTGAAAAACCCCATGTCGACCTTGTGAATGTCAACATAGACAATGTCGAACTAATGACTTTGTCGAACTAATGACCTGTCGAACTAATGACCTTTCGACCTAGAATCATGTCGACCTTTTCCCATGTCGACCTAGAATTATGTCGACCTTTTAGCATGTCGACCTAATGGATTCGACCTAATGACTTTCTACCATAATGCAATAGACCAAATGATCCCAACCCCTATAAGCACAGTGAGTAAAATGCAGATTGGGGAAGAAGTGATTAACAATTAGTTCACCTAATCATGGTAAGTATGTAAACATATAATAATTGTTGCTATATTTAGTTTGATATATAAAAATGATATTGTTTTTTTTAATGTTGTGCATAAAGCTGGTGCCTTGTGTCAGTAATGTTTTACAACATAAATGTTATCCTCTTTATACTCTGACATGTGATGTAGTAAAACATTTTTTTCAACGACAGTACCTGTAGCATAAGACAACAATTACATGCACTAATATTGAGCTAAGAAAAGGAATAAAAGCTATAGTTTTAAGGATTTGATAGGGATGACACATTGGGCCTAATTTAGACTTGATGGCAGGGCAAATTTGTTCTCAAAATGAGCAAAACAATGTGACTGCAGGTTGGCCAAATCTAACCTGTACAGAGAGAATTAGATTTGTGTGAGTTATTTTGTTTCTGTGCAGGGTAAATACTGGCTGCATTATTTTTACACTGCAGTTTAGATTTTCAATTTCAACATACCCCACCCAAATCTAACTCTCTGCACATGTTACATCTGCCCCACCTGCAGTGCACATGGTTTTGTCTATTTTGAGAACAAATTTGCCCTGCGATCAAGTGTTGCTTTTCATTACGAATGGCAGAAAAGTAATTTGATGGTCGCTTAACAGCAAATTATTTTTCTGCTGTTTGTAATGAAAAGTGAGCCTGGACTGACTTTTTATTTACACGCTGTCCTCCTAATTTAGGGCGATGTATTCCTAATGTGGTAACTGATGTATACTGTAAACCCTCAAATACAAAGTTTTTGCTTCACTTTCAATCTGTGTGTGCTGGGTTTTGTTATTTCCCTGACCTAAGGAGGAAAGTGTATATATATATATATATATATATATATATATATATATATATATATATATATATATATATAAAAATAATGGCAGGGAATCCGGCACTCCTTACATAGATCCACAGGTGTACTGCTCCGGTGCCTTTCTTGGACTAGAGTCCCAAAATATACCAACATGGAAAGATTGCGCTCGTCAGACTTCAACGCTCGTCAGACGTCAATACTGTCATCAGGGAACAGTTCTTAACAAAGAAGTACACATATTTATTCACATACAAAGACACGAATGGCAGGCAGTCCACCATCTGTATTCGATCAGCAGATAAAGGAGGGGCAGTTGTGGTGCTCAACACATCTGATTATGTGGCAGAAGCAGAGCGACAATTGGCTGACACAGACATAGGCGAATCTAGGGGGTGGTCCGGGGGTGCACCCATTAGCCAATTTTGTAGCTGAGGGATGGGGCCCCCTGGGAACCGGAGATACTGCCAGGCAAAGCTGGTACGTTTTCCCTATAGGATAACATGGGACCCGCTAATTCCGGCCCCCACCCAGTTCAACGGCTACCAGTTCCCCCTTCGACATCACTAAAGCTTGAGGTTGATCTCAGTCGAACCCAAATTGCTGGGCCTTCAATCTGATACCAGGCTGGATCCATATGGGTTAATTTGTTCCATGGATATTGAGGTTAAACCGTTTTTTTTTTTTTTTCATTTCTTAAATGTAATTTCATGACTGTTTATGTTCTTTGAGGGCAGATTTCTCTGGAACCAAACAGCCCAGTTTCACGGGACCAAAATCATTATGTGTGCAGCATCATGTGTAAGGGACATTATGTGTGCAGCATCATGTGTAATGGGTACTATGGTGCGCGGCATCATGTGTAATGGTTACTATGGTGTGCGGCATCATGTGTAATGGGTGCTATGGTGTGCGGCATTGTGTTTAATGGGTACTATGGTGTGAGGCATCATGTGTAATGGGTACTATGGTGCCATCAAGCAAGAACCCCCTAGCAATGAGCACGTAGGTAAGCAACACTTATGTGGCAAATATGTAATGGGCATTACGGTTTGTTATATAGTATGTAATGGGCATCATGATGTGTGGCACAATGTGTAATAGGCATTACGGCGTGTGGCTTTATGTGTAATGGATATTACGGAGTTTGCTAAAATGTGTAATGGGCATTACTGTGTATGGTCTAAAGTGTAATACCACACCCCTTTTTGTGATGCCACGCCTCCTTCCCATGAGGCCATGCCCCCTTTTTGCTGTGCGGCTATGCCACGCAATGGTCCCCCTGCTATTATGTCTAGATCTGGGACCACCCATTACCATAATTCTAGATTCGCCTATGGACACAATCACGTACACCAGACTATACAACGACCCTTCTTTGGAATACAAAAAAGAACTAGATAACATCTTGAATAATGCGCTCACCGAAAAATGGGGCCACGAAGGAAGCACTCACTACCGAATTCCCCATTATACCTGTACTATATCACAATCCTAAAATACATAAAACTCTGGTACACCCCCCGGGCAGACCCATCATATCTGCCCGAGGGTCACTGTACCAGTCAGTATCCATATACCTGGACTCCTTCCTACAGCCCTGCGTCCAAAATGAAGCAACATATCTGAAGAACACAAATTCCCTGCTATCCAAATTGGATGCCCTTGGACCTATACCTGATGACTGCATGCTGGGCACCATCGATGTTGTCAATCTGTATAGTGCATACCACACAAGGATGGATTGGAAGCTGTGCGTAACCTGCTGACTAACTGCACTTTATACGGGACCATCTATTCTGTTTTTTCTACAGATGCTGTAGCTTACGCTCAAAAGGAACTTTTTCTTATTCAATGGCAAATTCTACCTGCAACAACGTGGGTGTGCGATGGAGTCCTCAGTGGCTCATCGTTCGCCAACACGTTCATGTTCCATATAGAACAGCAACTGTTCACATGTAATCCTGCAGTTAGTAGCCAGCTTAAATTCTATACCAGGAACATAGATGACCTGATGGTAATCTGGACCGGCAGCTAGCAGATGTTCACTGAGCTAATTGATAACCATATCCTCACCAATTCGCCCATTAAATTTACATACTGCATGCATTCTTCCCAGGTCAATTACCTTGACGTAAACATCGTCATCAAGGATGGTAGTATTAAAACCTCATTGTTTGTAAAACCCACAGACAGGAACACTGTCTTATTAGCTACCAGCCACCATCCAGCACCTTTAATCAAGGCACTGCCGCACTCACAAATGCTGCGTGTTCGCAGAATAACCAGTGAGGAGGGCGAAGTACAGTCAGCACTTGAAAAGATGGCAGAAAAATTTGTGCAGAGAGGATATCCCCAAGAACAAACTCATATGGGTTAAATCTTTCCATACCCATAGTAATAATGTAGATTGAATAGGCAAAAAATACTGGCCAATTATCCAATCAGACCAGTCACTGCCTGCCCTACAATCCAAAACTCTGATGAGTGCATATAAGAGAGGCAAAAGCCTTAAAAACCTTCTAGTGCATAACAACGTACAATACCCTACAAAAATTCCCACCACCTTCCTAGGGGCACCCAAGCCAGGTTGCTACCGCTGTTGCGAGTGTACCACATGCAGCCACATGATCCCAGGGGATGTGTTTTACCATCCATACCCTGGGAAAAAATTTAAGATCAGATATCGTCTCGGATGTATGAGCAAATATGTCATATATTTAATTAGCTGCCCGTGCGGCCGGCATTATGTCGGCAAAACGGATCGCACATTTAAAGAGAGAGCAGCAGCCCATAGATCGGCCATCAAGAGTGCGATAACCACTGTCAAAAGTGAACAGCCAGTAGCACAACATTTTTGTGAGGCTAAACATCCCATCACATCCCTGAGATATAAAATTATCGATCATGTGCCACCACCAATCAGAGGTGGCAACAGGTCTCTCATGCTACTTCAAAAAGAAAGTCGCTGAATTTTTACGCTTAATACTCTTGCCCCAAAGGGGCTTAATGAAAACTTGGGGCTAAGCTGCTTCCTATAAAGGATATATATCCACTGATCACCTTATTGATGACCCCATACAGGGGTGAACTTACCACTATCCACATGTTGTTAAGATTCCCTATCAGATAACTGTGACCAATCAGGACTCCTTACACATCTTTCCAGATACCATCGCTTGACCAGTAGCAATAACACTGTTTCCTTGCAGAGAACCTTGTTTATGTATATTGACAGTGTGATAGCGTTTACAGTTTACAGTCGCAACATTTTTTCATTTTATTTTATTAATTTCATTAGTATTATATTTCTGGCACCCCTATATGATACAGCAATGCCGTTTGCTAACACTTGCACTGTTTTGATTTGTTGTATTGCAATCACTGTTGTTTGTTTCACTCATTTGTATTTTGGTTTTAGCAACACGTCATTGCTATGATTCCAATTGGTTCACCAGGACCGGCCTCCTGCCGTGCCCCCGGCAAGCGTGCTGAGAGGAGATGACGCCATCACCTGGCACCTCCCCGGCCGGCGCCGACGCTGGACACGAACGGAGCCAGTCCCTATTTAGGTAAGATCACTGAAGCTTATACTTTGTTCTCTCGCTGCACCTTGATAAAAAACTCAGGGTTTTGAAACGTTGGTTCATATACCGTTTGTCCGTCTCTTACTTCTGAGTGCCGCCGCCCCCCACCTGTGATATTGTACTGATGGGTACACCAGTATCTCCTCCTATTGGAAGGCACCGGATCTACCAGTTTTTTTCACTATCAAGTTTGCATCAAGCTTGGGCTCATTGGAGTGCTAACCTCATACATTTATATATATATTTAACAAAGAAGTGCACATATTTATTCACATGCAAAGACACACCTCCACCAATCAGACGCGCCTCACCTTGTCTTACACCGCCCATCTGTAGATATGCTCTAATTAGAGTTAATCCACAGATGGGTGGTGTGAGACAATGTGAGGACACCTTTTTAGAGTTTAAATCGATGTATAATGTACACTGCATGATTAGTAGTAAATATAATAACATATATATTAGGGCGGAGTGAAAAAACTGAAATTGAGAAATTCAAAATCGACTAGTGTGGAAAAGGCGTGACTTAACTTGAATAAAACGTAAAAAAAACATGCAAAAGCTTTTTGATCTGAGTCAACATCTTCTGTTCTGGCAAGAGGCCTGAAGTTTCACTTTTTAGGTGAAAAGTGACTGACTTTGGCGGGAGAAAAAATCCCTGATAATTGACCCATTTTCATGGTTTCAATTGTGAATATGGTGTTTTCTCCTGAACGTGTTTTATTTTTTATTTTTTTGGAGAGGATGCTCTGTAATTGATGTGATCAAGAAAAGAAACTTGGTGCAAAAAAACAGGTTAAATCCCTTTTGTTTGCCCTTAATAGAATAGTGCACCTCTGTGTCTTCTAATGTCCAACAAACTACTGAATGCTCCAGTAAGTTCAGTAACAAATGCATTAACTCTCTCTGCACATGTTACATTTGCCCCACCGGCAGTGCACATGGTTTTGCCCATTTTGAGAAGAAATTTGTACTGCGACCAGATCTGAATAAGGGCCATAACGCAGTGATACAACAGTTCACAGAAAAGCCTCATTAACTTTTCACTGGTAATGTCCTACCAACGTTCTATATAACAGGACATTAGCACATATGGAGTAAAGCTGATTATATTTTTCAGAACCTTATATGAATTTAGGAATGTTTTGTGATAGTAATGTCAATCAAGTTTTAAAAAAACCCTGCACTGTTTTTGAAATATGTAAATTAAAAAAAAAAAGACGGTACTTGTTTCCTAGCACGGCGCCCGTCTTATGTCATCGCATACCACTAATTAAGGTATGCGATGGTATGCAATGGGACCCAATTTTCGGGTCCTAAGAGCCGCACTGTACAATTTTAATATCGCATCGCATGCCATTACAATGGCATGCGATGCGATACGATTTGTAATTGTACAGGCACCATGATGGGTGATTACTATGTTAAATGCACCCTCATTGTTAACGCCACCCCCACTATCAATGCCAACCCGAAGCGTGGCGAGCGCAGCGAGACCACAAGGGGCGGCGGTATGCATCCTCCGACCTTTTCATACCCCCACTATCCACGTCGGCGTGGAGTTGATTTTATATAGTGTGGTGAGCGCACATGTGAAGTAATCCATGTCCCCTCAAGGGGCTCGCTGCGCTCGCCACGCTTCGGGCTTGGTGGCTCGCTGCGCTCGCCACACTATATGAAATCAACTCTACGCTGACGTGGATAGTGGGGGTATGAAAAGGTCGGAGGACGCGTACCGCCACCCCACGCGGGCTCGCTTCGCTCGCCACGCTTCGGGTTGGCATTCATAATGGGGGTGGCGTTAACAATGGGGGTGCATATAACATAGTAATCACCCCATCAGGGTGCCTGTACAATGACAATTTTTTTTGATCGCATGCGATGCGATCAAAACACTTTCATAAGATTAAAATTGTGGGCGCCGTGCTAGGAAACAAGTACCAAACATACTATTTAGCATTTTTTGGTGTAATGTGAGTGTGGTGTATTTTTTCTAATCAATAACAGTGGGTTTTATTTTGGTTCATTCTTTCTGACAAAATCCTTCTTAGATGGGCAAAACCATGTGCACTGCAGGTGGGGCAGATGTAACATGTGCAGAGAGAATTAGATTTGGGTGGGGTTTTACTTCAAAGTAGGGATGCCAATCCCGGGGCATTTTTTCAATCCCGGGATCCGGGATTGAAAAATGCTCAATCCCGGGATTCCCGGGATCCCGGGATTGGCATCCCCACCAAAAAAAAACATTTTTAGCATAGGACCCACCCTGGCCGACCCGCACATCTACTTACATTAGGGTGCGGGCGGGCGGCTGGGAGTGGGTTTGGAGGTGCACGGTGCCTCCCGGCAAGTGCACCTCCATAGAAGACAGCAGGCGGGCGGAGGCAGGCGGGCGGCGGAGAAGAGGCGGGCAGGCGGAGGCGGGCAGGCGGGCGGAGTCAGGCCGGCGTACTGGCGGGTGGCAGAGAAGAGGCGGGTAGGCGGGCAGGCGGTCACTGGTGACGTGTGGCCTGCGCAGCGTGACCTCTACTGTCACGCTACGCAGGCCGCACGCCGGGTCAGGTTACGAGAACAGCCGGGCAGCGTCTGAGCGAGTGCTCAGACGCTGCCCGGCATTAGACTGCGCATGCGCAGTCTAATCCCGAAATCCCGGGATTGGATTCTCCAATCCCGGGATTGAAATCCCGGACTTTTTTAGGCCAAATCCCGGGATCCCGCCGATCCCGATCCCGGGATTGGCCACACTACTTCAAAGTGAGATCTATATTGCAGTGTAAAAATAAAGCAGTCAGTATTTTCCCTGCACAGAAACAAAATTACTCACCCAAATCTAATTCTCTCTGCACATGTTACATCTGCCCCCCCCTGCAGTGCACATGGTTTTGTCCATCTAAGAAGGATTTTGTCAGAAAGAATGAACCAAAATAAGGCCCAGTGTCTAGTTGTCAGATCTTGCTAATAATAAATACCTGTTGCAGTCTGTTATTGAAAAATAGTAACTGTTACAATACTGTAAGTATTACAAATAACAGTGTAAACTGTTTAATGTATCATTTTAAATATCACTACATTAGATGTATTTGTTTATTACATCATAATACATTTCAACGTATTTAACTGTTAATATATTGGCTTATCTTTGGCATAATTATATGCCGTAATGCAGCCCATTCATGTTGCCAGCACAGATGATGCATAACTGTTTTTCAGGCCAATTCATGTTTAAAATAAACTGCCACAAGTAAAGACAATAAACAGAAGTGTTTTAAATACTGCAACTAATACCCCTTTCACACTGCACTTGTTAAATGGTATATTGCTGTTTTTTTCCAATTCAAAACGTTTAAGGCTGCAGTGGGAAAGTGCCAGAATTGATTTACCGGTTAAAGATAACCGGTATTTCAAAATCTAGGAGGAGGCAGAGAGAAGGCGCAATATTGCTAATAAACCATTTTAATGGACAATAGTAAAATCCTGGTACAGGCAAATACAGACTCGTACCATAAATAAAAGCACTGTGGACTGGGTACCACAAGGTTTAAAATGTAGCCAAAGGCTAAGCTGCTCACGCTTAGGTGCTGGAACAAGGAACAACCAAGGACACCGCTATGCTGGCTTGCAGGGAGGCGTGCAGGGGTCACCAGGAGCCAGACGTCAGCTGTGAGATGGGTAGGAGCGTCGTAAGCCACGCCCTGACGCGTTTCATCGTATAGACTTCGTCAGAGGGCGTGGCTACTACGTACGCTCTAGACGTTTCAAGGACGTTTTTTATGCAGTGAGAATGGCTTTGAAATGGTATTTAGTAAAAACAACAGATTACAGACCTGTGATAGGCTGTCCCCTGCATTCTGCCTCGAAACGTGTTCAGGGGAATAAACGGGTTGACTGATGTGAATCTACTGCAATGTGAAGGCTCAGACCCGTTTTAAATACCGTTTAAAAATACTGTTTTTTAAAACGTTTTGGCAGTGTGAAAGCGGTGTAAAGAACAGAGGGGCAGATGTATTAAGCTTTAACAAGAGATAATTGCAAGGGTGATAAGGAGAGATAAATGCCCAGCCAATCACCTGCTAACTGCCATGTTACAGCCTGTGTTTGAAAAAAGTCAGTAAGGCGCTGATTGGCTAAACATTTATCTCTCCATATCACCCTTGCATTTATCTTTAGTTAAGGCTTAATACATCTGCTCCAGAGTGTAATGCATTGTTACTGAACTTACTGGAGCATTCAGTAAATAGTTTGTTGGACATTAGAAGACACAGAGGTGCACTATTCTATTAAGGGCAAACAAAAGGGATATAACCTGTTTTTTGCACCAAGTTTCTTTTCTTGATCACATCAATTACAGAGTATCCTCTCCAAAAAAATAAAAAAATAAAACACCATATTCACAATTGAAACCATGAAAATGGGTCAATTATCAGGGATTTTTTTCTCCCGCCAAGTCACTTTGCACTAGGTCAAGCTCGTACTCTCTTTTACTAAGCTCAAGTATACTAATGAACCACTCTAGGAGATCCTGACATAATTTTAACTAGATCAGAGCATCTTCATAGTTTTTGTTTTTTTTCACCTAAAAAGTGAAACTTTAGGCCTCTTGCCAGAACAGAAGATGTTGACTCAGATCAAAAAGCTTTTGCACATTTCTTATACAGGTCAAGTCACAATTTTTCCACACTAGCCGATTTAAAATTTCTCAATTTCAGTTTTTTCACTCCGCCCTAATATATATATATTATTGGTGCTCTATGTAATTTTAATGTGCTGACCACTAGATGGCACTGTTGCAGCCATTATGCTGTGTTTCATTATAGTGGCTATTAATTAAATTACACTTTATCTATACAGAATTCCTGTTTATCGCCAAAAATTTTTTTAAACATATTGTCAATGTATTAATATATTTAAAGCATATTGTCGTTAATTAGTGTGTAAAAAACCCTCTCAAGCTAAAAAACATCTATTAATCAAAGTGACACTCATATAACACTAACTAAAAACATCGTGAAAAAATCAGTAGAAAAAAGTTATTATTTGGGGATGTCACTGTTATGTCTAAGATACATCTGTATCTGAGATACATAGATGACATCTTGATATTATGGATAGGTACACATGAGGAATTAACAAACATTCTGCAGATTTATAATCTACTAGTCTGGTAAAACTCACGTTTACTATGAGTAGAGACACAATCAATTTTCTGGATGTGCAGATAGTGGTCACGGATGGTAAGATAGAGACACAATTGTACTCTAAACCAGTGGTTCTCAACCTCGGTCCTAAGGGACCCCCAACGGTGCACGTTTTCCAGGTCACCTCACAGATACACAGGTGCACTGATTACTCACTGGCACATTTTAAAAGATCACAGGTGGAGCTAATTATTTCACCCTTGATTCTGCGTTGAGACCTGGAAAACATGCAATGTTGGTGGTCCCTGAGGACTGAGGTTGAGAACCACTGCTCTAAACCAACCGACCAGAACACAACGCTGCACAAACCAGGTTTTCACCCCAAATACACCATTTTAAGTTTACCATACTCCCAGTTTCTCAGGGTATGCCGCATTAACAGCAACAGTGCTACCAGAGATATGCAACTGGTTGAGATGGTAAACAAATTTGTAGCAAGGGGTTATGCAAAAGATGAACTTATAAAATTCAGAGATAGTGCGTGTAAAAAACGAGGCAGGAATTGTTAAAAAATAACAACAAGAACACCAAAGGTGAGAGACAGACATTCACATGGGTAACACATTACACCAGGCATTCCCAACCAGGGTCCTCAAGGAACACCAACAGTGCAGGTTTTAGTGATATCCAGGCTTCAGCACAGATGGTTTAATCAGAATCCCTCAGATACTAATTAAGTCACCGGTACTTGTTTCCTAGCACGGAGCCAGTGATAAAAATTGTGTCCATCGGGACCCCCCAAAATCACGTTGATCGCATCGCATGCAACCAAATCGCATGCGATATGATCAACGCGATTTTTACATTGGAATCCATGTAAAATGGTCCCTGAGACCCGATTTTACATTGGCCCCAATGTTAAATGGCCCCCAGACCCCAATTTTTATTGTTTCCCAACCCTGATGGGTCAAATGCCCCCCCATTGTTAACGCCACCCCACGATCAACGCCAACCCGAAGTGTGGCAAGCGCAGCGAGCCCGCGAGGGGCGGCGGTACGCATCCTCCGACCTTTTCATACCCCCACTATCCACATCGGCGTGGAGTTGATGTTATATAGTGTGGCGAGGGCAGCGTGCCACCAAGCCCGAAGCGTGGCAAGCTAAGCGAGCCCCGCGAGGGGACACGCATTACTTCACAGGTATTACACGTCCGCTCGCCACACTATATAACATCAACTCCACGCCGACGTGGATAGTGGGGGTATGAAAAGGTCGGAGGACGCGTACCGCCGCCCCTCGCGGGCTCGCAGCGCTCGCCACGCTTCAGGTTGACGTTCATTGTGGGGTGGCGTTAACAATGGGGGGCATTTCTCATGTAAAATACCCATAAGTGTGGGTATACAATGAAAAATCGGGTCCATTGGCCCATTTAACATTGTTCCCTATGTAAAATCGCGTCCATCGCATTGGTCGCATTGCATGCCTTAACTTAAGGCATGCGATGGACGCGATTTTAAAATTGTCGGGGAAAAGGCTAAAAAAAGCACTGAAATCACGTCAGTCGCGTCCATCGCATACCTTAACTTAAGGTATGCGATCACCTACGACGGGCGCCGTGCTAGGAAACAAGTACCAGGTCACCTGTGCTCAAGCCTGGATATCTACAAAACCTGCACTGATGGTGTGCCTAGAGGACCGTGGTTGGGAATGCCTGCATTACACAGATTAGAGTTCAGATCTGGTTAAAAAGATCAAATATTGTTGGCCAGAGCTTAAAAGCCTAGAATGGGAACGGTTGATGCCATGCTTCGTGAGAGGTCCGAACTTAAAAGATATCCTTGTTAAAACAGACATCACAGGCCGTGGGATCACTAAACCAACGCATTTTCTTTCCATAAAAGCGGGGTGATTTAGGTGCTTAGGGTGTGCCCCCTGCAGCTATTTAGTTGTAGGTGAGACATTTAGACACCCCTTTTCAGGTAAAGCGTACAAAATCAGGCATGCATTAACATGTTCTTCAAAATATGTTGTGTACTTGCTGTCTTGCCCATGTGACTTACACTACACTATGTGGGCAAGACAGAGGGGGTTATTCTAGTCCATTCTTTCTGACAAAATCCTTCTTAGATGGACAAAACCATGTGCACTGCGGGTGGGGCAGATGTAACTTGTGCAGAGAGAATTAGATTTGGGTGGGAGTTTTCTTCAAAGTGAGATCTATATTGAAGTGTAAAATCATGCAGTCAGTATTTTCCCTGCACAGAAACAAAATAACTCACCCAAATCTAATTCTCTCTGCACATGTTACATCTGCCCCCCTGCAGTGCACATGGTTTTGTCCATCTAAGAAGGATTTTGTCAGAAAGAATGAACTAGAATAAACCCCAGAGAGACAATTTAAGAAAAGAATGGATACGGGCTGGCCTGACCAGTGGAACCAGTGACCAATCCGTCACTGTAGCTAGACACAGCATGGCCACGCTCAGGTATCGAATGATTGACTATATCCCTGCCTCCCTAAGAGGGGGTGACAGGGATAAACAATTATTGTGCTTGGAGAATAAGTGGATCAACAAATTAAATACTATAAGCCCACACAGCCTGAATGAGGCAGTTTATTTAGGGTGTTTTTTATGAATAATTGAGATAAAACAATACAAATTAAGAGAGATTGTTAGATCACAATAGTGATGGTATTATTGAATTTATTTATTTTGTCACCTAAATAATATAGCAGTATTTAAAATGTTTAAAATATAAATGTTCATAGTACACTTCTTGAACAGTAAATAGCCCCAAGAGTCGATATAAGCACAATGTATTAGACAGCTGTTTCGGTGCCAAATGATGCACCTTCGTCCTGGGCATGCCCAGGACGAAGGTGCATCATTTGGCACCGAAACAGCTGTCGGTATGACCACACTTAGGAATGCTGTGATGGAAATTATTCACCAATTACTCTGTTAAGTATTCCACCACATTCCTGTATCTCCTTTTTTTTCTGTGATTATGCAATTTTAATATGCCATTAAAAACTTTTTGATACTTTTTGCATTAAAAATCGGATGTTGCTGGCTTTCTAATACTGTATGTATTACCACAATTTATGAGCCTGGCACTCCGTGGATCTCACCATTGAGGTGTGCAACCTGGTCTCAGGATTGAGATATATATATATATATATATAAAATGGAAGAAACAGACTGGCACTCGAGGCTCTTGTAAAAAACCAGTGTATTAACAGCAAGTGAAAAGACATCCAACGTTTCGGGGCTGCGCCCCTTTGTCAAGGTGTATGTATTGACAAAGGGGCGCCAAAACGTTGGATGTCTTTTCACTTGCTGTGAATACACTGGTTTTTTACAAGACCCTCGAGTGCCAGTCTGTTTCTTCCATTATCACTACAATCTGATGGGCACCGGGGCAGCTGATTTAGAGGAGTGAGTGCCGGACCGCATCGCTGTATATATATATATATATATATATATATATATATATATATATATATATATATATATATATTTTGAAGAAAGTTGGCACTCGTGATGCAAAAAAGGTTTCTTTATTCCGACATGTTTCGGTCTGTGACCGTCGTCAGGGAACAACACAACACACTGAAAAAGGCATACTTATACATACATTTAAGACACACCCTCACCAATCAGAAATCTGCATCATGTGTCTGAATATTGGATATTAAAATTAAATACCATAGTTCCACATGGCCTTAATGAAGGGTACGAGATAAGCCCATTTATGAATTAATGAGTATATGCTCACCTTGATATTACTGTTGTGTGTGTGATCAGTCTTTTTAAGTGAACTAAATTGTTGTCTTTGATGTTCGCATTTTTATGTAAATAATATCTTTTTTTGTATATTTGTGTATATCTGTTTGATGTGTATATGCACTGATTTCCTGATATCGGAGTTCCGATTTTTTGGGCAAATGCCTTTTATTATAGTCTAGAGTTTGCAGTATATGGCAGCTTAAGTAATTCATGTAATTAATACATTTTTTAGACAATTAACTATTGACAAATGGTTGGAAAATGGTGTATAACACCATTCTCCGTTTTTTTAATA
Organism: Crinia signifera; assembly: GCF_055691185.1. Lineage (NCBI taxonomy): Eukaryota > Metazoa > Chordata > Amphibia > Anura > Myobatrachidae > Crinia > Crinia signifera. The sequence continues at coordinate 187,756,781 of NC_139217.1, forward strand.
TCGTCATCCGCCCACAAGATACTCCGATTGGTGGAGCTTTGTGCATAAAACAGTATCGGGTATTCACTAGACCACACCTTCTGACAAAGTCTCTGACGAAACGCGTTAGGGCGTGGTCTGTGATACCCGTTCTTGATCGTGACCAGGAGCTTTCTCTGGCCCGCATCCTCCCCGGCTTTCGGCGTCTGAGCCCTGCCTGCGCAAGCCAGCGTGTGTGGTGTCTCTGGTACTGACGATCGTGGAGTGAGCAGTGGAGCAGCCTTGCCTGGGTATTTACTGTTGTGTCAAGTGGTAGCCAACCCACAGTGATATTTTAAATGATACGAGCATCTGCTTTTATCTGAATGCTTGGAGCTGTCTTTTGTCTCCATATTAAATCACATTTACATGCACCATGGAGCGCCCCTTTGTTCTTTATATTTTCTAGATATTGTTCATCCTGACCCTGGATGCGGGGTACTACCTAAAAGGTTTGACTTGTTTTAAGGACATTACATCAAAGTTGTATCAGCCTGTAGTGTGTTTTTCCACTTTAATTTTGAGTGTGACTCAAATCCAGACCTCCATGGGTTAATAATTTGATTTCCATTGATATCCCAATCCCACATCCCAGGATGCTTTGCATTAGTTTTGCTATGTGGCCATGCTGAAACTGATGCAAGACATGCTGGGATGTGTAGTTCATCAACATCTGGAGGGCCGGTGTTGCCCAGCCCTGCTTTAGAGCATTTATGAGGCCAGGCACTGATATTGGAGGAGAAGGCCTGGCTCGCAATCTCCATTCCAGTTAATCCTAAAGGTGCTCAGTGTGGTTGAGTTCAGGTCTAGATTTGTGCACTGGTACACAGTCATGTTGCCAAAAAGCTGTAAGCATAACATTATTCAAAATGTTTTCAAAATGTCTTGGTATACGAAGCATTAAGATTGCCCTACACTGTAGGTAAGGGTCCTAGCCCAAACCCTGAAAAACAGCCCATACAATTATGTCTCCTCCACCAAACTTCACAGCTGGCATAATGCAGTCAGGCAGGTAACATTCTTCGACTCACCCATCTGACTGCCCGCATGATTCGACTAAAAAATTAATCCGCACAGTCTGGTAGTGTGATTGCCAAATAATCTTTGTGTGTAAATATACCTATTAATTCAGGTTTTCATATTCAGAGAGGTGCATCCTAGGAATTGATATGAATACTGAACAAAAGAAGAAGAAAAATAATTCCTACAGGTGGCACTTAGAATTGGCTAATGATTGCTCAAAATAGCATCTATTCAAACACATTAATATTTTGTATAGTGTCCCAAGAAAAAAGATTTAAAATTAACTTTTATTATGATCAGAGTTAAAAAGCAACGAAAATATGGTTAAAATCAATTGTGAGAGTGCAATTTTATGTGTTAAGGTGTGAGAAAAATTAAAATAGAGCTGTTCGTTTGGTGTCTTTCTCGTTAAGGTTCAATGACCTATGGTTTTTGACATAGTGCCTGTGTGGGAATGTTGCACTTTTAATTTTGTGTATTGCAATCTCAATACCATCAATCTGATATATGACACTTGTAACAGTCTGACTTGTGTCAGGAAGTACTGTAATGAGTTTGTTATGTTGCAATTGAGTAATTCCTATGCAACTGTATCTACTGTATTCCCATTACAAGGATTTATTTAAGACTGTCAGAGTTAGTTGGCAACAGTGTATGTTAATATTGTGTCATAATATGGGTACCGTGATTGTTAGGACTAATTGGTTGATTAATATATTTATACGAGCCAAACTGCTGTTAGAAATTAATTAATGTGCTGCAACTGGCATAAACTGATCTGTTCTAATAGAACTTTATGCCATATGAGACAGCATGAATATAATGGTTAGGTGAATGGTGATTTGAATTCCAGTTTGTATTATATTAATACAATTCCCCTGACTGTGCTGTTAATATAGTGCACAGGTCTAATAACAAACCGCTGCGTGCGGATAACAGCAGAATGCTTGGTGACTGGATTGTCAGTCAAAGGTTGACTCTAGTATATCGTGAGTCTCTAATCAACAAGTGGATGGAGATGGCTGCTGCAGTCAGCCTGTGTGATTGCTGATTAGATATCAGAAGGCAAAATAAATCGCTAATAGCTTATCCATCCGTATGATTCGTCTCTCCTCCACCGTCCAGTGTCCGTGTGCTTTACACTACTCCATCCAATCCTTGGCATTGAACTTGGAGATGTGAGGCTTGCGTGCTGCTGCTCAGCCATTTTGTAAGCTCTCAGCACACAGTTTTAATGCTTAAATTAATGCCAGGGGAATTCTGTAAAAATCAGCAGAGTTTTGCCAATTTTTTGCATCATGCACCTTAGCAGTCATTAACCCTGCTCTGTGCTTTGACATGGTCTTCCAATTTGTGGCTGAGTAAAGGTGCCCATACACGTACCAATAACCCGGTACTTTTTGTGCTAAAATAGCATTGCATCCCATGCACAAGGCATGCACAACAATGCTATTTTAGCACAAATAGTACAGGGTAATCATTACGTGTATGGGCACCTTTAGTGTTGTTCCTAAATGCTTGCACTTTCTAATAATATTACAGGTGACCATGGCATATCAAGCAGGGATGACATTTTACAAACCTTCTTATTGCAATGGTGGCATCCTATCACAGCTTGAAGTCACTGAGCTCTGCAGAACAACCCATTTTTTTTAATTGCAAATGTTTGCAGATGGAGAGCTGGGGAAATTCTCTAAGTTGGGAGTTCTATTTTACATGGTATGTTGCTATAGAATAATCAGTTACTATTATCTTATACAGTAGAAGTTGCTAAATAAATAAGAAGTAGATTCTGATTGGTTGCCCATAGCAATATCCCATGTGAAATAGGGGATGCAGTAAAATCCCGGCGATTGGGATCCCGGCGTTCAGAATCCTGACGCCGGAATCCCGGCAGCCGAAATCCCGACACTTTCTCCCTCCGTGGGTGTCCACAACACCCCTGGAGGGAGAATAAATTAGTGTGCCGAGCGTAGCGAGGCACCGGGCCCACTGCGTGGCGAGCGCAGCGAGCCCGCAAGGGGGGGCGATCCACATCCCCCCCTTGTCGGCATTTCGGCTGTCGGGATTCCGGCGTCGGGATTCTGAACGCCGGGATCCCGACCACCGGGATTCAGTACTGAATCCGTGAAATAGATCTCAGTAAATTTCCCATGTCATGTCATTTATATCTAGGTAGTGCTTTGTACAACATATTCCTGTACTTGAAAGACAGGAAAGATAAGAATTTTCCACAAAGTTTAAATCAAAGGTTTCTTGACCTATGACCAAACTTAGATTTGAAGGATAACAGAATGGTAGAATGATTAACCACATGTGCATACATATAAACTTATATGAGAGACTGAAGTATTTGGCACAGTCCTAGTTTAACTCACAGCTTTCCTTGTTTCCTTGCATGCACTACAAGACATGGCAACAACAGGCAAGGTAAGTGTAGATGTATGAGGTGTACAAATGTATTTTATGCGTTATTACATATTATATTTGTAAGTAGTTTTAAGCATTTCTTTTCAGACATACTTGTAAGTTTTCAGACTTTAGTAGTTACCAGTGGCCACTCCAGAGAAGGAGCTGCAGCACAGTTCAAAATTCAAATAGGGGACACACACCCACTGCCAGCTGGTTGGGATCATTTGGTCTACAGCATGATGTTCGACAGTCATGAGGTCGACACAATTAGGTCGACATGGGAAAAGGTCTACATGGTTCTAGGTCAAAAGGTCATTAGTTTGACAGGTCGTTAGTTTGACAGGTCGTTAGTTCGACAGCTCATTTGTTCGACAGTCAAAAGGTCGACATGGGGTTTTTCACTTTTTTTACCTGAATGTCAACACAGTCGACATGGACACAGTATAAAGTGCACCACATCCCCTCGCATCGCTCGCTGCGCTCACAATGTGTAGGGCACGGTGCCTCGCTACGCTCAGCACACTATTCTATTCTCCCACCATGCCCTAGTGGATGGTAGGGCATGAAATACCGCCTGTCGGCACATGTCAGCTCAAAAAACAGTGAAAAACCCCATGTCGACCTTTTGACTGTCGACCTAGACGTTGTCGAACTAATGACCTGTGGAACTAAGGACCTGTCGAACTAATGACCTGTCAACCTAGAACCATGTCAACCTTTTCCTATGTCGACCTATACCCATATTGACCTTTTCCCATGTCGACCTAATGACTGTCTACCATAATGCTGTAGACCAAATGACTCCTGCCAGCAAGAAGTAGTTTGGAATGGCAGTTGGTGTGGCTCTCCTATATGAATTTGAACTGTGCTTGCTGCCACTGGTTTATAAATAAGGGTGCAGTGTGTGTGTGTTGCACATGAGCCCCTGGGGTCCAGGGGGCCTATACTACACACCCTGCACCTGTTTTTGCAATACTTACCCTTCCTGGCATTTTGTGGGCAATAGAAAATTCACCAACAGTGGCAATTTTCCTGAAGACCTGCAAATGCATACTAGGCTATGGGACAGTGCTAGAGTCCGGGTGTAATATGATGGTCAGTATACCGTAATTGAAATCTTGGCCGCTTGTAAAATGACAGGGGGGCGAGTGCAAAAAAGCCCCTTGGTGGCTCGCCATGCTTGCCACAGGTTCTGTTCTCCCATTATGGGAGACGTGGAACCCCACGAGGGAGAATAGCCCCTGTTGGTTGGGATCCCAACCGTCATCCATTCATCCGGCACCCCTAGGGTCCCATGTACCCCAGTGGCGTAACTATAAATTTTGCTCCCCCCAGCCAAAAAAGTTTCTGGCGCCCCCCCCCCCCCCCCATGCCCCTTAAACATTACGTCACACACCATAATGCCCCTTGCGCTGAATTCTGACGTTTTTTTAAAGGGGAACTAACTTACAAGGCATGGTTTTGCATTGTAAGTTAATTCTCCTTTAAAAAAACGTCAGAATTCAGCGGACATCTCACACTACACTGAACTCGGGCGGCATTTAATTGCACCCTATACTGTCTGTCACACACCCTTATGCTCCTTACTCTATAGGCCACACATCATACTGCCCTTTACAGTACACGAATTAAGACTTCTGTGCGACGAATTCGCACGGCCGCCAGAAAAAAATAGATGCTCTGTGTAGGCGCAAAATGTCTATTCACCTCTGCTCTGCCAAGCAGAGCAACGAGTGACAGGGCGTCTCCCAACTGCCCCTCTTCCCATCGCAGGACATTGCTGCTCTTGGGTGGGACAGAGGGACAGTCACAAAAAAAATTCCTGTCCCACGAAAATCTGTACAGGTAGGAAGTACTGTATGCTGACAGATGCTAATGCATGGACATGTAGACCCTGACAAACAGACAGATGATGACAAATGGACAGATCCTAAAACATGGGCGCTGACAAGTTGATACATGGACGCTGACACAGACACATATGTTGACACATGGACACTGACAGACGCCTACACACAGGGATACGCTGACACACAGACTGCACATAGAGACACTGATGCTGACAGACGGTGACGCTGACATCTAGAGACATAACTAACACAGACACCCAGACACTGACACAAATATGCTGACATGTGATGACACAGACTGACTGTTTTGCATCCCACTGTAGAAAACCAGGGTTTGAAAGGGTTAACCTTATTGTTGTGTTCAGCTCCTGTGCTGAAGCCTGTAGAAGGGGAGGGCTCTGGAGTGCAGAGTGCAGGGGAAGAGAAGTCAGCCAAGATAGAACAGAAAGCAAAGCAGGGAGAGAGACGATGCTGCAGCTGCCCAGCCTGCGCGGACGGAGGTTGTGTGTACTGTACTGTGTACACAGACGAACTTCCTGCCTGTGTGCTAGGAACGGAAGGGAGGTAGAGACAGGACGGACCTCACCTCAGCTGTGCAGGTTAGAGTGAGGGGCTTCCTTCCGGCGCCCACGCAGCCCCCGCTCCTCCAAGCAGTGGCGGGGGCTGCCTTACACAAACTACGCCACTGATGTACCCAGAGACTATTGCTCGGCTGACTCAAGTGAAGAGAGTCCAGACAAGGACTGCACACAGGCCTCCTTCTCTCTTGATTTGCCCTTGAAGTTGCTAGTAGCTAGCAAAACAATAGGCAAAACCCCACTCAGCACGATCGCTCAGCACACAGCATCGTGGAGTGCATATCGGAGGTACCGCGATGTGTGCGGAACGATCATGCTCAAACCCATCACTTTATAAAAATAGAAGAAAACTATCTTATCAAAAAATAAAACAATTGAACAACATACTAGTAATAAATCAGATCCAAACAAGAAAACAAAGCAAAACAAGAAACTCTGCAGTAGAGTGTGGGTTCCTGGGATTTTCAGCATTGAACCTTACATGCGCAGTCTAATGCTGGGCAGCATCTGAGCTCCCGCTCAGACACTGCCCAGATGCTCCTGTTCCGGCTGTACGGCTATGTGCAGCGTGAATAGGTTGGAGGTCATGTTGCGTGTCACATGGCACAGCTCGCCAGCCTTGCCCCTGCACCGCCACTCTCTACTCCCGGCCTCACCGCTGGTTCCTGGATCCTCTCGCTGCTCCTAGATGCTCTGCCCCACCCGTCTGTCCTGCTCCTGGCACACCATCTGTGTAAATGTGCGGGGGTGTTTTTTTTTTATTAGTGAGGACAATACTGAGATCCCAGACATTCTGAGATTGAGCATTAAAAAAATGCCCCGGGATTGGTATCCGTACTCTGCCGTCACCATCGAACCCCTGCTCAAAGGACCCTAGAATTAGGGGGCCCTAGGGCAGCCGCCCAATAAGTCCATGCGTTAAAGTGGCCCTGGCCAGGACATAGCAAAGTCTATCCCTGTGGTAGCCAACTCCAGTCCTCGAGAGCTACTGGCAGTTAGTGTTTTCCATATCTCCTCACAGAATCATAAGTGAAGTAATGAGCTCGACCTGTGGATCTTTGAAAATATTTCAGCTGGTAATGAGTGCACCTTTGCAGCAGCTAGGCTGTCTGGAAAATGTGAACTGTTGGTAGCTCTCGAGGACTGGAGTTGGCTACCACTGGTCTATCCTATATTGATATACTGTAATTAAGTACTTGCTTGTAGTGGTGTACAGTAGTGTGCAGCCTGATAGCCTCAGTCACATCACGTGGGTCTGTGATGGAGTATACTGGTAGACCTTAAATCGGGCCAGATGGATCACGCTTCAAAAAGTTATAAAGTGGAGTGTGATAAACAACCAACCAATCAGCTCCTGTCTGTCATTTTTCAAACCCAGCCTGGAACATGGCAGTTAGGAGCTAATTGGCTGGCTGTTTATCACTCTCCCTTTTATCATATTTTGAAACTTGATACATCTGTAACACCACAAATCAATAAGGGTTAATGTTTATACATAAACTAAAATGTTATATGGTTGTGATACAGTAAATGTAGCAGATATCAAATGTAATATTAATAGTTAATAAATTATTTAGGAAAAGTATTAATATGTTAATACCCCTTATTAATAGAATATTGTGAACTTAACACTGTTTACCCCTTTCCTGAACTAACAATGGACTTGTCCTCATAGCCCATTAGGGTGGACTATACCATAGAGACCCTGCTTTAAAGGGGAGAACTGTGAGGAACATTCCAGAAAGGAAAATATACTCTGACAGTTGGCAGAGCCCCTGCACATCAGGAAACCCCCAGAGCAGAGACTATATAAATAGAGCTGCTGAGTAGAAAGAGCAGTTAGTGTGCTGTGGAGAGGGGCTGAGGAAAGCTGAAGTGCGGCAGAACCTGTGGAGAGAGATGCAGCAGCAGCCTCCCCTGAAGACAGGCAGTGAGGTGGAGAATAGGCAGAGGCCTATAATATGAGAGAGAGGAGCAGAGCCGGCTCTAGCCTAAATTACGCCCTAGGCAAGATTTTGGCTGGTGCCCCCTAGCACCGCAACTAGTTCCACCTCTGACCCTGCTCCCCTTTCCCAGCACCATCAACCCTCATCATAGCAGCCAGCATTTTGGTGCTCCTACCCGCAATATTTTAAATAGAAACAGTGCACACATCCGGTGCGCAGCCCAAACAGGGGTGTGTTCTTGCTGGAAAGGGGCATGGCCACCCAATAGTACCCCCAATTCAAATTATGCCACACAGTAGTGCCACATTCTATCATGCAATGGTGTCCCTTATTCACGTTACATCACACAATAGCCACTTTCCCTTATATACATTACTCCTCACATTATTCACATTATACCGTTAGAAAAAAATCCTGAGAAAATATTGTATTTAAAGCACCTCCATGGCCACACTGCAACCCAGCACAAAGCAGTGTGTGCTGGGCAGAGAAGAGCTGCAGCTGCTGCTGTCACTTAAGGGGAGGGGGCCCGGGGCCCCCACTGGGCCCTTCCATCAGACTTTGGCCTGAGTAATTTATACCCCCTACCCCTTTCTCTCGGCACCCCTGATAATACCACACAGTAATGCCCCTTACACATGACACACATTATTAATGTCCTTATAACCATAATGCCCCTTACACATTATGCCAACCTTTATTAATGCCCTTCATACACATAATGACACACATAATGCCCCTTACACATATGTTGCAGATTATTAATGCCCTTATACACATGACACACATAATGCCTGTTACATATATCTCGCACATTATTAATGCATTTATACATGACACACATAATGCCCCATACACATATGTCAAACACTATTGCACAACCAACCCACCCGCAGACAGCACTTGCACAGCTGCTAACACTGTGACCTCTGCCTCTGCTTGGATACAGATGTTTCTTCATAAATCTTACCTCAATAGGCCATGAAGCTCCTGGCCAGTTCTGCTAACGATTGGTGCCTTTTTTGCTGAAAATTCATCTTATTTGCATTGTTATGTGACCAGGACACACAAGGAGCTTCCGATGATTAAAATGATATGCGGCATCAGGGCCGTTTCTAGACAATTTAGCTCCCAGGGCGAATAAATAAAAATGCGCCCCCCCCCCCCCCCCCCCAAAAAAAAACAAAAACATAACATGGCATCATAGAAATGGCGCGTGCCGAAATATTGGGGTGTGGCTTAATTTTAAAAGGGGTGTGGCTTAATATAGGGCGTGGTCTAGCAGGAAAACAATTAACTTATATCACACTTTTGCAACCTGCATGACCAGACATTGGTTGCTGCAGGAATTGTTATTGTCCTCCCGCACTTAAGTTGGCCGGCTGAAGGCCACACAGTGACTTAGTACGCCTCACAGATCAAGGCCAAACAATGACAGGCTACTTAAATCATTATACACTATTTATCCGTGATGACAATTACCCATTACGACGTACACTGTGATGACGATTACATATTACGCCGCACACCGTGATGACAATTACACATTATGTCACACACCGTGATGACAATTACACATTACGCCGCACACCATGATGCCCATTAGACCCCACACTGTGATGGCAATTACACAATACTCCCCACATCGTAATGCCCATTACACATTATGCCCCATGTGCCGCTGCCGCACAACTGATGCCGTTTACTAATATGCCCCCGCAGTGCCACACATATGCCCCCACAGTGCCACAAATGTATGCCCCCACAGTGCTACACATATGCCCCCACAGTGACACAAATATATGCCCCCAGTGACACATATGCCCCCACAGTGACACAAATATTTGCCCCCCACAGTGACAAAAATATATGCCCCCCACAGTGCCACACATATGCCCCCACAGTGACACAAATATATGCCCCCACAGTGCCAGATGTGCCCCCACAGCGCCACACATATACCCCCACAGTGACACAAATATATGCCCCCCACAGTGACACAAATATATGCCCCCCACAGTGACACAAATATATGCCCCCACAGCGCCACACATATGCCCCCACAGTGCCACAAATATATGCCCCCACAATGCCAAACTCACTTTGTCTCTCCCTCTGCTGCCGCTGCTTCCGAGGGGAGGGGAGTGCATCGTGCCTCTCTCCTTCCCCTTCAGTGTGTACCTGAGCTGAGCCGTCAGCCATTCATACCTCGCGCCCGAGCTCTGATTGGCTGACAGCGGCAGCCCAGTGACGTGAGCGAGGGGAAGGAGAGACGCACGATGCGTTCCCCTCCCCTCTCCAGGGAAATCTCAGCCTCTGCTTATGTCGTGCGTGGCCGGCCGGGGAGACAGAGAGGCGGAGGAAGCGGCGGCGGCGGCGTTGGGAGAGACTGCCAGGCGCCCTGGCTGTTTCAGAGGCGGACAAGCCGTGCGGCGCCCCGGGCTGCTGCACGGCTTGTCCGCCTCTAGAAACGGCCCTGTGCGGCATGCCTATATTCTGTGTGCGACAGTGGCTGTACCTGCATACAGAATGCTATATTACAGTGATTTCCATGAATACACTATTCCATATGCAGATACAGCCTCACTCGCACACAGAATATAGGCATGCTGCATATCATTTTAAATAGCAGAAGCTGCTGATGCCCCTAGGCATTCCAAATGCCCTAGGCAATTGCCTAGATTGCCTATGCCTAAGGCCGGCTCTGGAGAGGAGTGGTGAGTGCACTCAACCCCTAGGACTCCATATAAGGCCAAAGGGACTGTAACAGGCCCAGCCAACAAAGAGTGACAGCCAGATAGGATGCTCAGATACATGGAGCTCCCTCAATTGATAAAGCATCAGGCCAGCTTACAGCATCATTATTAACCCTTCACAGGAAGGAGTCTCTGTTAAGACAAGTTGACCTCTCCAGCACTGTGCTCGCCACGCTTCGGGCTCGGTGGCTCGCTGCGCTCGCCACACTTTATAAGATCAACTACACGCCGACGTGGATAGTGGGGGTATGAAAAGGTCGTAGCATGCGTACCGCCACCCCGCGCGGGCTCGCTGCACTCGCCACGCTTCAGGTTCACGTTTATACTTGGGGGGGGGGGGGGCGTGGGGGTGCATTTAAGCATTGTAAGCACCCATTAGGGTGCTTAAAAGCACCCATTAGGATGCTTATACAATTTAATATTGTATATGGGTCAAAATCGCATTGCATGGCGTGTATGGCATGTGATGCGATAAAAAATCGGGCGACTAATTATCGTGGCCGCCGTGCTAGTACACAAGTACCGGAACTTCTTTAATAGTATATAACATTTCCAGTTATATTCACTGGAGGTACCTAGGATAAGTCTGTGCACAGTGAACGTATTGTAAAGATATTGACAGTTGGGGACACTCAAGGAGGATTACAGTGTTTACAGAGGAGATTACAAGTTACTTTCTGTCAGATATTGTTGTCAGAATATTGCTAAAGAAAGATACAATAAAAGCCAATGTTCTTTATTTGTTCTAATGGACTGTTCACATTAAAATAAAGACACCAACTCTATTGTTAACAGTGGTACCAGAGAAGTGTAGCCAGACAATTCTTTTGAGGCTATCCTGCCAGCTTATTTACTAGTGAGAAAAAGTAGCAATTTCAGCAGCAGTGTTACTACAGAAAGAGCCGATTGAAGGGATACAATGTTTCTGTTTTAAACACTTTATACAGTGACTACAGAGTTTCCAGAGTGGATTACAAATAATGTATCTACAGTTTCTGCTTTAAATGAACAAACTCGCCATTGCACGTACAGTGAGGAACTTTGAACTAGTAGAAGATCATCTGGACAGGGGTCACTAAATAACTCTATAAGACAGATAAAGGCGCTTATTTTAGAAGTTAGTGTGCACAATTTAGGAAAAACATTGTTGCGCAATAATACATTTCTTTAAGTAAGAGGTTCTTTATTGATATATCGGAAATTGTTATATATTGAAAGTAAATATATTTTAAAAGTTTAAATGTAAAATGTACTAATAATTATTCGTTATAGGATTCAAGGTAGGGTGTTATGATTTTTATGTTTAAGGAATCTCGAGAAGCAGCAAGGCAGCAGACTTGGAATTGCAGTTCTGGTTTAATAAAACTTGAAATGCTGGTTTGTTGGATTAATAACATTCGCTGTTGATCCATGTCTTCATGTATGTTGAATTTTGTAAATATATTGTTAATTAAAATACTCTATCAAGTGGTTTGTTGCACCTGAGGAAGAAGAGAACCTAATACTCACTCTGCTAAAATATAAAGGAATACTTACCAGAGAGAGAGAGAATCACACATCTATCCTATTAATTAATTAGGCAAAGATGAGCATTAAAGATTGCATTATAAATGAGATCACAATTATGTCTCACACTGATCTACAGCACCATGGGCTGTATCTATAGCAACCTGACTAAAAGGATGCTCACAGTTTCATGATTCAGTCACAGTTTCATGATTTTTTTTTAAAAACACAGGGGCAGATGTATTGTATAGCACCACTATAAAACTTTGGGGCAGATGTATTAAGCCTTAACAAGAGATAAATGCAAGAGTGATAAAGAGAGACAAAGAAAAATGGACCTTACACAGAGATCTTAAGGAAAAATACCTTCATTTATAAATCCTTTGGATAAGCTGCAGCCCACTGTCAGAGGAAATTGTACACCTCTGTTAGGTAATTTATGTAGAAGGGATTGGTAGATTTACTATAAGCAAACCACCACAGGTGGCGCTGCTTAACAAAGAGATCAGCTGGACCATGAATTGTAGTACCACTTATTTTAATAAAACATATTATATTTCATTACAACATTATTAAAAAATGACATACAAGACAAACAAAATATAACATACATATGCAGCATAAATTATGCAGAGCGAGGCTGTCTCAATTGATCTAATGAGGTTTTTTTGTATTGTATATATAAATTTCAGTTAGAGGCATTAGGGCATAGTTACCAGTCCCATAGGTCTTTCCGCAGCAATCCTTATTTTTGGAAATTTGGTCACCACTTAGTCCTTTATCTGAGCAATCTGTATAGGTCTTATTTTAGTGGAGAGACCGGCTCCAGGTGTGAGTGTCCAGTATTTTGTATCCTTACAGGTGTCTGCAGAACGAATCTCCCCATTTTTTATGGTAGTTTAGCCCAGTATCAATTGTGGCAGGGTACTGGTTTCCGGGCTGTAACGGGCTCCAGAACGCGTTTCTCCTCCTTGTAGCTGCTCGGCAGCTTCCTCAGTTGAATCAGCTGTGATAAAGAGAGATAAAAGTCCAGCCAATCACCTGCTAACTGCCATGTTACAGGCTGTGTTTGAAAAAAGTCAGTAAGGAGGTGATTGGCTGGACATTTATCTCTCCTTATCACCCTTGCATTTATCTCTTGTTAAGGCTTAATACATCTGCCCCTTTCTGCTTCGCATTATTAATGAGGTGAAGCAGGAATGGACATCGACAAGATGTATTAACCTCTTGTCCACCAAACGTGGGATTGCAAACTTCCCTCTCTGGTGATGTCCTGTGGAGCAGAAAGTGCATCAGCTCAGACTGACGCGGTGTCTCCTTCCCCCTGGCTGACTGCACTGGGCATATGCAAGATCTCCTGCACAGCCCAGAGCCGGCAGTAGGGGCAGCGTAGTCCCTGCTGTGGGTATAGGGTCTCCCCACCTGCAGCTGTCGACTTTGATAGCCGCATGGGGCATAACGGTCAGCTCTCTTATATTTCCCCTTCATATCGGCCTACTATCTTTTAGATAGCAGCGCCGGTATGGATGAGGCCGCATAGCTCACCTGTCATTTAATGAACAACGGCTCCTTCTTAGATTGGGGAGATGCGGTATCAGTGCATACAGTATAACGTGCGCTGATGCCCCTTCTCCCCCATAACGCAAGTAAATAAATCTGCCCCTCAATGAAAAAGATCATTATATTTTTTAGGGTTCAAAGTTACAGTTTGTTTTAAAATGCAGTGTATTTCTGTTTGTTTGAATAATGGATACCTCCTTTCTAGTTATCCAAAAAGCTCAAATTAAATAAGTGGTGTAACAAAGAAAACGTCTATTTGGCTACATTTACTGTGATATCACCGCCTTTGCAAATTCTAGAACTTTTGTGGCAATTATAGATATGAATCGTAGTAAAGGTGAACAAATATATCCTCATATCATGAACATTAAAGCCAATGAGTTTCAATCGTTTTGTTGTAGGTGATCAAATGCAAGGCAGCAGTCACATGGGCAGCTAACCAACCTTTTTGCATTGAAGAAATAGAAGTGGATACACCTAAAGCTCAGGAGATACGCATCAAAGTAAGTGCTTATATGTTTTCTGATTTATTCGATTTGTTGTACATTATAATGCATTCCAAAGTATAGGTAAACTATTTTAAAGTTTAGATTATTTGTGCATATCACCTGTCCCTGATATCAACTCTCTCCAGGATGCCTGGATGTGTACTGTTACATGAAAGGTGATCTTTGCTTTCACATACCCTCCAACATGACCCATTCCATTAGGTACAAAATGCTCTGTTCCTGGACTTCCCTGCCAGTGGCAGTTACAGAGGTTGGATTCCACCACAGTCCAAAATTCAAAGAGAGAGGACACATCAACTGCCAGTAAGTCCAGGACAGTGATGTTTGAGGTGGCATTAGGTGTGGCTCCCCTTTTTGAATATTGGACAGTGGTGCAGTCCCACTTCTGTAACTGTCACTGTCAGGGAATTCCAGGAACAGAGCATTTTGTACCTAATGGAATGGGCCATGTTGGAAAGTATGCTTTCAGTGCTTGGGGGGTGTACTGTTTACCATACCTACGGACTTTCTGGCTGCCCTTTCCGTGAGAGGGCAGCCAGCTCAGGGGGGGCGCCGAGAGTGAAAAGGGGCAGGGAGGAGGCGGAACCACAATGACGGCTACTTGTTGGGGGTGTGGCCAAAGTGATAGCAACATTTTAGCCACGCCCCCATGGAATGCTGTTTTTATGGCATTGCACTGTGGTGGGCGGGGCTAAAATGGCGCTAATTGCATAATTTGACCCACGGATCCACCCCACCGAGGAGGGGTGGTCACGGGTGCCAGCGGGGGGAGGGGGTGGTGTCGCGGGAGCCAGGCGGTTTTGCGGGAGGGTTGCCCCTCTTTCCGGGGGGGGGGGGGGGGGGGACGGGAGGGGGAGACAATTTCCATGAAACTCTCAGCCATTCCGGGAGGGTAGGCAACCCTGTTGTTTACTCAGACTTTTTGGAGGGTCTGAGTCTTGTGGCTGCCCCCTCCTGCTGTCTTTAACATGGACAGAGAGCAGTGAGTGCTGCTGCAGCAGCCTTTCTACCCAGCCAAGCACACATGCTTGTGTATATGACACTTTGTTACAGTGGTCTACACCTAGAATTTTCTTCTAAAGCTGTGTACACACGGGGGCGATATATTGCTCAGCAATATATTGCTGAGTGTCTCCTTTTCATCAGCGACCATCTAAGGGAACCTCTGCCGGGGGAGCCGCAGAGGGAATCATCTGGTTGCAGGAGTAAGCTCCTGCGACCAGCGATCATAAAGGGCCTAAAAAGGGAGCGCGCACCCGGTGATTTATCGCCGGTGCACACTCCAATTGCTGGCAATATGGTCGCTCAGCGACCATATTGCCAGCGATAAATGCCCCTGTACACAGCTTAAAGGCCCCCATACACTATGCGATTTTCGGCCGATTTCATCCGATTTCGGCCCTTTGGGCCGATAAATCGGGTGAAATCGGACCAAAATCGCATGTGTTTGACATCTGATCTGATCTGATGCACGGTCCCGCGCGCATCGGATCGGATCACGGCGTCGGACCTGCAGAACATAAGATATATCGGAATCTGAGCCATCATGGGTGCTTTTTAGCACCCACGATGTTCAGATCCGATATATCTTTATATACAGCCCCCCTGTCTTGCAGCGCCGCCCCCCCCGCATTGATGGCTCCCGGCGGAGGTAGTGCAGGCGGGGACCGCAGGCGTCGCAGAGCAGAGACCGTCGGCGCGGCGGGAGAATAGGAAGAAATCCGATTCAAAAGATTGGCTGAGCTCAGCGGCCGCCCGGTCTTTTGAATAATATTTCGGTACTTGTTTCCTAGCACGGCCACAATCGTATGGATCGTGTACCTTTAAGTTAAGGTACACGATCCATACGATGGACCCGATTTCCTTTGAAATCAGGTCCATTTGGCCGGCTAGGACAAAATATCGGGGGCATCGCGTCGGTCGGGACCATTAACAATGGTCCCGACGCGACCGACGCGATGCCCCCGATTTCCCCATAGGCTTCAATGTTAAAAAATATTTTAACATTGAAATCGTGTCGGGAAAGGTAAAATATCGGGGGCATCGCGTCGGTCGGGACCATTAACAATGGTCCCGACGCGATGCCCCCGATTTTTCCATAGGCTTCAATGTCAAAATATTTTTTAACATTTAAATAGTGAAAAAATGTGAAAAATGTGAAATGGGCCAATATGACCCATTTCACATTATAGATGTCCCCGTCGTCACCCCACGATAGACGCCAACCCGAAGCGTGGCGAGCGCAGCGAGCCCGCGAGGGGCGGCGGTGCGCGTCCTCCGACCTTTTCATTCCCCTACTATCCACGTCGGCGTGGAGTTGAGAATAGAATAGTGTGGCGAGCGCAGCGAGCCACCGAGCCCGAAGCGTGGCGAGCGCAGTGTGCCCGCGAGGGGACGCATATAACTTGACAGGTATACGCGTCCCCTCGCAGGGCTCGCTGCGCTCGCCACGCTTCGGGCGCGGTGGCTCGCTGCGCTCGCCACACTATTCTATTCTCAACTCCACGCCGACGTGGATAGTAGGGGAATGAAAAGGTCGGAGGACGCGCACCGCCGCCCCTCGCGGGCTCACTACGCTCGCCACGCTTCGGGTTGGCGTCTATCGTGGGGTGGGGTGTACGCCGTTAAATTTGGGGGGGTTGGGAATATTTTACATTGAATCCAATGTAAAATCGGGTCCCAGGGACCCGATTTACATTTCATAAAAAAAAAAAATCGGGTCGAAAATCGGTCGGTCGCGTCGATCGCATCGCATGCGACCAAATCGCATGCGATGCGATCGACCCGATTTTTCCGACACGACCACCCCGATGTAAATCGGTGTGGCCATGCTAGGAAACAAGTACCAATATTTCTTTCTATTCTCCCGCCGCGCCGACAGTCTCTGCTCTGTGACGCCTGCGGTCCCCGCCTGCACTCCCTCCACAGGGAGCCGGGAGCCGTCAATGCGGGGGGTGTGGGGCGCTGCTAGTAAGACAGTGGGGCGCTGCGGGGGACACAGAGTTGGCAGTACAAGAGCCGGGCAGGAAAAGCTCTCAGCGCTGAAAAAAAAAAGCCCCTACAATGAATGGGCAGCCTGTGATTGGCTGAGTGCTCTCTCAGCCAGTCAGCAATTGACTGAGAGAGCGCTCAGCCAATCACAGGCTGCCCATTCATTGTATGGGCTTTTTTTTCCAGCACTGACAGCTCCCCCCTCCCCCTGCCCGGCTCTGTCACTGTCCCCCGTAGCGTCCCCTGCACGCTGCCTTAGCAGCGCCCCCCACCAGCAGCCCTGTTCTGCAGCCCCCCCTTGCTCTCCGGGTTTACATGTGATAAATCGAGACGATTTATCACATGTGAAAAATGGCACATCAAGTGCCAATCTTATCAAGCTCCCCCGGGGAGCTGCCGGGGAAGCTCAGGGGGAAGTCGGGGGCGACTTGTCCTCAGGACAAGTCGCCCTAGTGTATGGGGGCCTTAACACTGTCAACCACATCTCGCACACTTGTTTTGTAGTGCACGGGATACTGATTTCAAGTTGCTTACAGTATCATCAGCTGCATCTATCAAACACACTGTATAAAAAAGCAACATGCATGCATTTCTAGATACATTCATAAATCCAACTGTTATTGAGTCCTATGTGTTAAATAATATAATTATCATTAACAATATACAAATATTTTGAAAGGAAAAGTACACCTCAAAGTATTGGTGAATTATTATAATTATTAATGATATCCTAAGGCATGGGCCTTCAACCTGTGGCCCTCCAGATCTTGTGGAACTACATGTCCCAGCACGCACTGACAGTTTTGGCATGCTCTTATAGGAAAAATGTGGCAAAGCATGTTGGAACATATGGTTTCACACCATCTGGAGGGCCACAGGTTGAAGACCCATATCCTAAGGAAATTGCTCAGGATTTCTTGTACTCATTTTGGTCTCTTGTTGCAGATTGTCTCTACAGGAATATGTCGTTCAGATGAACATGGAGTCACAGGAGAGCTCAAGGATGTGGAATTTCCAGTTATCTTTGGCCATGAAGGTGTAGGCATTGTAGAAAGCATTGGAGAGGGAGTCACAGAGTTCAAACCAGGTATGACATGCCGAGTTTTCATGCTTTCTTTTGGAAGGTACAGAGCTCACCTATCTGCAAAAAAAAGTCCCTACAAAATTTTGAGCAAATTACAGAACCAGGTCAGCACAATTTGTATTGCTAGTTTTTGTATAAATTGGTGAAAATTGCTGACCCAGTTTAAGGACTATTATGACATATATGGAATAATTAAATATTGTGTCGATAAATCCTCTAAAACACAGTGCCTGATTTAGATGTGGTTGGAGTTTCTATAACTGCTGCTTACATAGAAGCAACATCAATGGCCCTAATACGATAATGCAGAAGTAGGCACCATGCCATCCTTTTGTATTAGTGATCCAAGCTGCATCATTTGTGACACCATTGATCGGGCTGTGTGTGTGTCTATACATATACATACACACACACACACACACACACACACACACACACACACACACACACACACACACACACACACACACACACACACACACACAAACACAGGGGGCCCAGCACTCACTACAACAAACTAACTCACCTTAACTTTCAAATAATCAATTAAATAAATAATGGGGTTTTAGTTCATGAATTGATCAATGCATTTAAGCTTGCAGCCCATCGCCAAGGGACCCCATTTCACTGCAAGTCCTACACTAACAACTGATTTTCTTAGAAACCTGGCAACTGCTTACACATCATAGCTAAACTGAACGGATTCGGTATGAAATCCCGACGGTCAAAATCGTGACAGGGTCAAAATCCTGACATTGAAAATCCTGACAGGGTCAAAATCCCGACATTTAAAATCCCAACAGGGTCAAAATCCCGACATATAGTATGTACAGGTGAAACAGTCTACATGATTTTCCATCGACAGGTGGAATATGTCGGGATTTTGACCCTGTCAGGATTTTAAATGTCGGGATTTTGACCCTGTCGGGATTTTAAATGTCGGGATTTTGTCCATGTCAAGATTTTGTCGTCTGTATTTTGACCCATTCGGGATTTTGACCCTGTCTGGATTTTGACCGTCGGGATTTTGACTGCATCCCAAATGAACATGTGTTTTTTTTCTTGGGTTAAACCTCAACTGCCAAGTACCTTATGGCTTTTAAAGGTGAGACAATCCCAAACACAGCACTTGAATTAGTATTGAAGGGGCAGCTGTCACAGGTTTCAGGTAAATGAGCTTAACTAGGGTGCATGAGAAAGCTATGATCACAGTAACAGAGGTTAATTAAAAATCAACCCAAATATATAGATACAGAAGTACCAACACACTCGCCATACCTACGAATGGGGTGCAAACAGCACCCACTTCCCAGGTTGGAGTGCAGTTTCAATTTTAATTGTTTATTTGAAAGTAAAGGTGAGTTAGTTTGTTGTATTGCGTGCTATGCCCTCTGTGTTTGTATTTACTAGAGTGTGTGGTCACAGGCCACTGCACCCCAATCCCCTGAAGATGGGGGAGAGATCCCCGAAACGCCGTAGGGTGTAATAAAGGATTATTTTATTTCACTACATCAAGTCTGCTGAGTGCCGCTGATTATCCGCATCTATTTGGACCTGTCAGGGTCACAAGAGGGCACCTGCAGCAAGTAACTACTGGAGCATTGGAGTGCCGGACTCCCCATACCTATATATAAATATGGTACTTGTTTCCTATCACATCGCATGCCATATAGCCGCATGCAATGCAATGCGATTTTGGCCCCCATATACGATTTTTAATTGTATAAGCACCCTAATGGGTGCTTACAATGTTAAATGCACCCCCACGCCACCCCCACTATGAACGCCAACCCGAAGCGTGGCGAGCACAGCGAGCCCATGAGGGGTGGCGGTACGCGTCCTCCGGCCTTTTTATACCCCCACTATGCACGTCGGCGTGGAGTTGATTTCAGATGTGGCAAGCGCAGTGAGCAACCGAGCCCGAAGCGTGGTGAGCGGACGCGTATTACTGTACATGTATTCCGCTGCGCTCGCCGTGCTTAGGGCTCGCTGCATTTGCCACACTATCTAAGATCAGCTCCACACTGACGTGGATAGTAGGGGTATGAAAAGGTTGGAGGACGCGTACCGCCACCCCTCACGGCCTCGCTGCGCTCGCCACGCTTTGGGTTGGCGTTGATACTGGGGGTGGCGTGGGGGTGCTTTTAACATTGTAAGCACCCATTACGGTGCTTATACAATTAAAAATCTTATAGGGGTGCCATTTAACATTGAAAACACCCATTAGGGTGCTTATACAATTTAAAATCATATACCAGTGTATATGGCATACAATGGCATACAATGCGATGGTATACGATTTAAAATTGTATAACATCGGGTGCCATTGCGTCACATCGCATCGCATAAAATTGTAAGGCTCATGGTGTACGATGCGATGGGCGCTGTACTAGGAAACAAGTACCATATATATATATATATATATTAGAGATGAACGTTTCCGGATTGCCCCGAACGGCAGGGATTCGAGTCAAAGGAGCGAGGATGCACCTGACTCAAGCGCAGTGGAGGCTGATTTCCATGTTGTGCAAGGTTCTCCGTTTGAACTTGCTACACGTGAAGTCAGTTCTGACACTGCCAGCTTAAGTCAGGAGATTCCCCCCCGGTACTTATGTAGTATCTGGGCTGCCGATTTTTTGATTGTATGCCTTAACTTAAGGCATACAATCAGATGCGATGCGATGCGATATCGCATCGCATCGCATACGACCATATCGCATGCGATGCGATGCGATGACCCGATTTTTCCATAGGATTCAATGTTAAAATGGACTGAGTCCATTTTAACATGGAATTCAATGGGAAAAAGGGGTCCTTTTCATACCCCTACTATCCAAGTGGGCATGGAGTTGGATATAAACCTGTGGCGAGCGTAGCGAGCCACCGAGCCCGAAGCGTGGCGAGAGGACGGTATTCTGTGTCCCCTCGCGGGGCTCGCTACGCTTGCCACGCTTCGGGCTCGGTGGCTCGCTACGCTCGCCACAGGTTTATATCCAACTCCATGCCCACTTGGATAGTAGGGGTATGAAAAGGACCCCTTTTCTCATTGAATTCCAGTCCATTTTAACATTGAATCCTATGGAAAAATCGGGTCCATCGCATCGCATCGCATGCGATATGGTCGGATGCGATGCGATGGACCCGATTTCAAAATCGGCAGCCCAGTTAGTACATAAGTACCGATTCCCCTAATCAGGCTGTTGCAGAAGCATCTGGAGAAAGTGAGTAGATCTTGTGGATGAAGCTTTTCATTAATTTTGCCAGGATACGTGGGTGGTCAGTCTAATAAAGTCAGAGGAATACATTTTGGCCACCATGCTGGATCCTCAGTTTCTTGTGTCTCTGTGTCCCTGTTTCTGGACACAAGTCTACAGCTGTGCAAAGACCTGCTGGTGTGTGTGTGTTTGTGTGTGTGTATGTATATATATATATATATATATATATATATATATATATATATATATATATATATATATATATATATATATATGTAGAAAATACAAACAAAGGAGCGCTCCATAGTGCAATATGTATAAGCCATTTATTTCATGCAGCTTTTAAAGTCACATTAAAATCAATGGGTAACGTACCCTAACTGACGGTTTACACAACCGCAGTGATGTACAGCATGGATTTGTGTCAACACACAGGGTGGCAGAGAGGTTACACTCACACGTCTTGGTAACAGCTTGATCGACGCTAGGCCACGCCCCAACGCGTTTCGTCATCAAAGGACTACATCAATGTTTAAGGGATCCATTCCCCTTCATCAGAATTTCCAAAACGTTAATGTAATAAAGACAAGTTTCTCATGACTTGCAAGCCTCTGCGTACTGCCTGCATAACAAACTCTAACTACAGACCAAGGTCTATCTGGAGGGCACTGGAGCAAGTAAGCCCTGGGGGCTGCAGAGTGCAGGAGTATTACGTTGTTTACAGTATATATATATATATATATAGAGAGAGAGAGAGAGAGAGAGAGAGAGAGAGAGAGAGAGAGAGAGAGAGAGAGAGAATATATATCCAAGGGCATACACAATAATTGTAGCACGGAGCACTCACCAAGGAGTAGTTTAGTAGGTATTCTTTATTTTAATCCATAAAAAGGATGTCGACATTTTGACCCTCAAGGGTCCCTTTTCCCAGAAAGCAGTAGTACGCACGTCAGTACTTCAGGCAGGATACCACCGCACTCAGCCATTCCTACGAATGAGGTGCAAACTGCACTCGCCATTCCCAGGTTGGGGTACAGGGGGCTTAACACCCACCATAATAAACTTACTCACCTTAATATACAAATAATGAACAACCAATTTATGAACTAAAACCCCATTATTTATTTACTTCATTATTTTTATATGAAGGTGAGTTAGTTTAATGTCATTATACACACACAAATAATATATTGCG
Organism: Crinia signifera; assembly: GCF_055691185.1. Lineage (NCBI taxonomy): Eukaryota > Metazoa > Chordata > Amphibia > Anura > Myobatrachidae > Crinia > Crinia signifera. The sequence continues at coordinate 187,779,424 of NC_139217.1, forward strand.
CGCCTTATTCCATGGCACGGGGTGGCGCTTACCACGCCAGGAGCCACTCTGATGAGAACAGCTACATCTGTACTAACTCCTGCACGGAATCTATACTATACCTCCTTGCAGTACATACAGTAACACTGATGTTGCAGAGCCAGAGAATTTTGCATACAGTATGTAGTAAAAGACAGCCAGAAGCCGGTGTCTGTCTGGCTTTAATACAGGAGCATGAGATAGCACTGGAGCACACTCTCTCTAACAGCTGGTACTTGTAGAATTATAGGATTGACAAGCAAAGGACACTTAATTATGATAATACATTTGTTGCATATACTGTAAACTAATTATTTCACGTCCGACTGCAAACTTGCAATTTCTCCTTCAACCAGCATGGGACACTGGAATGTAGACTTTACAGTGTGTATAGAAGAGTAATAACTGTGATATGGCACTTTAAATAATTTGAGTAGTGTGTCAGCTCCTATCCTATATACCCCTCCCCAACTCAGTCTAACTTTAGTACCTGCGGAAGCAGGTCAGGATTTTGGCTTTTCCTGCTAAGCAATGTTATTTAGCTAGGGATTCTTCTAGCAGCAAGAGGACAGTGCAGCGGCTGCTCTGCCTGTTCACACATGGGGAGCTACCAGGGAGACCCCTCCACGACTATGGTTTGGGCAGGGGTCTCCGGCTCTATGGTTTGGGCAGGGGTCTCCAGTTCTAAGACCACTGTCTCTGGGATTTCTAGATACCACTGCCCACAGCGTGCCTCGCAGACCCCAACCTTACCGCACTGGCAGCATGGCAGCTTGTGAGTATGGGAACGGCACCCAGTTAGCAGGATGCCCTGCATTAAAATGCCAGTCAGTGATAGAAAAACACTATTTGAAAAAGGTGCCAGAGGACGGTCGTAAGTTATAGTGGTGTATAGCTGGTTGGGGAGATTTAGCACAATATTGTGTGTGTGCCTGTTTTTTGTAGCATTGCTATAAACCTATTAGGGCCATGGTGGCACTGTTCCCCTCTATCCTCTTTCCTGCCCTTCTCGTATCTAGCCTGTTATTCTTTCACTGTTCTTTTCTGTCAGTGTGTCTCTTCTGTCCTTATTAACAGTATAACTATGGCTGGAAAGGGTTCAAAAGCAGCTCAGAAGACAATCACTTGTACAAAATGTTATAAAAAGTTTATGCCAGATGAGTCCACAAGTTCTTAATTGTGTGCAACATGTGATTCTGATAAGCCGACCCCTAGTCAGGATACTCCTGTTTGGGCATTTCATCTCACACAGGTAATGTGTAACTTGTCTGCAGAACTGGAAGCCTGAGAGGGAATATTCCAGACTATCAGCATCCACTGACTTTAAACCAGACTGGGCCCAGGCTCTAGCTTGATCAGTAGGAGGTTTATCAAAAGTTGTAACATCCTCTAGTCTACATCATTAGGGGCCTCATGTCAATGTCTGGCCACGGAGCTTACCTGTCTGGTCCATCAGGCGGGGCCATGGTTGCCTCCAGGACTTGGTGCCTTCCTCTCACTCTCTAATGGTGTCTTCAGCATCTCTAGCGGATCATGCTGGTCACACAGGCAGCAGGGTCTGTACGCTGTGTGCCATTTTGGTGGAGTCCTCCACGTTCCAGGGCCATATACCAATCAGCTGAGCCCGGGAAATACAAATCCAGTCAGGGATCTTCACCGCTAACCTTTCAGTTAGAAGTGTCCCGAGCTCTTGCTAATCCTTGGATAAGCACCATTGATATTCTCCAGATTTAGGCTACAGTTAACCTCTTCAACCCTGGTCCATTCTATTCGGTCATTGTCAGGTTCAAGTGTGCAGTTAACCTCTTGAGCTCTGGTCCATTCTATTTTGTCATTCTCCAGATCAAGTCCGCAGTTAACCTCTTCAGGTGCAGCAGGTGAGGAGGAGCTCTTCTCATGGAGGAAGGAGAAATTACATGGGAGTCTGAGGAGGATGTCTTCTCAGCAGAGCAGGAATCAGACTTCTAGATATTGAGGTTTGATTCTGGCTGTGCACCAGATACTAAAGGTTGAGCAGTCAGAGCCAGTTCAGACCAAACAGTCTTTTTTGCTAAAAAGCAGAAATTGAATGTGGTATTCCCTAATTCAGAGGAATTAGATCAGGCATGTCCAAACTGTGGCCCTCCAGCTGTTGTGAAACTAAACAACCCATTCCAGAGGTAGTTGAGAACCTTCTTGTGGATTCTGTAGAAGGGGTTCAAGCCACAGAAACAGCTTCCTAAGAACCCTAAGTCCGCCCTAAAGCCCACTTTGTGATGTGGTTCTCTATCTCACTCTGGGGGATCTTAAAGTGGGAGCCCATCTGCAGGTGTTTCGAGTTATTGGACACAATCCTGCCATGATGCATGGGTTCAAGATTTATTCGCTCATGGGTACAAGCTGGATTTTTATTTTCCTCCAGCTCCAAGGTTTTTTTGCTATGGGTATGTCAGTTTCTGACAAGAGTGTTGTTCTGCAGGCACAACAGTATGGCACCAAGAGCTGTGCAGCCACGTGTGAAGTCAATCGGATCCTGATATGGACAGAGGAACATTCCAATGCCCTCTCGGCAATATTCATTTTGGGAGAAGCCAACTAAGTCAGCAAGACATAGACCCTCATTCTGATTAGCAAACTCACCCACACGGGGAGTTCAATAGTGAAGATCTACGCATGCGCATAAGCGAATATGCGGGTGCCCTTGGGGACTTGCATAGTCTCCAAGGTGCTCACACAAGGGGGTTGCAGGGGGCGTTCACATGCTAACACCCTGCATTTCCTGGATGTACCCACACAAACATTGAGTGCACCCAGGAAAATGCAGGTCATCCCCATGCGAACCAGGGTGGCCACCTGGCTTTTAGAGTGGCTGCCCTGGAAGGCAGGATGTCAGCTGTGGTTCAGTTGCATCCACCATTTGTTCCACTCACAAGTATGGGATTTGTTCTTTCCTTTTTGCAGTCATCATCACATAGGGTCTATGTGTATAGGACTCTTTCTTTGTGGAAAACGGATGCCTTGTTTTTCCGGTATGACTGCGTTCTGCCTGGATGGCCTGCATCAAAACAGACACTCGCAAGGTCGATTAGTTTCACTATTCCTCAAGCTTGGCTGTATCTACAGTTCATCCTGAACAGATCTGGGTGGATTCTACACGTACGGCGGCCCGTGTGGTTTCCTTAAACCAACTCTGTAGAGAGTCTACATGGTTAAGTCAACATACCTTTATCCATTTCTACAGGTTTGACACCTTTGCCGCCTCTGCTTCCCAGTGTGGCTGTGTGGAATTGCAGGGTTCTCAGCATTCTCCCATCCAGGATGGGAGCTCTGGGATGTCCCCACTGTGAAGTTTACATTTCAGTGTTCCCTGTTGGATAAAGGAGAAAACTGGATTTTGGTACATTTCTCCACATTCACAGGGGACACTGGACACATGCCCGGCGCTGTTCTTCCTGCCTGGGTGATGTTTTTTTCTGCGGTTCTGCTTTTGTTCAGTTTCCATGTCATTGTTCTGTTTAGACCTTAGGTTTATGTTTCCCTTTGCTCCTTCTCTCTTGAATTTCCAACTCCCCTCAGTACCATTTACTGAGTTGGCGAGGTGGGACCATAAATAAGGAAGAAGCTGACACACTACTCAAATTCATTTAATGTGCCACTCCCAGTTACTTCACTTCTATACCTACAGTAAAGTCTACAGTCCAGTGTCCCCTGTGGATTTGGAGAAATGGATTTAAAGGTGAGTACCAAAATTAATGGTCAGTACCAAAATCCTGTTATGCATGGTTTTCATAAGTTAAATGGGCACAGTCAAATGCAAAAGGAGCATAAATGTAGAAGAAATACAGTATGTGAAGTATTGGCAGATTTGGTTGGGTTCGGGATATTAAGTCGAAATTCACCATGTTACCATTCATAATGTTGACATGAGTATACTGACATGGTCATAATGTCGAAATTGAACATTTCAACAACTTTATCGTGACAACATTCAGCATATCGTCACTGATAAAATCTTGACCAGGCAGAAGGTCAACAGTGCTCTTAATCCTGACCCTAATTTCTTACCAAATCTCTCACTTTCTGATTCTGTCACCCTATTACATTTCTCCCTGAATTTGTTTGTCTCAATACAGTGCTACTGATGCACAATCTCCTTGCACTTCCTCCTACAGTCAGTTGAAGACTGAGATTACCATTTGAGAAATATAAAAACACATACTGTAAGAGAATAGCATGTTAGAAAAGGAAGTCGAGCAAAACAACTTAACAAGGGTGATTCATTGGTTTTAGTTTGATCATGAAAAAGCAACAATATCAGGGAGCTGGACAAGGTTTCTCAGGAAGTAAGAAAGGCAGCCATATCCATCACATTTAAGGCTTCAATTTACTTTGCAGGTGATAAGGTAATTCCACTGTTTGCTTCCCAGTGTGATCAGTGCCCCACCTGCAAAGACCCAAGAAGCAATGTTTGCCTTGCATCAAAGTAAGTAATACATTTACATACTTCATGTATAAGAAAATCCTGTTTGTATTTTTCACAGTCTTAAAATCAATTTTAATAGACTACTTTAAATAAATTTTGAAATCTAGGAGCTGTCCCTCTGTACTGGTATTGGCAGAGTTAGGAAGCCAAGAGCATGGTCAACAAAAAAATGGAGGATCATGCGCAAGCTTGTTCAGTGTGTATAGTGTGATAAAACAAAATTCTCTGAAAACACGCCCCGGTACTTATGTAAGCAAATAGCTTAGTGGGCGATTCTGCGTAAGAAAATCGCATTGCGTTTTTGTGCCGTGAGATGCATGCGATGCGATCTTACTAAGTAATTTATTCACTGCTCTCTCGCCCCGGGCTTATCACATCGCATGCCATCGCACCTCATGCAAAATCGCATGCGATCGCATGCGATTTTATAGGGTGCGATGCCATTAACTTAACTACACTGCAATGACATGCAATGAGATTTTTAGGCACCCCCCACTATCCATGTTTTCCGCGTCCCCTCGCCACGCTTCGGGCTCGGTGGATTGGCCATAGACCTTACAGGGATGATTCCGGTAGGCTGGGGCTGCTATGAGGCCACCTGTCAGCTAGTAACCTTTTTCTTTAAAGATATGGCCCTTCCTAAAGTAGCGGCCCTGTCCCCAACACAAACAACCTTAGCCGGTTCACAGAGTAGAGTACACCCCACATCAAATAATCAGGTAAGGCAGACACCCATCTATATTGACTCAGGCTTCTATTAAAGGACAGGGGCATGTGATATCTGGGGGGTGTAACAATTTCTGGGGTGTTTCTTGGCTTAACTCATGGAGGGGTAGGGAAATATGTAATATTTGTGGGATTATGGTAATGAGTTGTTTGTCTGCTAGATGGAGGTTTGGAATCTGTGTCCAGTCTCCGTGGGGGAAGGTGGGGTATTATTTGAAATGTAAAAGTCTGAGGGCCACTAGTTGGCAACGATATTGAAACCATGGCTTCTAAATAGGTGTCACGGTGCCGCCCATGTGAGGCAACTTCTACAATTTTCCCAGGGCCATTTTTAGTTCCAAATCCGCCACTGTATCCAATGTATTTTTTGTTTAAGGATATCAAAGTAATGCTAAAACCATAAGTGGTCAAACTTTAGTGGTACAGGCTCTTGTCATGCTCTTAATACAGATTTCTATGAACAGAAAATTATAACGTTTTTGTGAGTTGGAGTAACTTATTTTCTTATCATTTTATGAACCAGGTTTATAGAGTAATTGCTCTCTTACTTAAAGCTGTATTCAGTTAGAGAAATTTGAGTCAGTGTCCAAATTTTTATATGAAATTCTGTGATATCACTGGCGAAAAATTGCAGCACATAAGAGCCATAGAAGAAATCCAACAATATTGAATATGTTGCCTTGCTTATTTTGTTTTCTATCTCCAACTAGCATAGGCAGAGCTCTAGGCCACATGGCTGATGGAACCACAAGATTTACTTGCAAAGGGAAGAAAATTCATCATTTTGTAAACACCAGCACATTCACTGAATACACTGTTGTTAATATAGCGAATTGTGCTAAAATCGAAGACGAAACACCTTTGGGTAGTGTATGCCTCATAGGATGTTGCTTCTCTACCGGATATGGATCTGTTGTAAATACTGCTAAGGTACAAAATATGTGCGATTATTTATATATATATATATATAGGGAGGGGATGCTCCGTTTATCCAATATACGTTGGCTTGCTGTGTGTGCCTTCACGTGGCCACTGCGGGTCCAGGATACACTGGATATATATATACACTGATAAACTGTGTTAATCCCACCCCTCACGCTGCATGGCAACATTTAATAAATATTGTGTTTTATATTTGTACAGGTAACACCAGGATCCACATGTGCTGTGTTTGGTTTAGGTGGGGTTGGACTTGCTGTTATCATGGCCTGTAAAATATCGGGTGCATCCCGTATCATCGCAATAGATATCAACAAAGATAAGTTTGAGAAAGCGAAAGAAGTTGGAGCAACTGAGTGTATTAACCCCACGGATTCTGACAAACCTATTGCCCAGCTGCTTCTTGAACAAACTGGCGGAGGAGTAGAATACGTATTTGAATGCATTGGCAATATTGAAACTATGGTAAGTATGTAACATTATTATAACAATAGCAGTGGTAGAATGAACGGCAGTGCAGCTGTCACATTGAACTGGGGTCTACTGCAATAAAGGGGCCTGCATATGCTAAAAAGCATTGTCAGATGGCTATCCAGGTACTTATAATGGCCCAGTGATGGGTAGATTTATTACAGCAGTGCTTATTGTGCTGCTATAACACTTCCTGCTTCGCCTCATTAATGAGGCGAAGCAGGAAACGACACTGACAAGATTTATTAACATCTTGCTCTTGAAGTGGGGGAGTGCAAATACTACCCTCCGGCGATGTCCCCCTCCCGGAGACTGCGCATCACTTCAGACTGATGCACTATCTCTGCCTGACTTTCCGGCTCACTGGGCATGCGCGGGATCTCGGTACTCACGCAAGATCTCCTGCGCAGCCCAGGGCCAGCACTGTCAAAGTTGATAGCGGAAGGTGGCGTAATGGTAGATAGTACCGCCAATATGGACAGGACCGCATAGCGCCCCTGTCTTTTACCAAATGGTGGCTACTTCTTACATGGGGGAGAAGCGGTATCAGTGCACATAACGTGCGCTGATATCCCTTCTACCCCGTATCACCGGGTAATACATCTACCCCTGACTCACTAGAGTACACCAATGGCCACTGTGACATAGGACATAAGGATGAAGGAGAGCACCACCCCTCATCTCATCCAGGACTAGCCTATCCAAAAGGGACCTCGTGCTATTGGTCACACCGAGTGACATCACTGTACCAAAACAGACAGTGACCCTCATTTTTGTTTTTTGTTTCCGTTGGCTCAGATAGCGAGTACTGTACATACCAGTTCACAGAAAAGTTTAGCTGGCATAGACTATATGGCTGATTTGTATTGTGAATACATAGCTTAACCCCTTCCTGACAGAGCCAGTTTTTGCGTTCCTGACAGAGCCCTTTTTTTCAAATCTGACATGTATCACTTAAGTGGGGATAACTTTTTTTTGCTTTTACTTATCCCAGTGATTTTGAGATTGTTTTTTCGTGACACATTGTACTTCAAATTAGTGGTAAATTTGGGTCGATATAGTCTGTGTTTTTTTGTGAAAAATACCAAAATGTCGTAAAAAAATGGAAAATTTAGCAATTTGCAAAATGTTAAATTTTCTGCTTGTGAGACAAATAATCATACCACTCAAAATAGTTAATAACTAACATAGACCATATGTCTACTTTATGTTTCCATCATTATTTCAACTTCCTTTTAATTTTTTTGGACATTAGGAGGCTTACAATATGAATAGCAAATTCTCAAATTTTCAAGAAAATTTCAAACACTGATTTTTTTAGGGACCAGTTCAGTTCTGATGTGACTTTGAGGGACTTGTATGTGAGATACCCCCATAAATGATACCATTTCAAAAACTGCACCCCTCACAGTATTCAAAACAGCATTTTGGAAGTTTGTTAACCCTTTAGGTGTTTCACAGGAATTAAAACAAAGTGTAGGTGAAATTTCAAAATTTCATTTTTTTTGCAGATTTGCAATTTTAATACATTTTTCTAAGGAACACAGTACATTTTACTAGAGAAATGTGACTAAAAATTGATTCCTCCAATTCTTTTGTTTTCATAAATATCCTATATGTGGCCCTAGTGTGCACGTTGACCAAACCACAGGCTTCATAATAGAAGGAGCACCTACTTGATTTTGGAGCCTCCTTTTTATGAGATTATTTTTTAGGCACCATGTAGGTTTCTAGGCACCATAAGATGCTAAAATTTAGGAATCCCCCCACAAGTGACCCCATTTTGCAAACTACACCCCTCAGGGAATTCATCTAGGGGTATAGTGTACATTTCAAACCCCCAGGGGTTTCACCAATTGTGGTACAACTGGGCAGTGAAAATTAAAAATTACATTTTTTACACAAAAATGCAGTTCTGGCTCAAAATTTTTCATTTTCAGAAGGTATGAAGGAGAAAAAGCACCCCAAAATCTGTGCCCCAATTTCTCCCGAGTACGGCAATGCCTCACATGTGACCAAAAAATACCATTTGGGTGCATGGCAGGACTCAGAAAGGAAGGAGTGATTTTTGGATTTTGCAGCTCAGATTCTGGTGGAATGTTGGTGGGTGCTATGTTGCATTAGCAAGACCCCCCAAGCACCAATACAGTGGAATCCCCCCACAAGTGACCCCATTTTGCAAACTACACCCCTCAGGGAATTCATCTAGGGGTATAGTGTACATTTCAAACCCCCAGGGGTTTCACCAATTTTGATACAACTGGGCAGTGAAAATGAAAAATTAAATTTTTTTACACAAAAATGCAGTTCTGGCTCAAAATATTTCATTTTCATAAGGTATGAAGGAGAAAAAGCACCCCAAAATCTGTGCCCCAATTTCTCCCGAGTATGGCAATGCCTCATATGTGACCAAAAAATACCAGTTAGGTGCATGGCAGGACTCAGAAGGGAAGGAGTGATTTTTGGTGGTGGAATGTTGGTGGGTGCTATGTCGCATTAGCAAGACCCCCAAAGCACCAATACAGTGGAACCCCCCCACAAGTGACCCCATTTTGCAAACTACACCCCTCAGGGAATTCATCTAGGGGTATAGTGTACATTTCAAACCCCCAGGGGTTTCACCAATTTTGATACAACTGGGCAGTGAAAATGAAAAATTACATTTTTTTACACAAAAATGCAGTTCTGGCTCAAAATTTTTCATTTTCAGAAGGTATGAAGGAGAAAAAGCACCCCAAAATCTGTGCCCCAATTTCTCCCGAGTACGGCAATGCCTCACATGTGACCAAAAAATACCATTTGGGTGCATGGCAGGACTCAGAAGGGAAGGAGTGATTTTTGGATTTTGCAGCTCAGATTCTGGTGGAATTTTGGTGGGTGCTATGTCGCATTAGCAAGACCCCCCAAGCACCAATACAGTGGAACCCCCCCACAAGTGACCCCATTTTGCAAACTACACCCCTCAGGGAATTCATCTAGGGGTATAGTGTACATTTCAAACCCCCAGGGGTTTCACCAATTTTGATACAACTGGGCTGTGCAAATGCAAAATTACATTTTTTACACAAAAATGCAGTTCTGGCTCAAAATTTTTCATTTTCACAAGGAATGAAGGAGACAAAGCACCCCAAAATCTGTGCCCCAATTTCTCCCGAGTACGGCAATGCCTCACATGTGACCAAAAAATACCATTTGGGTGCATGGCAGGACTCAGAAAGGAAGGAGTGATTTTTGGATTTTGCAGCTCAGATTCTGGTGGAATGTTGGTGGGTGCTATGTTGCATTAGCAAGACCCCCCAAGCACCAATACAGTGGAACCCCCCCACAAGTGACCCCATTTTGCAAACTACACCCCTCAGGGAATTCATCTAGGGGTATAGTGTACATTTCAAACCCCCAGGGGTTTCACCAATTTTGATACAACTGGGCAGTGAAAATGAAAAATTACATTTTTTTACACAAAAATGCAGTTCTGGCTCAAAATTTTTCATTTTCAGAAGGTATGAAGGAGAAAAAGCACCCCAAAATCTGTGCCCCAATTTCTCCCGAGTACGGCAATGCCTCACATGTGACCAAAAAATACCATTTGGGTGCATGGCAGGACTCAGAAGGGAAGGAGTGATTTTTGGATTTTGCAGCTCAAATTCTGGTGGAATTTTGGTGGGTGCTATGTCGCATTAGCAAGACCCCCCAAGCACCAATACAGTGGAACCCCCCCACAAGTGACCCCATTTTGCAAACTACACCCCTCAGGGAATTCATCTAGGGGTATAGTGTACATTTCAAACCCCCAGGGGTTTCACCAATTTTGATACAACTGGGCTGTGCAAATGCAAAATTACATTTTTTACACAAAAATGCAGTTCTGGCTCAAAATTTTTCATTTTCACAAGGAATGAAGGAGACAAAGCACCCCAAAATCTGTGCCCCAATTTCTCCCGAGTACGGCAATGCCTCACATGTGACCAAAAAATACCATTTGGGTGCATGGCAGGACTCAGAAAGGAAGGAGTGATTTTTGGATTTTGCAGCTCAGATTCTGGTGGAATGTTGGTGGGTGCTATGTTGCATTAGCAAGACCCCCCAAGCACCAATACAGTGGAACCCCCCCACAAGTGACCCCATTTTGCAAACTACACCCCTCAGGGAATTCATCTAGGGGTATAGTGTACATTTCAAACCCCCAGGGGTTTCACCAATTTTGATACAACTGGGCAGTGAAAATGAAAAATTACATTTTTTTACACAAAAATGCAGTTCTGGCTCAAAATTTTTCATTTTCATAAGGTATGAAGGAGAAAAAGCACCCCAAAATCTGTGCCCCAATTTCTCCCGAGTATGGCAATGCCTCATATGTGACCAAAAAATACCAGTTGGGTGCATGGCAGGACTCAGAAGGGAAGGAGTGATTTTTGGTGGTGGAATGTTGGTGGGTGCTATGTCGCATTAGCAAGACCCCCAAAGCACCAATACAGTGGAACCCCCCCCACAAGTGACCCCATTTTGCAAACTACACCCCTCAGGGAATTCATCTAGGGGTATAGTGTACATTTCAAACCCCCAGGGGTTTCACCAATTTTGATACAACTGGGCAGTGAAAATGAAAAATTACATTTTTTTACACAAAAATGCAGTTCTGGCTCAAAATTTTTCATTTTCACAAGGAATGAAGGAGACAAAGCACCCCAAAATCTGTGCCCCAATTTCTCCCGAGTACGGCAATGCCTCATGTGTGCCCAAAAAGTGGCAGGACTCAGAAGGGAAGGAGTGATATTTGGATTTTGCAGCACAAATTCTGGTGGAATGTTGGTGGGTGCTATGTCGCATTAGCAAGACCCCCAAAGCACCAATACAGTGGAACCACCCCACAAGTGACCCCATTTTGCAAACTACACCCCTCAGGGAATTCATCTAGGGGTATAGTGTACATTTCAAACCCCCAGGGGTTTCACCAATTTTGATACAACTGGGCAGTGAAAATGAAAAATTACATTTTTTTACACAAAAATGCAGTTCTGGCTCAAAATTTTTCATTTTCACAAGGAATGAAGGAGACAAAGCACCCCAAAATCTGTGCCCCAATTTCTCCCGAGTACGGCAATGCCTCATGTGTGACCAAAAAGTGGCAGGACTCAGAAGGGAAGGAGTGATATTTGGATTTTGCAGCACAAATTCTGGTGGAATGTTGGTGGGTGCTATGTCGCATTAGCAAGACCCCCAAAGCACCAATACAGTGGAACCACCCCACAAGTGACCCCATTTTGCAAACTACACCCCTCAGGGAATTCATCTAGGGGTATAGTGTACATTTCAAACCCCCAGGGGTTTCACCAATTTTGATACAACTGGGCAGTGAAAATGAAAAATTACATTTTTTTACACAAAAATGCAGTTCTGGCTCAAAATTTTTCATTTTCAGAAGGTATGAAGGAGAAAAAGCACCCCAAAATCTGTGCCCCAATTTCTCCAGAGTATGGCAATGCCTCATATGTGACCAAAAAATACCAGTTGGGTGCATGGCAGGACTCAGAAGGGAAGGAGTGATTTTTGGATTTTGCAGCTCAGATTCTGGTGGAATGTTGGTGGGTGCTATGTGGCATTAGCAAGACCCCCGAAGCACGGTGAAATGATGAACCTAATAATCCATAGATGTGTGGTATATTTTAAAACACTCCTTTATACATAGGCCGGGTTTGTCGGGGCAAGTTTCACAGTGGAAAATAGTTTCCTTTCTTATTCCCTTTTTATAGCAAACTTTGCACCTTTTTTGTGTCCTGCCCTTTCTTGCAGTGGAGGGGATTTCGTTCGGAAAATGCTGCCCTGGTACAATACGGGGGCCAGTACTAGAAGTACTGGGGCCCTCTGCCTGCTGGTTCCCAAATACTAGGCCCTTTATGACTTCCTCTTGAAAGTGCATAAATGTCCCCCTCTGGCCGGTAGAACGGAATAGCACGTAAGCGTTATACAGTGTCATCTGGATGATATACACGGCCAGCTTCTTGTACCAGATTTTTGTTTTCCGCAGGGCACTGTACGGCTTCAGTACCTGATCTGAAAGATCCACTCCGCCCATGTACCTATTGTAATCCAGGATACAATTAGGTTTTGAGGTGTGGGTACTGGTACCTCGTACAGGGAAGGAGGTGGTACTGTCTCCGTGAATTGTTGTCAGTATAAGGACATCCCTCTTGTCCTTATATTTGACCAACAACATATTTTCGGTGCATATTCCCCTGCTTTCACCCCTTCTCATTACTTGGGCAATGTGCGTTTTTGGGAGGCCTCTTTGGTTCTTGCGCACAGTACCGCAAGCTGCTGTACCTCTTGAACCAAGGGCCTTAAACAGGGGGATGCTAGTGTAAAAGTTATCCACATAGAGGTGATAACCTTTATCCAGGAAGGGGTGCACTAAATCCCAGACAATTTTTCCACTAACACCTACGAGGGAGGGGGGGCATTCTGGCGGTTCAATTCTTGAATCCTTCCCTTCATATACCCTAAACCTGTGAGTGTACCCTGAGGTGCTTTCACACAGCTTATACATTTTTATGCCATACCTTGCCCTCTTACTGGGAAGGTACTGGCGGAATTTAACCCTTCCTTTAAAATGTATAAGGGACTCGTCTATGCAAATGAATTTATCTGGGATGTACATCTCTGCAAATTTGGCACTGAAATGATCAATGACCGGCCTGACTTTGAATAGCCGGTCAAAGGTGGGATCATCTCTGGGTGGGCACTGTGCATTATCGTTGTAATGCAAAAATTTAAGGATCGTCTCAAATCGAGCCCGGGGCATGGCCATACGGTAAAATGGGGTGCTGTACAGAACATCTGTACTCCAATATTGCCTAATTTCTGGCTTTTTTACTATGCCCATATGAAACACCAGACCCCAAAACGTCATCATCTCTACTGCATCTACAGGGGTCCACCTAGCAAATGATGACGTGGGGTTTTGAGCAATAAACTGCTGGGCATATAAATTAGTTTGGTCCACCATTAAATTTATAAAATCATCAGAGAAAAATCATTTGAAAAAGTCAATTTCTCTGAGACCTGTGGAATCAAATTGGATTCCTGGCATGGCCAAAAACTCAGGAACCTGGGGCTCAAAATTGTCTGGTGGTGGGGTCCATACGAGATCAATTATTGGGGGGTGGGTCTCAGCTGCTCTACGGGGGCATCTTTGAGGGGGTCCCTCATCACCAGAGGAGGAAGAGGAGCTTAAGACGAATCCTTCAAATTCCCCGCTTGCATCACTGGCTGTGTCAGAGTCAGAGGCAAGCATGGCATATGCCTCCTCCGCTGAATACATTCTTCTGGATGACTGGGATGACATTTGGGATGACATTTGGGATGCCATTTTTATTTTTGTGTTACTGGTAGTGAAATGTTTCAACAGAAGTATAGTGTAGGGGGGGGGGTACAAACTTTATTTCAACCCGGGGGGTATGTAGTGTGTAGTGTGTATGTAGTGCAGAAAAAAAAAATACTTTATACAAAAAAAAAAATTGAAGGGGTTAAAAAAAAAAAAATTGAAGGGGTTAAAAAAAAAAAAATTGAAGGGGTTAAAAAAAAAAAAAAAAAGGTCCTGCGCCAAAAATTGAGCACAGATGTTGGTCAGTAACGTCCGTCACTGAACAGCGCTCAAAGGCAACAGGAATTTGATCAAAAAAAAAAAAAAAATAGATCAACCCTGTGCCGAAAAAGATGATCAGTGATGTACGTCACTGATCAGCGCACAGTGGCCACAGGACACCCACAAAATCACAGTGTGTGTAAAAAAAAAATTAAAAAAAGACCCCACAGCACCCACAAAAAAAAAAAAAGGTGATCAGTGATGCGACACTGATTACCAGTGAGGGGCAGCAGGTGCACAACCTTTGGTGCAACTGACAGTGCAACTGGCAGGTATATATATAAAAAAAAAACACCTCTGCACCCCCAAAAAGTTGCTGATCACCTCAGATATAGTGATCAGCACAAAAGGCGGGGGCAGCAGACACAAAATTTAGCACTCTCTATCACTCTCTGTCACTATCTCTCTCTATCTCTCTATCTCTCACTATCTATCACTCTATGACACTGCAGCAGCAGCACTGACAGTTATATATATGAAAAATAACCCCTGCATCCCCAAAAAGTTGCTGGGGGTGCACAAAAGGGGGGCAGCAGACACAAAATATAGCAGTCTCTATCACTCTCTGTCACTATCTCTCTCTATCTCTCTATCTCTCACTATCTATCACTCTATGACACTGCAGCAGCAGCACTGACAGGTATATATATATATAAAAAAAAACCTGCGCCCCCAAAAAGTTGCTGATCAGTTAATTTATACTGATCAGCACAAAAGGGGGGGCAGCAGTCAGTTATATAAAAAATATATAGCACAATCTGTCACTATCTCTCTATCTCTCTCTATCTCTCTCTCTCTATCTCTCTCTATCTCTCTATCTATAACTCTATTACACTGCAGCAGCACAAAATATAGCACTCTCTGTCACTAGGCCTCTCTATCTCTCTCTATCTCTCTCTCTCTATCTCTCTATCTAATAACTCGCAGCAGCACAACACAGCACAACACAGCACAGGATGTCACAAGAAGAAGCAAGATCCAGGCAGTGATCAGGTAAGTATTTAGCAAGGTTCTGGTCAGTAAATGGCGGCAGCTGGGCACGGTGACCGCACTGCACGCAATTCCAGACCGGAATGGCGTCTGCAGTGCAGTCACCGTTAGTTTAAACCCCCCTCCATGGCTGTGATTGGTCCGTCGGTCCGACGAACCAATCACGGCCTTTGGGGGCGGGCGGGGTGAGGTGGGGTGACACCAGTGTCACCCTTACACCCCGCGGTGATTGGTGCTGTACTTTACAGCACCAATCACCTCCGATCCCGTGTCACCGGCGAACGTTATTCGCCGGTGACACAGAAAACGCTGTGAATGGCTGTTCACACTGAACAGCCAATCACAGCGATCGCCGACGGGGGGGGCGGCATCGCAGCCCCCCCTGGGCATGCAGGGACATGTCTGCTGTCAGGGACAGCAGACATCGTCCCTCTGTCACTGCGTCTCTAGACGCAGTGACAGTTTGAAGTCATGACGTATATATATGTCATGTGTCGGGAAGTACTTCCCGGCCATGACGTATATATACGTCAAATGTCGGGAAGGGGTTAATAGAAAGGACAGAAAAGTACTCTCCTAGTTGAGGCACAGGCCTACCCAAGAATATAATAAAACCTAGCTTTTAACAAAGATACATTAAAAATAAAAGAAATATCTCAGTGGAATACAAGTCTATAAACAGCCTAAAATGTGTAACAGGTGCACAAACAAACAAACAACAAAAATGGATAAAATAGGACATACAGTATGTGATTCATTCTTCTGGGAAATAGTATCAGTAAATACATCTCATGCCTGAATCAGAGGTACAATGAAGCGTAGGAGTAATTATGAGTTTGGTCGCCCCTTGGCACAGCATTATAAGCCCCCCCCCCAAAAAATGTCTTTGTGCCCCCTTCATAGAATAGAATTTGCATCTTTATAGAGTAGAATATAACATGCCTCCTCTTCCCTAGATTATAGCACATAATGTCACGTCTGCCCCTTCGCATAGTATAGAATATAATGAGCTTCCCCCTTCTTTATTGAGAATAGCCTGGTATGTGTAAAATATATACACTGCAGCTAGAACTGCCATATAAGGATTTAGTGCCCCGCCATAGTGACATAAAAGCCTTTAGTAGCAGTTACAGCAGAGTTCACACTGCAGATATTGGTTCCCCGTCCATACTGACCCCCAAGCAGTAAGTCACCCCCTAACCGACTACAAATGGGGATCTTCTCTCCATTGCTGGCAGCTGGACCTTACCCATAGACGGGTTCTGATGGGCATGAACTTCACAAGCCTAGAGCCCAAGGGGCCTCTGTGGACATTGGAATCCCACACTAACTTAAAATCCCTTGTATTGACTGTTCCAGCTATGCTTTTCCTTGCATCATGTTTGAAAAATTATAGTTAGGAGATGACTGGTTTTTATGCTCCATTTTTTCTGTTTCCAAGGCTCAGTACATTTGTCTCTGATACTAATAATTTCTCAATTTACAGTAAGTATCTGTAAAATGTTAAATTTCTTGTGTTATTCAGATTACTGCTATATATGCAAGTCATTTTGCATATGGAACTACAGTGCTAGTTGGGGTTTCGGGAAAATCAAAAACCATCACCTTTGACCCAATGATACTGATGACTGGACGCACATTGAAAAGCTCTCTCTTTGGAGGTACAGTATACTGTAGATATGTATTGTAAGATCTGCACAGCTCCCCTTTGAAAACTCAAACCATATATACAGTACAGTAGCTGTGATATTTGCATCACTCATTTGCATTGTAAAACCATACCTGCCGACATTGGATGACTGTGAGGAGGGATAATGCCCGGATTTTTGGGGGGCATTTTCACTGCTGTGGGCAGCCCCTCTGGCTGCAGGAATAGATGCGTCAATTCACGGGTGACCCCCACCCCACCCCCCACCCCGCTGCGGGACAATTCTGGCCCTGGGTGGGGAAGGTCCTGCGAAAAGCAAGACAGTTATGAGGTATGTAACACTATTCGATGCAAGCCTTGGAGAAAGATACATTGGAGAGAGCTATAGTACCTACCAACCAGCTGCTATCATTTTTTTGAAACACAACCTATATCATGGCACTTAGAAACCGATTGGCTGGTATTCTGGTATAGCTACCCTTGATAGTGTTATGGGAAATCCAATATTGACCTTTATGGTACTTATCGATTATGAAATCACCTGGCCTTTGGCAGAAAATACTTAGGTTTTCCTAACCATTACATCTTTTTTGTGGGATTGTCTTATATAAATGACTAGGTAAAAAAAGACCACAACAACTGAATATCTGATCAGTGTAACTCACAACAGTACCTTGCCTGTGTGTAGGGAGGAATTTATTTTTATTCTAAATGATATATAGTGTATCCTGGAATGCCAGAACTGTTTTTGTAAGCCACTTTTATTGCTACTGTATGTGTTACAGGGGGTGGGGACTGAGTGAGTAGATTCCAATTATTGGGAATTGGGAACCCATGCTGTGAGAGTTTTTTAGTTCTCATTGCATAAGGCTGTGGCCGGATAGGCTGTGGCCATAGTTTAGCTGTGGACTTACATTGAAGTGGGCCGTTATTAAAGTGGGAAAACTGAATCATAACTACAGCGTTATACCAGCGTTACACCAAAGTGACACTGAA
This sequence comes from Crinia signifera, assembly GCF_055691185.1. Classification (NCBI taxonomy): domain Eukaryota; kingdom Metazoa; phylum Chordata; class Amphibia; order Anura; family Myobatrachidae; genus Crinia; species Crinia signifera. The sequence goes on from NC_139217.1 coordinate 187,797,316, forward strand.
GGAGACCACTATCAAAACTCTGAAACCTCCAGATCAACTTTAACAAATGTATGTGATTTACATTAGTATCTTAAAATCACTATAACTGCTAATCTGTATTTTGCCCATTGCATAACCAGTGTTATATTGTTAATGTGTTTCTAGCCTTTGCAGTACCTGTTTGAAGCTGTTTTTTTTGGGAGTATATTTTTTGGCTAGTGTTTATTTACCACAGGCTAATTTATGTCCTTTGATTAGCTGGTCATGTGACCTCAGCTGTAGGATCTCTTAATTAGACCTGGTATATCTGTTCACATAGAGGGCAGTTATCTAAGTTATAAATCTACTAAGTGAGAAATTACAAAGTGGGAATTACTCATAAAGAACAGTTAAAAGAAAAACAGTTGAAAAATATTGAACAACTTCAAGCAAGGTAAATACAATACTTATTACACAATATTACTATACTTATCAACTCTACTTTACCCTATCTCTAAGATTGTACTCCAATCACATCATGCTCACCAAACTGCTACTTCTCATTTCATTACATGGAATACTCACCAAACTTAAACCATCCTATAATCTCCCTGACACTCACCACTCAGTGCACATTGCCTCTTCCATTATTCACTCTCCTCTTCTAAACACTCACGAGCTCTGTACTTACTTCTCTACTTGTACTTTCACATCCACATCCCACCACCAATACAAAAAAACACACACATCCATCTACTGTATATCTATCTCTCCTTTCTAATCTAATTATCTGGTGACATATCACCAAACCCAGGCCCCAACCACCTGTCCCACTCAGATATTACTGGTTGTAAGTCTAGAAATGCAGCTAACCTCATAAATATCACATGCCTCCCACCACACACCAAACAACTTTAATGTGTTCTATTGAATGCACGCTCTGTTTGCAATAAATTAACATCCATCCATGACCTCTTCATCTCTCACAACTTCAACCTGATGGCCATTAAAGAAACCTGGCTCACACAATCAGACATGGCTTAGCCTGCAGCACTGTCACATGGTGGTTTCCACTTCACTCACACCTCCAGGCCTGGTAACTGTAAAGGAGGTGGGGTTGGTATATTACTGTCACAAGCCTTCACATACTCAGTTCTACCACCAGTTCCTTCACTCACATTTACATAATTTGAAGTTCACTCTTAGGGTTTTTTCCCCTTTCTCTCTGCGTGTTGCTGCTAACTATTACCCACCTGGGCTTCCCAAAACTCAATTTCTAAAAGATTTTTCTGCCTGGCTCCCCCATTTCTTATCCGCTGACATCTCCACTATCATCCTGGGTGACTTAAATATTGCTATTGACAGTCCACCATCTTTGCATGCTTCCAAACTCCTCTCTCTAACCTCCTCTCTCTGCCTCTCCCAGTGGTCCGATGCTTCTACTCACGAGGAAGGCCACTGCCTTGACCTTGTTTTCACCAGGCTGTGCTGAGTCTCTGATTTTAATAACACTCCCTTCCCTCTCTCTGATCACAAGCTCATTACCTTTTCCCTCCCCTCCATTACCCCAAGCTCACTGACACTGAAACCATGCAAGCCTACCCTAACCTGCAGAAATACTAATGCTATTCATTTTCCACAACTTTCCACCTCCCTGCGACAACAGCTCTCACTAATATCTACATTTACCTCTCCTGACTCTGCTGTTTTCCACCTCTACCAGACTCTTGAAACAGCCCTTGATGAAGTAGCTCCAGCTACCCTTTACACCCCACGTAGGCTAAGATGCCAACCGTGGCACTCCAAAACAACAAGACAACTACGAAATCAGTTACGTAAAGTAGAACGCCAATGGCGTAAATCTCGTAGTATGACTGGTTTCCTCACATATAAGACTAGCTACCACTCCTACTGCAATGCTTTGGACACTGCCAAACAAACATACTACCAATCTCTAATCTCTTCTCATGCCACCAACCCCAAATTACTTTTTAACACATTTAAGTCGCTTCTGTACCTTTCCCCTCCTCCCCCACCGGCTACCATCAGTGCACAAGAACTTGCCTCCTACTTTAAGGACAAGATTGATAACATCGGAGATGAAATGGTATGCTCCACAACCTCTAAACCTCATTATTCTCCACCTGAACCCTTTGGCACTTTCTCTTCATTTGAGCTCACAAATGAAAAAGTATCCACACTCTTCTTATCCTCCTACTCTACTACCTCGCCTCTTGATCCTATACCTGCACAAGTCATTAAAAATCTATCTCCTGTGCTTATTCCAACCTTAACTAAAATCTGCAATCTTCCTCTTGCTACTGGTACTTTTCCTTCTCTGCTCAAACATGCTGTGATTACTCCCATTCTGAATAAACACAATTCTGACCCTAACCCTTTCTCTAATTATGGTCCTATCTCTCAGCTCCCATGCCTCTCCAAGCTACTGGAGAGACATGTATACTTTTGCCTCACAAACTTTCTTAACTCTCACACCCTATTAGACCCGCTTCAGTCAGGCTTTTGGTCTCAACACTCCACTGAGACAGCACTGACTAAAGTGGTGAATGATCTTGTAACTGCTAAGTCTAAAGGCCATTACTCACTACTTATTCTTCTAGATCTGTCTGCTGCGTTTGACACTGTGGATAACACTCTTCTCTTACAAACACTATGCTCCGTAGGTCTTAATGATACAGCCCTTTCCTGGTTCACTTCTTACCTATCTGATCGCTTTTTCAGTGCTCACTTCTCTGACTCTACTTCCTCTTCACTACCTCTGTCAGTCGGAGTTCCGCAAGGCTCAGTCTTAGGTCCTCTGCTTTTCTCAATCTATACTTCCTCTCTTGGCAAACTAATCAGCTCTTTTGGATTTCAGTATCACTTATATGCAGATGATACTCAAATCTATCTATCAACCCCAGAGTTGTCACCAGTGGTTTTTGGCCGAGTCTCTGAATGTCTCTCTGCCATCTCATCTTGGATGTCTTCTTGCCAACTCAAACTCAATATTTCCAAAACAGAATTACTTATATTCCCGCCAACTAAGAACAGTCACAATCCTGACATCTCCATCGCTGTTGACAACTCGACAATCCACCCTACCCCACAAGCTCATTGCTTAGGGGTCATCCTCGACTCTAAACTTTCCTTTCTTCCCCACATTCAATCTGTCTCCAAATCATGTTACATGCATCTAAAAAACACTACTAAATCTCTTAGCCATACACTCATTATATCCCGCATGGATTATTGCAATAGTCTCCTAACTGGTCCTCCCTAGAAAAGACTCTCACCACTGCAATCCATTTTAAATGCTGCTGCTAGGCTTATCTTCCTTGCAAGACGCTCATCATCTGCTGATCCACTCTGCCAGTCCCTTCATTGGTTGCTTTTATCTTACCGTATTCAATATAAAACACTTCTACTCGCATATAAAGATATTAACCATACTGCATCAGCATATATCTCTTTACTTATCACAAAATATCTCCCATCTCGACCACTCCGCTCTGCACAAGATTTGCGTCTCTCTTCTGAACGGATCACTAGCTCCCATTCACTATTACAGGACTTTCATCGGGCTGCACCCACCCTATGGAATGTCCTTCCACGCACAATAAGACTCTCCACTAGCCTCCAAACTTTCAAGTGTTCCCTGAAAACTCACCTCTTCAGGCAAGCCTATCATATATAAGTTCTACACGCATAACCCTCTGAGGCACTTGTGTATTATACAGCTTCCCTTCTGGACTTGTAACTTGGTGGGACTGCTATGTTATTACTGATGCCTGTCCTTGTGTTTCCCTCCTATATCCCTATAGATTGTAAGCTTGCAGCAGGGCCCTCTAACCTCCAAGTCTGTCTGTTGTTACCCAGTTTGTTTTATCACTATTGTAAAGCGCAACGGAATCTGCTGCACTATATAAGAAACTGTAAATAAATAAATAATTACAGTATTCAACACAGTGTTCCATTCATATCAAGAGGTCGGAGTCAAATTTGTTGGGTAATGACAAATACCATAGATTATTTTCAGTGTCAGTGTCCAATAATAGGGCCACAAAATGAGAGAGCAAGGGTATGTCCTGGGAAAGCTATGACACGTCATCTTAAGGTTATGAAACTTATACAGCAGTTCAATTATTTAAATGCATTGATTTGACCTTGAAATACAGTAGTAATTATTCACACAGGCATGTTTTACTTTTTCTTTGAATCTGTAACTAATTCTGATTTTATTTTAAGGTCTGAAGAGTAAAGACGCTGTACCAAAGCTGGTTTCAGATTTCAATGCAAAAAAGATTGACTTGGATACATTAGTGTCACATACACTGCCTCTAGATAAAATAAATGAAGGATTTGAGCTTCTGCGCTCTGGAAAATGGTATGTATTGTTTCTGTTATTATGTCAACAGGTACAGGATAACAAAGACTGTCCCGGGTCGTCTGGGAAGCTCCCTTCCGCTGACCCAGAAGGGTAGGTAATTCTCCCGGAGTTGGCAGGAGCTCCCTGCACCACCCTGCAGCCATCCTTGAAACCTGTGCAGTAAGGCCAATGTTTGTGTCATCATAGCCCACCACTTTATAATGTTGGTAATCTGGCATGAATAGTGGTTGATGATGGAGCAATCACACATCCATACCCCAGAACCACCCACCCATTTTTCGACTATGTTTCTTGTTTCATTGAACCGGCCACCTCTCCCACATGCAACTGCCAGAAAAGTCATGAAGTATGAAGTCATAATTATATGATATCAACAATGGCAATGTCTCCAGGAGATTTTTGAATGATTGTGGGGCTAGGGTTAGGCTGTGGTTAGGGTCAGATTAGGCATACTGAGTTAAGGAAAGCACAGCCACATCTTCCACAAGCCATCTGTCAACATTACAATGACAAAATTCTCACAATGTTGACATCCTGTCCTTGTTGATATTTTGTAGGGTTTGTAGAGGAGCTAATGTTTGCATTCCCAGATGAGAAAGAAAAGATGATCTTTGTTAAGTCCAAGTTAGTGCCAGGTTGGGGTGTCCTTAAAAATTATTTCAGGGATCTAGGACGCAAGTTAAAGGCAAGGATATCCAAGGTAATTTTCGCAGTAATATTACCTGTGCTGCACGCTAGTCAAGGGAGACAGAAGGAACTTATGGAGCTTAATGCGTGGATAAAGGGATAGTGTAGGAGAAAGAGGTTCAGGTTCCTAGAGCACTGGTCTGACTTTTCAAACAGAGGCCATCTATACAGCAATGATGTATTGGACCTGAATGGAAATGGGGCGGCAGTGCTAGGAGACAAGATGCTTATAAGGTTGAAGTAGTCTTTAACTAGACATGGGGGGATACAGAAAGAAACTATGGGCTAGAATGATAGAGTCGTGAGGAGCGGGAAATCGAGAGAATGGATGTTGGAGATGGGGTGGTCGGGGAGAAAAACTAGATTTAGTAAGAAATCAGTAGAACATCAAGAACATAAACCTTGAAGGGGAAAAGTGAGAAAGTAAACTGAAATGCTTGCTGGCTAATGCAAGAAGCTTGTCAGGAAAAATTGGGGTCCTAGAAACTGTGACTGCAAGGGATGATTATAATATAATTGGTATAACAGAAGCAGGGTGCAATGAGTCACACGATTGGGCTATAAACATGGAGGGATACACCTTTTTCAGAAAAGACAGGGAAAATGGAAGGGGTGGGGGTGTGTGCCTTTATGTAAGAACAAACTTTAAACCATGTGGGAAGGAAAAGAGCTTGGGATAGCCGAGGATAATAAGGAGGTCGTATGGGCAGTGATAACTGAAAATAACTAAAAATCAAATAAACTTTTAATAGGGGTATGTTACAGACCACCTAACATTTAATGAAAGGGATGAGCTACTTTTAGACCAAATCAAAAATTCAGCAGATCACGGGCAGGTATTAATTATTGGGGAATTTAACTTTCCATCAACTGGACTAATGAGACCAGTACGTCCGTTAAAAGCAGTGGGTTCATAAACTTACTCAAGGATCAGTTTATAACACAATCGTGACGGGGCATTATTGGATTTAGTGTTAACAAATATCAATTTAGTTTCAAATACCAAAGTAATAGAACATCTGGGAAATAGTGACCACAACATGGTCTCACTAGAAATCAACTTCTGTAAATAACAACATCGAGGACCAGCTAAAATATAAAATTTTAGGAAAGCAAATTATTCAGGGAATCTTTAAAAGAAATTGAGTGGGAAGTGTTATTTGAGGGGAAAAATGCAGAGGAAATGTGGGAAACCCTAAGCAATTTACTAGAAACATTAACAATATATCCCGAAAGGCAATAAAGGTAAAATTAATAGAAACAAGCCACCATGGTTGGACAAAAAAGTAAGGACAGCAATAAATAATAAGACAAGAGCATTTACATTTTACAAGTCTAATGGGAATGAGGAGGCGTTCCATAAGTACAAAGAAGTAAATACAATTTGTAAAGGGGTTTATCAAAGTAACTAAAAGGGAAAATGAAGAGCACATAGCCCAGGGCTGGGCAATAAGCAGCCCTCTAGCTGGAGGGTTGCTTATTGCCCACCCCTGGCATAGCCATTGAGAGCAAAACCAATCCTAAGAAGTTTTTCAGATACATAAATAGCAAAATAATAATTAAAGAGAACATAGGCCCATTAACCAATATCAATGGAAATAGCTTTACTGAGGATAAGGAAAAAGCAGAACTGTTAAACACATTTTTCTCATGAGTGTCTACTATGGAGTAGCAGACAGTGGAACCCACAGGTACCATAAATGGGACAAGCCAGCTAGAACTTAAAATTTAATTGACGTCAGATGAGATAAAAAAATAGGCTCAGCAAAATCAAAACAAACAAATCCCCAGGTCCGGATGGGATTCATCCTAGGGTTCTAATGGCATTAAGGGAGGAATTAGGGAACCCTCAGTATTACATTTTTGGGAACTCATTTTCATCTGGTAAGGTGCCTAAGGACTGGAGATTAGCAGAGGTAGTACCAATATTCAAACAAGGAAAGACCCAGCAAATTATAGACCTGTGAGCTTAACTTTAATAGTGAGTCAATTATTTGAGGATATTTTAAGGGATGGTTTCCAAAACATTTCGAGCTCCATAGTATAATCAGTATTAGCCAACGTGGGTTTGTCAAAAATCGCTCATGCCAAACAAATTTATTATGCTTTTATGAGGAAGTCAGCAACAACCTAGACAATGGAAATGCTGTAGACATGGTCTTCTTGGATACCATGCCACATAGGAGTTTGATAAATAAAATGGAGCATTTGGGACTAGGGGTCAAGATTTTTGTGGAATAGAGAACAGAGAGTGGTTGTAAATGGTGCAGTATCAAGTATGATACCAGTTCTAAGTGGAGTTCCACAGGGGTCGGTACTAGGGCCTCGTTTATTTGACATATTTATTAATAATATTGGGGTGGGTATACTCAGCAAAGTTTCCATTTTTGCTGATGACACAAAACTGAGTAATTAGAACAATCAATGATGAGTGGGCAAAAATTTGGAAAATGAGGTTCAATGTGGATAAATGCAAGGTTATGCATCTTTGGAGACATAACCAGTGTGCTAATTTTTAACCTTTGCGGGATTGCTTTGGGTATTTCAGAACTGGAAAAGGATCTAGGAGTCCAAATTGATAATCTGAGGTGTAGTGCTCAGTGTCATGTAGCAACAAATAAGGCCAACAGGATACTAGCCTGTATAAAACAGGGGATGGAGACTAGGGACTCAAAAGTAATGATGCCATTGTACAAAGCATTGGTTAGACCACATCTAGAATAAGAAGTACAATTCTGGGCCCACACTATAAAAAGGACATCCAAGAACTGGAAAAATGTCCAAAGAAGAGCAACAAAGCTAATAAAGGGGTTGGAGAAATTAAGCTATGAAGACAGATTGAACAAATTGGGATTATTTACGCTAGAAAAGAGATGTTTAAAGGACGACATGCTTAACATGTACAAATATATCAGGGGCCAATATTAGGAACTGTCAGGCAACCTTTTTGCTTTGAAGATTTTGTTCCCTTAGAAGGAAACTTTTTTTTACGGTCAGCACAGTCAAATTGTGGAACTCTTCCTGGAGAGGTGGGGTTGGCAGACACAATAAATATGTTTAAAATAAGGTTGGACAAACATCTATTGAGTAAAAACCATCCAGGGGTACAAATAACAATCATAATCTGTCTTTAAATAATTCATAATACACAATGTGTAATAAGGGAGCAGAAAATGGATCATTAACACTAACCAAGATTGAACTCGATGGACGTACGTCTTTTTTCGGCCTTAACTATTATGTAACTATGTAAGTCAGGGCTGGTGCTCCTGGATTTGTAAAATAATGTAAAAGACAAGATTTCATAGAAGTTTTAGAAGTTTAGGATGCAGGGTAACTTACATACTACATACAGGTTTGAAATGGCCAATCTTTTCTACACCGTACTAATTCCATGTTTTAACAAAGAGTCCTGTATGTAGTTTCAGGCTGTCAATTATCTGAGGGGTAAGCAATGTGGCTGGAAATGCATTGCAGGCTTATTGGGGTAAATGTTCTAAAGCTTTTAAAAATTAGGGCCCTTATTCTGATCGGTGCGGCCGGATCCGAATATGCGGGCCGGACCGTGCGTGCGAAACCCCGCCTTCCATACGGATCGCCAACTCCGTCCGTACGCGGTAAGAAGCTGGCCGAACGGACCGCACATGTATTTTTCACGGAATACGCCTCCTCCATCTAAGGGAACCTCCCCCATCATTCGATGGTCGCAGACCATCGAATGCAGGACCGAGTGCTCCACCAGCTCCCGCAACCTCAGACCACACGGACATTTTTCCGTGCAAAAGCCTGGATCTGGGCGGGCAGCTGACATCCGGCGATGTCATATGTCCGCCCCCTACACGTGCGTCACGGCCGCATTACCATGCGTACGCCCATTGTTTGCATGGGAACGCCCATGAAACGCGGGGCGTATGCATATGGTAATGAGCCCAAATAGCCCTTCACGCCCCTCTCCACCCCCTGTTTGGAGTGTTCACATATCATGCGGGATTTGGCCGTACGCCCCGCTCGCACATGCGCAGAGACGCCTCTGTACATGCGCAGACACAAAACATCGGTGGGCCGAACGCACGCGGATATATCCGCACCGACCAGAATAAGGGCCTAAAAGAGGCAATGTTGCCCATAGCAACCAATAAGATTCTATTTATCATTTCCTAAGATGCAATAGAGAAATGATAGACAGAATCTGATTGGCTGCAAACGAAGCTTTAGTAAATTTACTCCATTATGTGCCTAATTCAGTATGAGTTGCAGTTTTGTGAAAATTTACAAAACTGTATGCAGGAGGCCGCACAGCAAAGGACAAGGCCACCCTGCATTCCGGGGTCCTACCCCCCACTAAAATACGAGCATTTTACTGAACAGCAAAGTGCTCACATTAACGGCAGCACCTGTCCATAAAGTCTAATTGTGAAGGCAGCTGCCAGGCCAGCATGTTTAGGGTTACAGCGACTGTGTGTGACATCATGCAGCTGCCGCACCCCCTGCACAGTTTGGACAAGGCTGCGTTGTCTGGACCGCTCCTACAAAATGCTGATGCAGCATTCCTCCTGTCACTCTTAGACTGCCATCAACAAATAGCGACTTCTGCAATTTGGCTTCAGCATGTAAAGCTGAATCGGCCCCTACAGTATGTCTGGCTTTATTTACAACTGTAAAGCGCATAATACTGTGTAAAACCAGTACCTGCACAGTAGCTAAGCAGCTCTAATCTGATAAAGCTGAGTGTAAGTTGTTGAGGGCTGTGGTCTTATGGCACCCATTATCTTATTGTGACACACTTCTTACCAAATAATTTAAGCTAACTTAACATTAAGAAATAAAGACACGGACAATAAATAACCACTCAGGCACCAACTGCTAGATTTTAAAAGATCAATAAGCATTAATTGATTTTGTGACCTGTTTTAACCAACTGTGGAGGATGGCAAAGAAAAAGGCGCTACCAAACACCAGCCCAGTTAACTAGATATTAACCCAAAATTCAAGGAGGGGCTCACCACTGACTTTTCACTGCATAACCAGCATTGTGCGGGACTCACCACCCTTTACTCTGCAATGGACACTCCCGCATGGAAACGCCCTTTTTCCGCCCGCAAGGAAGGACACACCCACCATCCTTCCAAAAGGTGTTGCCCCACAATGACTGCTTATGCAAAGCTTTGACCATTGACTGGTAGCAACTTTTCAACCTTTTTGCTTTTAATAGCTGACTATAAATCGAATTAGTCGAGAGCAATTGAAAAAGATAAAATTGAGGGAGGACGGGATGGCCTCCAAATTAGGCAAGAGAAAGAATCACCTGACCCGGGTTAATATACCCCCATAATTGCTACGCCCCTTAAACTTTTGATAGGCTACCATTGTACTACAAGACGAAGATGACCAAACCCCTATGACTAAGAAACTAGCATTTACACTGCTTCTAACAAGTGTCCCAAAAGCATAGGGCTCTTATATGGCTTTGTGCCTAATGGGCCCTCAGCCAGTTTTATCATTGTACCAAAAGCATATGCAGTTCAAATAAAAGCATATACTGTAAGCTATAAGAAAAGAAGAGTGTAAACATTTATTTGTGTGACAATTAGTTTAATTGGATATGAGATTTGTGTAAATGTAACCTTTATTATAGCATATACTGTACTGTATGGTTTTATTTACATTGAAATGTTACAATGTACTGTGAGTAACAAATCTGTTTATTAGCATTTTTACTTTTATTAGAGATGAGCAGGTTCGGATTTACTCGGATATCAAAGCAGGATCTTATTGGTTGTCCAAAACAAGTGCCGATAGCCAATTGGAAAAATTCAAAATTGTGACAATTTGCCGATAAGATCTGAGTGAATCTAGGGTAAAACCGAACCTGCTCACCTGCTTATTTTGTTATGTTACTATTACAGAACATTTTCTTTCTAATACTGAAACATTTTGTTTTTCCAGCATTCGGACCCTATTGACAATATAGATTACATTCCAAGCTAAAACTCCTACGTATACTGAGTTTATTACGGTTTTCGTGTAGTGGAGACAATTGAAGTGGATAATTTTTCTACAATTCAGACTGATAATGCAGCTTTTTATAATGTTTGTGTTTTAATTGAACCTAAAAAGTAATCATGGATGACTTCTATGGATTAAGCTGAACCATTTGATATGGTATCTTGGGTTTTCCCGGTAAACTATGACAACAGTTTGAGCAGATATTCCCCTGAAGACCATTGCATTCCCGAAAGTCTGCAAATATTATTTGTCAAGTAATAAAGAAACCAATATAACACCACTACCCTTTATTGTGAAATTATTTCTGCATACTGTACACAACTGTTAGCAGAAAATATTGATTCAGCCTAATTCACAGTGATTCAGTAAGCAGCAAAGTTCACTGCTTACCGAGCTATGAAAAGTTGCCCGGCCAAACTACTACCCCCCACCACCACTGAATCTCCTCTGTAACATGCAAGGGGATGTACACAAATGCACACAAATGCTAGTACTAGTATGAAGTAAGGAATAAACAATCAATACCACACACACACACACACACACACACACACACACACCAGCACACCAGAAATAGGGACAGTGGCGCATTGCAAAAATATACAATGTAATGCCAATTACATATAATGCCACACACCGTAATGCCCATTAAACATAATTTCACACACCATAATGCCAATTAAACATAATCCCACACACCATAATGCCAATTAAACATAATCCCACACACCATAATGCCCATCAAACATAATGCCACACACCATAATGCCCAATTACACATAAAGCCACACTCTAATGCCCATTACACATAATGCCAACACCGTAATGTCCATTAAACATAATGCCAACACCATAATGCCCATTAAACATAAAGCCACACTGTAATGCCCATTATACATAATGACAACACCGTAATGCCCATTAAACATAATGCCAACACCCTAATGCCCATTAAACATAATAATGCCTATTACATATTATACCACATAACTGCTGCTTATCTACATTGAGATTGTCAGAGGTATATTGCTCGTTGCCAGGGGTACATGCTTCTTGCCAGGGGTTTCATTCTTGTTGTCATGGGGGACTTACATGTTCATTGCCAGGGGAGACGTTATATGCTCATTGAAAGGGGAAATTACATGTTGCTATGGAGTGCTACATGCTCATTGCTGGAGGAAGGGGCATGTAGCACTCCGTAGGGTGAGTGATCTATTTTTTGCCAGGCGGGAGCCAGGATACATTCTCGTTGCCAAGGGGGTTCCATTTAAACAGCGTGCCAGTGCTACCCGAATCCGCACTTCCAGGTAGCGTTGGCCACGCTGTTATCCTCTGTCAGACACTAGAGGTTTGGCAGTATCTCTAGTGTCTGTCTGTTCCAAGGCGGTGGCCATTTTTGGAGGGGCCATCACCTTAGATTCGGGCGGCCAGGAGGGCAGCAGGGGTGCGCAAGATGCAAACAGCAAGCCCAGGCCAGCCAGTACATACTGGCCCGGGGAGGCATGTGGCACCATGCCCGCCAGCCCAGCCCGTCCCTGGCTCTGGGTCTCTTCCCATACATATCTTTAATACTGTTTCCCACTATCTTAGTATACCTATATTATAGGCTAAATGGAGTTATTATATAGGCTAAATTGAGTTATTATTGGGAATTCTGCTGTAGAGACAGACTTGGGGGGTAATCACAGGTGAAAAATTTAGTAATAGTGCACACTGCTCAAGTGCAGCAGCAAAAGCAAAACGGACACTGACATGCATTAAAAGGGGAATAGAGTCAAGGGATGCCAATGTGATAGTACCTCTTTACAAGGCATTGGTGAGACCACACTTAGAATATTGTGTTCAGTTCTGGGCACCACACCTTAAAAAGGATATACATGAATTGGAACAGGTACAGAGAAGAGCGACTAAGCAAGTAAAAGGTCTCATCATTCTATTGTTTTATTTTTAATATATTTATTTTTTGCTTTAATTAACATTTAATATTCTATTAAAGAAAACACTTATGATTTTATTTAAAAAAATCCATATACAACACAGAACTTAATAAATATATGATCTGACCACCTGACCTGTGATAAATCAGGTGAACCCACAGGTGTAATCTAATTAATGCCTTACAATGATTAGCTAAACTACCTTTTTAAACCTTGTCAGCAACATGATAGATTATCTTCTGAGGAAACCGTCAGGACTATATTGGACGGAGAAACGCGTCAAGCTTTTAATCTTCATCCAACATATCCACTGCTGCCTTATTCAACCTTGATGTTGGCTTCAATGACCTAAAACATTCAAGTTCTTTTTGCTGATCGATAAAGTCTGCGGCGGTCGTGACAGCGGCTGGGACAAGTGCGGTAAGAGAAATCCTTCCATCTGGACGCCCAGGAGGAAGTAACAGCGTGCAGCCAAGTCAGCTCCCAGCCCCAGCTCCCTCTACATCGGAGCTACGCTGGTTGTTAGCAGACCGGCCGCCGCCTCCGGAACCATTGCGCCTGCTCCCGGTACCGGCTCCCCTAACATCGGAGCAACACCGGTGGTAGCAGACGTTCCAGTAGGAGCATCACCGCATCCATTCCCCTGCACGAGCCGGTAATATACATACCAGTTTGTTTGGAACATTGCTACATTTATGGTCATAACAGTGAGCACATTAAATATCTAAAAGACGAAGCACATGCAAATTTCAATAGATCAATTAAGGGAAAATGTTGGACTTTTAAGTGAAGTGGTAGCTCTCTAAATGAAATATTTCCCTTAAACCTCCAATTCTGGGTCATATAAAGGTACACTATTAACCATTAGGTTCTAAGTGGATACAGTTGGATGTCATCAAATTGATTATTTTTATTTATAATTGTATTTATTTATATGCTGATATATCATTATTTTGTATGTTTTGAGTTTAATGAAATTTTATATACTGGGTTTAATATTAAAAAATTCGAAATAAGATCAACAGTGTGCTCTCTCTCTCTCTCTCTCTCTCTCTCTCTCTTTTTTAATCACTGTAATAGACTGTACATCCTTTCAGAAGAATCAAATATTAGATGTCTCAGGAGTAGATTTATTAAGCTTGGTGAAGTGATAAAGTGTCTGGTTTTTATCACTGGCCAATCAGCTCCTAACTGTGAAGTTACAGACTTAGGGGGAGATTCTGTAAATGAAAAATGCGGTAAAAACTCAGTTATCGGGTTTTTACCGCATTTTGGGATGCTCTAAGCATCCCCGCCGAATTACAGCATGGCGGGGGGCATCGCCAGAAAAATCTGGTGATGCCCCATAGAAGCCTATGGCCTCTAACGCGACCCACTGCTGACTCGCACCGACCCACCGCCGCCCCGCACCGACCCTCCCTCACCTGTGTCCGGGCAGCAGAGAGCTCTGCTGCCCGGACCTGTGACCTCCTCCTCCCTGCACTATGAACCTCTTCCGGGTACAGGGAGGAGGAGAGCCAGGCCCCCGCCACAGCAGAAGCACAGTGCCGGGTAAGGGAGGGAGGGGGGAGCCACCGGGTCCCGATGGGACCCCGCTGACTCACCGCAAAGGACAGCTCTTAATGCAAGAGCTGTCCTTTGCCATAATTATCTCATATGTTAGAGCATATGCGATAATTATGTATGCGATGTGCGGCGGAGCTGGGGTGCAGATGTAATAACATCCCGCCCTTGGTTTGAATAATGACAGTTAGGAGTTGATATGCCGGTGATAAAAACCAGACACTTTATCACTTCACTGAGCTTAATAAATCTACCCCTCAATGACTTAAAAGACCTTACTTGATAATAGTCACTAATGATGGATTAAGTATCCTTCCAATAAAATGAAAGTCTGGGCCCACAGGGTTGAATATTATCTCACCACTTGGAAGGATTCTCCTGCTGAAACTCTGCACAATTGGCGGCTGTCAGCAAGATGGTAATGCTGCATATGGAAGGAGCAATAGTCTGCACAGTGGCTGGAACAGTCTGATTAAACCGCTGAGGCATTTCGCTCCACTGGAGGCTTTCTCAAATAAGCTTAATCCATTGGTATCCTTATATCTAAGGGCTTTAATCAATTTTTGGGGGGATTGGCTGTCATTAATTCACACCAGTGTTATCAATTACACATCAGTTAAAACAGTGTCTATCAAGGAGAGAGCTTTCTTCTATATAGACAGGCATATAAACACACATAAAAAGTATCTATTTTAGGTAATCAAAACACATTTTACATTATTATTCTCAAAATTATTATATAGCCAAGCAATAAAATAAAAATAAAACAAATGAAGCAATATAAAAATGCTTGATAGAACATCTGTTATAGATATTTATGTCATAACACTCATATTCCAATTTGTCTATCTGCAAATACCTATGGTCTATTATCTTATAACACAAAATGTTAATTAGAAATTAGAAGAGACAACAGAAAAAGTAAATAAAAAATTAATTAAAATGTATTATTTATTTTGCTCGCTGGTCTAAGCTGTATCCATACCCGGGCTGGCTGTTCCCTAGGTGGGTATCTTATCCCTATACCAAGGGACTCACATAATATTTCTCTCAGGAGATTTCACTAGATGTTCCATTCTTTGTAAATACATTCATATTAAATAGTTTATACATTGTATCTTTTCTACTAAAAGAATTTAGTTATTTATACCAAATGCTATACAAAGGGACACCACGCAGAAAGGATAGAAAGAAGCTTAAACCATGTATCTAACAAGAACAACTTTATTTTAAAGTATTACTGGGAGCTTGATTTTCTCTCAAAATTATATGATCATAACAGCCCCCCTCCCCCCCAAAAAAGTTTTTATATATAAATATATATATCCAGTATGTAAAGAGCGCACTCACCAGACTTAGTACTCAGTTAAAACTTCAAGGTTTTATTAAATCCATTAAAAACTTCACGGCATAGTCGACGTTTCGGGTCTACATGTGACCCTTCTTCAAGACAGCAAATGCCCGGTTCCCTGAAGCAGGTTACCTAAAGTTTTAACTGAGTACTAAGTCTGGTGAGTGCGCTCTTTACATACTGGATATTTATGGCTTACATGGATATTGTGGTCTGAGTTATGGACACCCCAGCAGCTGTGTGAAGGAGATTTGAGAGCGCTGCTTTCCTTAAACAAATATATATACAGGTTGAGTATCCCGTATCCAAAATGCTCGGGACCAGGAGAATTTTGGATAACGGATTATTCCGTATTTCGGAATATTTTAATATTTCAATGATGTATTTTGAAGTATCTTGCATTTATGCTGTATAAACACATAATATACACACAAATATATTTTATTACCACATAAAATACACACAAACATATTTTAATTGTTCAAAAAACAAGGTTTCAAAACGTGAAACAAAATGTGTTTACTATCTCAGCACTGAATTTGAATGCCAAGCAATCATTGTCTTGCACATATATAGTGCCAGTTACATATCATGTCCCCAGTGATGCTGTTACATATGTCCCCAGTGAGTTTTTAGCAAAAAAAAATTTTTTTTTCACTTTCTGGAATGTCCGTATTTCGGAATAATTCGGATAACGGATATTCGGATACGGGATACTCGACCTGTATATATGTATCTGCCTGATGACGATGTGAATAAAGAGACATCGAAACGTTGCAAAGCTATGCTTTTGATCGTGTGTCCATTATTTGGGAGTGCCGCCAGTGGAACATTTGTATGCTGGATGTCCTCACGGGATCTCTAGGTCGGAAGGCACCCTTTTATTGCACTTAACGGAGTGCTGTCCTCAAGGTCTACTATATATATATATAAATATATATATATATATATATATATATATATACACAGGTTGGTTCAGCTGCCCTGGTGCCCTTCCACAAGTTAGTATGAAGAATCAAGAAAAAGGCTGGCACTCCGGGGTCTTTTCAAAACATGCTGTATTGATGGCAATAAAACGACCAAAGGGGGACCACCCCCGAAACATTGGTCGTTTTATTGCCATCAATACAGCACGTTTTGAAAAGACCCTGGAGTGCCAGCCTTTTTCTTGATTCTTTATATATATAGGGAATATATAGAGTTGCTGCTCATTCAATAGCGCATTGAAGGGGTTATTCTGTACATTTCAATATATATATATATATATATATATATATATATATATATATATATATATATATATATATATACACATACACACACACACACACACACACACACACACCTTTATGTAAATTTGTGAGACAATTCAAGTGAAAAAGGGAAAGGGGAGGAGGAGGAGCTGAATGTGGATTAAAAAATGGAAGGGAGGAAGATATACCAAGCAACTGAAGAGGGACATGATTTTATAATTATGCAAAGGACTCAAAATCAATGTTCTCATTTAATCCACTTGGGGACAGTGTCTTCATCTTAAAGATCCATAATGCCTCTTTAGTGCATAAATCCTTATACCGATCTCCCCCTTGTTTGGTTTGTTTGATATGTTGGATACGTTTTTGGGGGTTATACCGCATTTTCAAATGTACCAAATCCCGGCCGTCCTGTCTTCGCCGGGCAGGGTATCGCCACCCAAAGGGGCTTCTATTGCCACCCGCCACAACCCACCGCAGATACCGACTCCCCCCCCCCTGGCTTACCTTCCTGGACCCGGAAGGTAAACTCCTCCTCCCCCCAGATTTTGATGACCTTTTCAATAATCATCTGTTTTTTATTTGTTTTAAAACAAGCCATGTCCTGTGGGAGAAAGAAGAGAGGTCTCTCTCTCTCTAATGGCGGCCCCTTTAACCCCCTTAGATGCCTGCACCTACTTGTGATACATTTTGTTCTGCATAATCCTGGTATCCCTCCCCCTTATTTAGCAGAAGTGGCAGTTTTCCGGCACCTTTGCCCCTGACAGTTGGGAGATATGCATGTACAGTATGTGCTTAACAATATACATACTGTATATTTCTATGTCCTTCCATAATCTTTGTATCAGTACATTCTTAGATACATTCTTAGATAAGCTACCCTGGGGAAGAAGCATTCTTGCACAAAAAGGCTTATGAAGTCACGTAATGACATTTGTCGCACTTTTACCTTTACAATATTCTGATGCCAATGCTGTTTCTGATGCCAACACATGCTCATAGCATGCATCTAGGCAGGGGCGTAGCTAAGGGTTCGTGGGCCCTGGTGCGAAAGGTCAGCTTGGGGCCCCCCTACATACAACAAAATTAAAATCTCGGTCTGTTTATATTTTAATACATCAAGTATATTATGTTAATAATAGAACTAACATTTAAACATAGGATAGCAGTTTATTGAAATAAAATATTAAAAGAACAAATGATAAAACTGGAGAGGCCCAGGTTACTGGAAGCTCAGATGGTGGCAGACCTAGGAGGAGCAGTAAGAATGTTTGTTGTTAGGAGTGGTAATAGTAGTATTGTAAAGTGCTACTTTTAATATATATAGCATATAACCTGTAATGTTACTTATAAACAAGCAAAACAGAATGCATAATCTCACATCAATTAAATAAAGCTGTGTTATATAATAGTGGAGTTTACATGATCCCACATAATTAGCACATCTGCACATTTATATCTACGTGTATGGTAGAATAGTTGACCGGATTAAGACCTAGTGTAACCCCATTCCTTACTTGTTTATGGGTATGACATAATGAAACACCAAACCCTACCTTAAATCTGTGAATTCCAAAGAGACAACGTGGTCTGTGATTTTCCGGATTCTTAAATGTGACAGTTAACTGTAAACCACTAACCTACAAAATGAAGGACATCTATTAGCATGTAGGTCAATAATTATACTTCATATAATAATTCACATAAAATAAGTTTCACTTACTGGTAACTTTAAAGATGTGAACAATGTTGTTGCCATAACTATTAGTCGAACATTGATAATGAATCAAAGAACAGTCAACAAAACTAGGGAACTGCAAAAGTAACAATGAATGGCCACCCTGCAAAAAGAAAAGGGACAATAAATTTCTGAACTTATATTATATGTAATAGAAACTGGAAAACAACTTTTGTAAGCATCCGCCATCACTTTTATTCCACACAGAAGCATTCATCCAGGTGTCTATACTTTATAGAGTTGTTATACTGCTATGGCTAATGTTTTTACTGTAGTCATCTCTGAAGAAATCAAAATCTAAATGTAGATTATGTGGTCTTTAGCAAGGCGGATGCTATACAAATGTATTATTATGATGCATGCAATAGATTAATAAACTGGAACAACGTAACAGAATATATAGAACTGGAACATGCCCACAAGTTAGTATAAACCTTTTAACTGTGAGACTTGATGTCCAAACCGATATTGAACTGGTAAACTGTATACTCACAAAGCCTATTAAAATGGACATCTCCGGGATTTAGCTTCAGAAAACTTGTCAATCATGCTCGGAATATCAATCTTCCTGGCCCTGCCATTTTCAACACTCAATAGGGCTAAATCACTCAGCCTCTGTTGAGACATTGTGCTCCTAAGGTAATTTTTTATTAATTTCAATTTTGAAAATGATCGTTCTGCAGACGATACTGTCACTGGCAGTGTAAGAAAGAGTAGAAGTGCTATGCAGACGTCAGGTACAGTAGAAGACAATCCAGAGTTCTCAACCAGAAGGAGAATTGCTAGATCTCGTATAGATGAAGATTTTTGGATATCTCCTAGGAGCGCAGATCGGAAACTTAACAACTGAGCAGGAAAATCATTAGACAAGTCATCCTGGTAGAATTCTCGCAATTTAGTTGCTTCTTTGAATACTGTATCATCAGCTTCTGCTGACAATGTTGCTGGCTGAAGAATATGGAATCTTTGTACAACTGTATTCATACCACTGAAGCGATATTGCAGCTGATTTATAGCTATATCCAAACATCTATAAAAGACTGTTGTTTTAAATCTTTCTTCTGGGTCCTGTAGCCTTTCATCCTCACACAGCTCATCAAAGTGTTGCTTGACTTTCTTCACTCTTTTATCTTCAAATTTTGCTTGGATGCCCCAGTTTTCTGCAACAGTCACTGCTGTTCTTTTTACCGCCTCATAATCATCTCGGAAGTTGCTAAGGACTTCAGTGGCATTGTAAATCAATTTGGTGGCATTAGAGAGATCCATGTCTTTTGACTGCAGCATTTTAGAAACGGAGTTAACATTTTCTAAAATTTTGGCCTGCAGAACAACTATGCAAACAAACTGGAATGATTCCAGTTTTTTTTTCAACGCACCGGCCTCATCTCTTTCTTTTGGCTTTGTGGAAAGAATAATTATTTTAGACAAAGCCTGTAAAATATCCCGAAACCTGAACCGCAGTGCTAGTACTGAGTCATATCGAGACGCCCATCTTGTTGGGCAAAGTTGTTTTAAAGTTAGTGAGGATTCTGAAGTAAAGGATGCCAAAAATGCCCACCTCTTCACACTTTCACCAAAGAATTTGTATAAAGACTGAACCACGTCAAAAAAATTGGAAATTTCAGTTATATTTGAAACTGCATCCTGCAAAACTAAATTAAGGTTATGGGCAGCACAATGTATATAAAGAGCATTTTTTTTCTTTGTTAATAATGCGAGCTTGAACTCCTGTGTAAACACCACTCATTGTGGCTGCTCCATCATAGCCCTGACCACGGCATTTTGATAGGTCCAGGCCTTTCTTCTCTATGGTTTCCACTATTGTTTTTTCAAGGCCAGCAGCTGATTGGTCCTCAATAGACTGAAAACCTAAAAAGGCTTCCTCTATTTTGATATCAGTGGCCCTTGAGTTCTCGTCTCTTTGAACAATTACATATCTAAACACTTGACTTAGCTGATCAATTTTTCCTATGTCTTGGGTTGTGTCCATTATTATTGAAAAAAACTGCGACTTCTGGATTTCAGAAACAATATCTTTTTCTATTTTGCTTGCAAGAAGACTTATAAGTTCGTTCTGAATTTGTGGACTCAGATATTTAATGCTTCCTTGTGGTCTCTGCAAAATGTCCTTTAGTATAGGATCATATTCAGCCAGTAATTCAATAATAGTCAGAAAATTGCCATTGTTTACCTCTCCTATTTTTTCTCTGTGGCCACGAAAAGCAAGGTTGGCCATAGCCATTGTTAATGTTACATTAACAATCCTATGTAAAACTTGTCTCCAAAACATGCTTTCTCTTCTTATGTTTTTCTCATTTTCCTCATCTATGGTTTTATTACGCCTCCAGTGATCATATACTATGCACGCCTCTGTGTGGGACTGACTATTTTCATGGATATGAATTTTGGCTGACAACCTTTGCCACTTTTGTATACCTTTTGCCCATGCTGGTTCATATCCCTGTTTACTGCGATCTGCAAACAACCAGCAAGGCTCACAATAAGCAGCATTAAGTTTTGGAGAATAACAAAGCCAGGTCACAGGTAATTGAAGTCCTGTTTTAGTGACTCTCTCATAAAAACTTTCCGAAAAACACCTTCCATCTTTTTCATCTCTAGGGAATGGCCCTTTAGGTCTGCATGATCCATTAGTAATAATAAATCGTTTAATATTTCCATCCTGAATGGTAATAGGATAATGACCTCTGTCTGTTATATGTTCCTCTGTCAGAACACTTTCAATAAAACTAGACTGTAGAGGTGACTCTGACATAGCCTGAATTTGGATCTGTTCCTCTTCTGTATGTGTGCTACAGCCTTCCTCTAAGCTTGTTACACTGTCCTGCATTGAACTCTGTACAATACTACCGGGACTCACATTTACATTTTCTATTGACAAATCTTGTTCGGTTGTACTGTGAGAGGAGGCGGCTGATGTACTTGCATCTCCAGGTGTTTTGAAGAAGCTACTTATTTTAGGAAGTTTGGCATATTTCTCTTCTTCTTCCCTCTTCTTTTTGCGTTTTTGAGCACCACTCATGTGATGGTGAGACATGATAGGTTTCGTAATAATAGTTCTGTGAAAAAATAAACACCTGTTCACACTGCATGAGAACTACACCTTTGTTATGATAATAACTTTATAACAAGCGCATACGTATAACCGAATAACCGAGGGATTGCGATGTTAGAAGTGGCCTCTATCTCCACCGCAGCGCCAAATAGGTCAAGACTCACTCAAAAAGGGGTGCGGCCTAACATTATACCACACACTGTAATGCCCATTGCACAATTTATCGAACTTTGTAATACCCATTACACATAAAGCCACATGCCGTAATGCCAATTACACATAAGGCCACACATGATGGCCATTACATACTATATAACACACCGTAATGCCCATTACATACTATATAACACACCTTAATGCCCATTACATACCATATAACAAACCGTAATACCCTTTACATACTATATAACAAACCGTAATGCCCATTACATACCATATAACAAACCGTAATACCCATTACCCATAAAGCCACATGCCGTAATGCCAATTACACATACGGTCACACATGATACCCCCATTACATACAGTACTATTTAACACACCGTAATGCCCATTACACATCTGACACATAAGTGCCATGCTCATTGCTAGGAACTTCATGCTCAATGCCAAGGGGCATCATGCTCGTTGCCAAGGGGGACTGAAATAGTTTGTTGCAAAGGGGGACTGAAATAGCTTGTTGCCAAGGGGGACTGAAATTGCTTGTTGCCAAGGGGGACTGAAATTGCTTGTTGCCAAGGGGGACTGAAATTGCTTGTTGCCAAGGGGGACCCCCGCCTGCTCCCTGCTCTGCCCGGCTGAGCTGCCCCTGTCCGCAGCTATTTTTAATTAAGACTCCCACTGGACCGCTAGCCAATAGATGCTTGCGGTCCAGCAGCCATCAATGCTGCTTCTGATTGGCTTTTGGACCGCAAGTACTAATTGGCTAGCAGTCCGAACAGGGCAGTTACGCTCAGCCACGCAGAGCAGGGAGTGGGCCGGGCGGCATAGGTGCTGGTGGGTGCTCAAGCCAAAAATATAGGAAATGGCTTAATGCGGAAGGGACGTGGCCACAAAATAAGGCAAGCAATGTTCACTGGGTTTACTTAACCTTTTATGACCTCCCATGAGCCTTTGTCAGTGCATGGCCAGACACCAGGCAGGCACCCCAAGTAAATAAATGCTGACAAGCCTGACAGGACTGGAGTCAGTGCTGTTGTGGAACTACACGTCCCAGCATGCCCTGCCACAGATTTTAGATAATGGATTTCTAAAACTGTGACAGGGCATGCTGGGACGTGTAGTTCCACTGTAACAGTGGAACTACACATCCCAGCAGTTTTAGCAATTTGTCACATAATCTCAAAAGCCTGACAGGACTGGAGTCAGTGCTGTTGTGGAACTACACGTCCCAGCATGCCCTGCCACAGATTTTAGATAATGGATTTCTAAAACTGTGACAGGGCATGCTGGGACGTGTAGTTCCACTGTAACAGTGGAACTACACATCCCAGCAGTTTTAGCAATTTGTCACATAATCTCAAAAGCCTGACAGGACTGGAGTCAGTGCTGTTGTGGAACTACACGTCCCAGCATGCCCTGCCACAGATTTTAGATAATGGATTTCTAAAACTGTGACAGGGCATGCTGGGATGTGTAGTTCCACTGTAACAGTGGAACTACACATCCCAGCAGTTTTAGCAATTTTCCCCATAATCTCAAAAGCCTGACAGACTGGACTCACTGTAGTCTGTCCGATATAGGGCGCCAGGCGGTCCTGCTCCTGAGTCCTGGAACAGCCTACACGTGCTGTGTGATGGCGCGGAAGCGGTGGGAGAGGGAGGTTGGAGCCCGCGTGCGTCGCGCTGACGTCACGCGGCAAGGGCTCCCCTTCCTATTGGCTGCCCGCGGCTGGGGACGGGACACGGTGGCCGTATCTGAGCTGTGATTGGCTGCAGCGGCTCCGGAACCGCTGCAGCCAATCACAGCTCAGATACGGCCACCGTGTCCCGTCCCCAGCCGCAGGCAGCCAATAGGAAGGGGAGCCCTTGCCGCGTGACGTCAGCGCGACGCACGCGGGCCCTCAAAGCAGCACTGGGAAAGGGTGCATTCGCATCCCTCTTCCAGGTCAGTGGCGGGGGTTGGGCCCCCTGGCTCAGGGGCCCGGTCGCATCTGCGACCCCTGAAGCTATGCCACTGATTGGCTATTTGTTTGTTTTTGCTGGCCAAAACCTGATCATAGAGTTGAATCCTTATATAGAAAAAAAAGCTTCTGACCGCAGAGACACTTCCAAAATTGGACATTTTGGCCAAGATGTAACCCTGAGAACAGTGAAGAATGATGAATCCTGCATTGTGGATATTGCACAGTTTAATTATATTTAATACTATCTATAAGTCAACGTCTTGGGCAGCTGTTGGCATTTAATTAGCCCTGTCCAAAGCAGCTGTACCGCCCCCTGTTAAATCACAGCTACACCTCCCCACCATTAACCTGCAAACAGCTGCCGGGCTGCGTCCCGAGCTTAAGGTTCATCCCCCCAAATCCTAAACAAACGTCTGCAGAATCTGCAGAATGAACTCACTGTAGTAGTCTTTCCGAATCCCGATATAGGGCTTCAGTTCTGACTCCTGCTGCTGGCACAGCCTACTACACGTGCTGCTGTGTGATGGCGCGGTGGGAGAGGGAGGGGGAGGTTGGAGCCCGCGTGCGTCGCGCTGACGTCACGCGGCAAGGGCTCCCTCCCCTTACTATTGGCTGCCTGCGGCTGGGGACGGGACACGTTGGCCGTATCTGAGCTGTGATTGGCTGCAGCGGCGTTCGCATCCCTATTCCAGGTCAGTGGCGGGGGTTGGGCCCCCTGGCTCAGGGGCCCGGTCGCATCTGCGACCGCTGCGACCCCTGAAGCTACGCCACTGCATCTAGGAAGTAGGAAGCTATAGCATGGAACACTATATACACTGGGTTGTATGCATAAAAACATACTCAGGGGCAAACACAGGATTTTCAGAAGGGGGTTTCCAGAGAGGGGCGGAGCAAAGCACGGAGATGGACACTTAGGTGACCCAGTATATGCCAGGTCAGTTAAAGTATTATAGATAGACCAAATGTATATTAATAATAATAAAAATATATACATATATATATATATATATAGCAGTGTCCAAGAGGCGAACACCCACGGATTTTTCAAATGAAATAAATCACTCCATACAGAACTAGCATTTCTGTATGGAGTGATTTATTTCATTTGAAAAATCCGTGGGTGCTCGCCTCTTGAACACTGCTATTTATCATACTAGGCTTGCAGCACTATGGTAGCTGAATACAGTTGAAGGAGGGTGCCTGTCTCCCTGGAACTTTTCTCTCTCTCTCTCTCTCTCTCTCTCTCTCTCTCTCTCTCTCTCTCTATATATATATATATATATATATATACACACACACACATACATAACAGTAGTGTAGACCCCTGGGCATAGCAATGTATTGGGGCCCCTACCGATCCTCCAGTGGTAGGGGTGGGGGGTGCTATGAGCGGAAGCTTTGATGTCCCTTGGTGGTAGGGGGTATTATATCAACAAGAGACAAAGATGTGCTAGTCGCACTAGGTATTGATTATGGAGTAAGGCCCCAAGTATTAATTACACTTTAATTAGTGATAATGGCGGGGTGTGCTACCATTTGACAAGAAGGTTTAAGTACACAAGAAAAGGAGGAAAGAAGCTTGTCGTTTTTTGCGGTGCACCTAAAAGAGTTTTTTTTTTTAGATATATAAAATATAACTTTTATTTATTTATATGCTTAAAAAGCGACATATACAACCAAAACATACAAGATAGACAAGTAACAAGAAAGAATTTTAAAAATGAGGATAAGATTCCTCACGTAGTGAGACCCCGATGTCAAATTAATCCTTTTATCTCTAATATCTGTTACAATGGTGCGTCTTACTATATAGTGAATTAATTGCAGACCTAGCTGATTTGTAGTATACATCCACCCATATGGTAGTGTTATATCCGAGTGACCTGATAGTTTGAGTATTGAGTTCTAATCCTCTGATATCTCAGGTACTCCAACACTAGCAATGGGATGTTAAATCCAAATTTCAAGGGGGGATGTGGCAATCTTATGAAGCTAGGTTCACTTTGGTTACGCACAGTGATTGTTGTGTGCTAAATAATAGTGTATAATACTGCCTTATGGAGAATCAGCTTATGTGGTAGTATAATCACTTTATTAAATCTCTGAATACTAGCATGCTGACTCTCTAGAAAAAGGCTGGTTTCAAATGAACCCAAAAAGATCCGAGTTACAGCGTACTCATGATGCACAAATCGTGGTATGGCATCAGAGGGGTTAACGCTTGCGGTCTTTCAGCAATAAAACACAAGTTAGACTGTGCGTCCCAAAACAGTAATAATGGAGGTACTAGCCCTGCCACCCCCGACAGATCCGGATTACAGCGCACCCTTGATGCTGACAAATGTCCTGGCACCAGCGGGGTAACGCCTTCGGTCTGCCGGCGAGTGTACACTGTCCCTGCTCTACAGACCTGCTGGGTGAATAATCACCAATACCTGTCTGAACGTAGGTAGGGTGGGGGAAGGGAAACACGGTCAGCGGTGAACCCGTGTGCCCTCGTCACCCACTGGACAATGCTAGAAAGTTGCGCACACTATTGTAACAGATAAAAATCAATTGACAGTCATTTAGGAAGACAAGGGGGTGCAATCACTAAGTGGACACGGTATTATATCAACCACTCAGCATGTAGGGCCTGGATCAGTAATTTCCACTAATAACCCCTTTACTGCATAGATGGTGGGAGAAGGGGCCATTGGGCTGAATGAAGGGGAACTGATACATAACTTCCAGGGTGGTAGAGGATGTGTAATAAGCAGAGGAGAGGTGTATAGTGGAGTGGGCCTATTATTCATAATTTTCTGGTGGGAGGACAGCTTGCTTGACAGATATCTCCAGTTCCCGGAATTAGATTTCTTAGCTTTTAACTAGAGAATCCCACCTACCAAATAGTACTAGGGAGTCTAGGGACGAGGGGATCAGAATTCAGGAGGCAGAGCAATCTGCCAACGAGCATATAAAACTACATACCAGGTGTGTGGAGCTGGACCAGTAACCAGCTGCTGGAAGGCTGATATCTCTGGTTCTGGGAACAGTAGAGACAAACTACGGTACTTGTTTCCTATCTGGGCGCCCACGATCATAATCGCGGTCATCGGGGGTAAAAATCGCGGTCATCGCGGTAATCGCGGGCATCGCGGGTAAATTGGGATGGCCGCGATGCCCGCGATTACCGCGATGACCGCGATTTTCCCATAGGGAACAATGTTAAAAATCCTGATTGACCGCGATTTTACTGTTAAATGCCTCAATGGACCCGATTTGGGGCCAAATAGGCCAAATTAACCCTCAAATGTCCCCCCCAATTTTTGACGCCACCCCACGATCGACGCCAACCCGAAGCGTGGCGAGCGCAGCGAGCCCGCGAGGGGCGGCGGTACGCGTCCTCCGACCTTTTCATGCCCTACTATCCACTAGGGCGTGGTGTGAGAATATAATAGTGTGGCGAGCGCAGCGAGCCACCGAGCCCGAAGCGTGGCGAGCGCAGCGAGCCCCGCGAGGGGACGCGGATAACTGTGAAGGTATCCGCGTCCCCTCGCGGGGCTCGCTGCGCTCGCCACGCTTCGGGCTCGGTGGCTCGCTGCGCTCGCCACACTATTATATTCTCACACCACGCCCTAGTGGATAGTAGGGCATGAAAAGGTCGGAGGACGCGTACCGCCGCCCCTCGCGGGCTCGCTGCGCTCGCCACGCTTCGGGTTGGCGTCGATCGTGGGGTGGCGTCAAAAATTGGGGGGGACATTTGAGGGTTAATTGGGGCTATTTGGGCTCTGTGGCCCATTTAACATTGATTCCTATGGGCAAATCGGGTCCATTGAGGCATTTAACAGTAAAATCGTGGCCATCGGGCCTTTTAACATTGATTCCTATGGGAAATCGGGAGCATCGCGTCGCGGGCATCGCGGGTACATTTATGGCCGGCCGCGACGCGACCGACACGATTTCCATGTTTAACATGGGTTTCAATGGGAAATCGCGGGCATCGCGTCGGTCGCGTCGCGGCCAGACATAAATGTACCCGCGATGCCCGCGACGGGCGCCCAGATAGGAAACAAGTACCCAAACTACTAGTGTTCATCAAAGGGGAAGAGTCCCAGCTTTTGGAATATAATCAGAAAACCTCTAATTCAGACAGAACCTGAAATATTTGACTGGGAAGAGCAATTAAGAGGTTTGGATGGGGACCACTGCTTTGAAGTCAGATATCTCTGGTTCCCCAGGGCCAATTTTTTAAATTCTTGTACCCATGGAAAGAGGGGACCCTCAGCTTTCAGTCTAGAGCTGGGGTAGCCAACCCTAGTCCTCGAGAGCTACCAACAGTGCATGTTTTGCAGGTCTCCTCACAGAATCACAAGTGAGCTAATTAGCTCCATCTGTGGATCTTTTAAAATGTATCAGTAATTAATGAGTGCAGCTGTGCAGCAGCTAGGTTGTCTAGAAAATGTGAACTGTTGGTAGCTCTCGTAGGCTAGGGTTGGCTACCACTGGTCTAGCCTTAGACTCCTGGGGGGGGGGTTTGGGTACTTAGAAACCTCCCTGTGTGCACCACTGATACTGCACATGCTTTTCCATGTTCTTGCAGAACGCACCGAGCTCAGCACAGAACATTGGCATCAGCTGCTTGCTCTAGCAGCATGTGACTGTGGGGCGTGTTAGAGAGCGGAACACTGTATGCTGTATTACACATCACACTGGCTGAGCCTGTCTGCTGCAAACAAGGAAATAATATTGTACTAATGGATACTACAGGAACAGTAAGTCATTGTTATAGTGCAGCATGATTTAAACACCTCAAACATTCTCAGATAACCATTATGCTGGATGTTTCTAAAAGGAGTTAATGTGTACAGCACATATAAATCCAAAGCAAATACACAAAATGGCACTTATTCAGATTTGATTGCAATACAAATTTGTTCTCAAAATGGGCAAAACCATGTGCACTGCATGTGGGGGAGATGTAACATGTATAGAGAGAGTTAGCTTTGTGTGAGTTATTTTGTTTCTGTGCAGGGTAAATACTGGCTGCATTATTTTTACACTGCAATTTAGATTTCAGTTTCAACACACCCCATCCAAATTTAACTCTCTCTGCACATGTTACATCTGCCTCACCTGCAGTGCACACAGTGGCGTAACAATAGCCACGCAGACCCTGCGGCAGTGGGGAGGCACTGAGTAAGGTGTGGGCGGCTGCAACTGCCTCTGTAACCGGGACACGCAGATCTACTTCTCTGCGATCCCGGCGCTGCTCCTCACTCGGCTCCTGCTGCTATTATAAAAATGGTCTGCTGTAAGGTGGCGGACATTTTGTGTAGGAGATTTTTTATAATAGCAGCAGGAGCCGAGCGAGGAGGAGCGATGGGACCGCAGATAAGTAGATCTGCGTGTCCCAGTTATAGAGGCGGTTTGGGCAATTCCCAGCGGGGATGGGGGGTGTGTGTGTGTGTGTGTGCAATTTCTGTAGTTACGCTACTGAGGGCACCTAGTTTTGCCCATATTGAGAACAAATTTGTACTGCAATCAGATCTGTATAAGTGACAAAATATGTTATAAATGCAATACTTTGTGTGAAATGTGCTTTATGAAGGTATATAAGGAAATTGTGTTTTATCCTTTTCGTTTTCTTGGACAGACTCAGGTTTCAAAGATTTGTCTGTAAAATTTTCCGGTACTTATGTAGTATCTGGGCTGCCGATTTTTTGATTGTATGCCTTAAGTTAAGGCATACAATCAGATGCGATGCGATGCGATATCGCATCGCATCGCATCGCATCCGATATCGGATGCGATGACCCGATTTTTCCATAGGAATCAATGTTAAAATGATTCCTATGGAAAAATGGGTCCTTTTCATACCCCTACTATCCAAGTGGGCATGGAGTTGGATATAAACCTGTGGCGAGCGTAGCGAGCCACCGAGCCCCGCGAGGGGACGGTATGGTCGCATGCGATGCGATGCGATGCGATCTCCCGATCCGACCCGATTTAGAAATCGGCAGCCCAGATACTACATAAGTACCAATTTTCCTGTTATTTGTGATTGCATACCTCCCAACATGACCTACTCCAGGAGGGACACAATGCTCTGCTCCTGGACTTCTTTCTTATACCGCTTTCAGACATCAGTGGTATTTTGCAGGGTTGGAGACCCAGAGTTTAATATCCCTTTCACACAGAAAAAGGACCCATGTTTTTAAAGAAATTCCCAGGAATTTCATTTTCTGTGTGAAAGGGGTATCAGTGTATCATTACCATAACCTGTGGTGAGCTAGTTCATTGATAAGAAAGGTGTTTCATCACAGGTGATGGCAATCATACATTACCAGGGAAGTCCAGGAACAGAGCATTGTGTCCCTCCTGGAGAGGGTCATGTTGGGAGGTATGCAATTGACTAGCTGCATAATAAAACATTTTTTGGGGGTATTAGAAGCATTTCCCATAATGTATCTTATTTTTTATACTGTAATACTTATTATGTAGAAGTGTTTCAACTACTAAATACAATGTCAATGCCAAATTCAATAAATATGACATTATAGCATAAAGTACCTCCCCAGTGGCGTAACTATAAATTTTGCTCCCCCCTGCCAAAAAAATTGTGCCCCCCCCCCGGACTCCTCTCCAGCGTGTTTCCCCAATGACGTCACACGCATAACGGAGAAGCTGAAGCAGGATAGAGGAAGATAGACCAGCAGACACTGCTGCTTCCCTTGGCTCCGATGCATCCCAGGCTGCTCTAGCACGCCCATCCGCCCACCCATCTTGTACACAGTAGCCAATAGCCGGCTCTGTGTACAGTCAATTGAATCAGTGGAGGGATTTGTCATCACTGCCATGGCTGCACCCGCGCTGCGGCTGACTCGCCTACGGTGCCAGTTGACAGTGACAGGCAGCAGCAAGTCACTGCTTCAAGCAGATTCCGGCGCTCACACAGACCCCACTGTGGCCTGCTCCCCCAAGAGGCAACTGGGGCTGCCTTACAGTAGTTACGCCACTGTACCTCCCAAACAGTCCTGCTTCTGGCTTGACAGTCTCACCATCCCACCCATGTTCTGCAGTGATTCCCATGTGAAAAAGTTGGGAAGAGATTGGGTGAAAACTGCAACAGTACACAAATTCTACAATAAAATGGCCCAAACGCCAGAGTTACAGTCCAGTGCACAGATAAAGCGGTCATAGATATATCACATTTAGTAGACTAAATCATCTACATGCGGAAAAACCTGCAGCACTCTGCTGCCGCAAGTAAATTATAGAATTTCCGAGCGTAAACACAGAGGCAGGTATTCAATGAGTAATATTGCGCTGTGCAGCGAATCCTGTTTAGGATTTGCTGCACAATCGCCGGGTTCGCTGTCCTGTGCCGTCCCCTGGTACTCTTCATGTCAGGATCTGGGTGGCATTACCCAAAACTCTTTCCAGTGTCCCACGCTGGTCCCAGGCCCATGCCAAATGGGCGCCACCATGACACCTGCAATCACATGACTCTGTTGTCCAATGATTTCCCTGTGACCTTGATGCTCTGACCTGTGCACTGAACCATGTGACCAAAGGTGTGCATAGGTACTTCCTGGACTTAATTACTGCTGTGGCTTGCAGACAATCACAGGCCAGCAGGGGGGATATAGCTGAGGCCTCTGGCCCATTTTCCCTGCCTTGAACAACTTGTCTGATTCCTGTGTATATCAAGTACTCAGCATTCCAAGGCTCCAGGTTCCTGTTCAGAGTCCCTGTGGTTACCCTGTGCAAAATCCTGTGCAATCTGCTGCTGATATTAAAGATCCCTGGCTATCCTCACCTGCCAGGTTACCTTCCTCGCTGTCTACCATCTTCAGCTTCCAAGGGAAGAGGATAGAGCACATTAGCATTCCTCAGCAGAGTTTGCTACTGCCCTTAAAGGGCCATACCATCTGCGACACAGGTGTCAACTCTGTAGTTCCTCTATTCCCAGTGTCGGTTCTCAAGCAGTCAACTCCCGTGTCGGCTCCCAGGTTGTCAACAGCTGTGTCGGCTCCCAGGCTATCAACTCCCATGTCGACTCTCAGGTCATCAGCAAGCTCCTGCCGACTCCCAAGTCATCAAGACCCATCCGGCTCCCAGGTCATCGACTTCCCTCTGGCTCCCAGGCTGTCTACAGTACCATGTTGACTCCCAGGCCGTCAACCCTCTGTGTCGGCTTCCAGGCCGTTGACTACCCACCGGCTCCTAAGCCACTGTCATCTCTCCGGTCTCTCAGGCCAGCACAGATCCAAGATCCAAGTTTCAAGTTCCAAGCTCACTACCACTAGTCTCTATCCATCTCTTGTGACTGGCCAGTTCATTGTGGGGAACTCAGGTCAGAGGGCCGCGACCTAGCCACCGAATGCAGCGGAGTCCAAACCTCCTTTTGGGGGTCCCTGGTGAAAACAGTCGATGGTGTTAGACTCCGCGCCTCTGACCAGAGTCTCGTAAACTCCCCCCACCTAGCTGTGCCCGCAGTGCCAGTGTTACTTCATATGAACTGTCCATACCTTAAGCCTCCCGTGTTCCAGTTCCCAGCACCACTTGCCCACTACTGCCACAGCCGGGAACACCAGAGACCCGAGCCCTGACACGCAGTCTGTGATACACACGTCAGATAAGCTTTTTCATTTTGTCTAAATGTACGGGTCCATTACTTCTGTGTTACATAAAAAAAAAACTATTTAAACAATATTACACTATCTGGTCCTTCCCATTTAAGGTACATACTCTGGCAAGATCTACAGGGGTCCCAGTTGAAACCTGGACCCCTGAACAATGTGAGTTGTATATTCTCATTTAATGAATTTTTTCACACTGGGTGTGTTATTACTTTTGATCATATGGTGGCAGTATAACACTAAAAATCATTTGGCTTTACAAAGCATTATTACTCATAGAAATTAGAGATGAGCAGTCCGGATCCGAACCGCTCCGAACATCCCCTGCCTGATGGCCGTGAGCCGCGCTCACGAGTTTCCGGCTTTGTTCGGAAACCCGAATGTGGCGTCGGATTCTTGCAAGACGTTGAGCTTTGTTTTGGTAAACCTGAGTGTGGGCGAAAGCGGGAATCTGGCATCGGATTCTCGCAAGATGACGAGTCTATAAAAGCTTGGCATCCAGGGAACTCAGCGCCATTTCACACTCACGCTTCCAGCTGCTCACAGCTCTGCTTGTACCCAGTGGGTCTAGTTGTGCTGCATGCAGGAGTCTGGGGTGATGAACTTGAACCATCAATCACTTGTCACATCAATCATCAAGTTTTCAGAAGGGTGTTGTGCAGAGGGGTGCAGTGCATAGTGCAGACATAGGGGTGTTGTGCAGACTGCAGAGGGGTTTGTGCTGTGCATACTCAGAGGTGTGTTGTGCAGTGCAGGGGGGTGTTGTGCAGTGCAGACTAGAGGGGTTTGTGCAGTGCAGAGGGGTTTGTGCAGTGCAGAGGGATTTGTAACTGTGCAATGCAGGCTCAGCAGAGGGGTTTGTGCTGTGCAGACTGCAGAGGGGTTTGTGTGCTGGGTTATATAATATACTTATTGTAGTAATTACTAATTGTACTGGTCGTGTGTTAGGCAGGTTGTCAGTGGGGTACACAGGCAGGCTGTCAGTCAGCTTTTCATTGTTCTCTTTTTTTTCCATTGTGGTGTATGGTCACTGTGGTGTGCTGCACTGCAATCCAATACACCATACATAATATATACTACTGTCAGAAGCAGAACAAGTTCTGTGTGTGATAGGTCTGCCTCCACGATCTATGCCGTGTTATCCAAGACCCATCCATAAAAAAATACAGTATAAAAATAAATTTTGCTGTTCTTTTATTTTTTTGCTCCCCAATAGTATACACCACAAGTTCCGTGTGTGATTGTTCTGCGTCCACGCAGCGTTATACAAGCTGCGCATTAAAAACAAATTACATTAAAAAAATCCTAATCAAATTTTCTCATCTTTATTCATTATTTGTGTGTACTGCACCCATAGTATATACTGTCAGAAGGTGGGTGTGTGATTGTTCGGCCTTCACACAGCATTTTACAAGCTCTGTCCTCAAAAACAAAATATTTTGCTCTTATTTAAATTTAATTTAAAACTGAAGAACAAACCGTTTGGAACAAATACTTCCACACCAGATGCTTCCTTCATTCATGGTGACGAATATGGTACTACTACTAACGCCTATAGGGCCTTATTCTAGTTCACTCTTTCTGACAAAATCCTTCTTAGATGGACAAAACCATGTGCACTGCAGGGGGGCAGATGTAACTTGTGTAGAGAGAAAGATTTGGGTGGGGTTTTATTTCAAAGTGAGATCTATATTGCAGTGTAAAAATAAAGCAGCCAGTATTTACCCTGCACAGAAACAAAATAACTCACCCAAATCTAATTCTCTCTGCACATTTTACATCTGCCCCCCTGCGATGCACATGGTTTTGTCCATCTAAGAAGGATTTTGTCAGAAAGAGTGAACTAGAATAAGGCCCATAAATCCAAGGAAACAGTGACACCCACTGGCAAACAGTTATATAACATGTAACAAACTTACACCATAGTATTTACTTGACACAAGTGATCTTTGTGGACCTAATGATTTTTTAGGGACTATCTGAAAAAATTCCAAACATTAAAAACACACATGGTGCAATACTATACAAGAATGGAAAAAGTTTTTATTTGTATGTTCCACTCACAAGCATCAGAGAATAATGCGCATACTGTACTGTATCATAGATCTTTCTCAACTGGATTTTGGTCCTCTTTGAATCCTACAGTATAATAAGCTTGATAAAAGTAGATATAGTGCAAATAATGTTTTTTTTTTTTTTAAATAGATACATTTATTCACTGCACTCACATAAAAAAATAGAATTAAAAAGCATATCGCCAATCCGGGTTAGGAACACATCGGTGCACACAGGTCCCGTTTACTTCACAATCAAGGAGAGTTCTGGTTCCAAATACCAAGGGTCCGGTCGGTGGTGGCAGCAGGCTTAAGTGCGCTTTTGGGCATAAGATATCCCTTCATCAGAAGCGTGTCCGTCACTATCGAGCGGGGCCTTCATATACCCCGTACAATTAGACATCACAGCTGTTCTGGCTGCTTGATCTCTCGCCGGAAGTGACGTTCCTCAAAGCTGTCCTGCGTTCCAAAAGCGTGTCATCCGTATTTCCGCTGTTTGGAACGCATATTGTCCGTGTTTGGAACACACATCCATTTTGAGGGGATCCATTGCATTGTCATTTCCATTCTTTGAATACCAAGTGCTCAATGATAAATATTCATCAATTGGGTACCAAAAAAAGAGAATATTTACAGATACTCTATTAGGATTATGACAAATAAAACACATTTATAAAAATACATTTATAAAAAAATATATTTATAAAAAAAATAGTTCTAAGGAGGAAAAATACATATTTAATAAGAGGAAGAATACCTAATTTCTTAAAGGAATATTCAGAGGATCCACTTTATTTCAAACTCACTATTTAATCCTATGGGTTAAAAGAATCCACTTGGTATTTAAAGAAGGGAACGGACAATGCAATGGATCCCCTCAAAATGGATGTGTGTTCCAAACACGGACAATATGCGCTCCAAACAGCGGAAATACGGATGACACGCTGTTGGAACGCAGGCAGCTTTGAGGAACGTCACTACCAGCCGGAGATCAAGCAGCCGGAACAGCTGTGATGTCTAATTGTACGGGGTATATGAAGGCCCCGCTCGATAGTGACGGACACGCTTCTGATGAAGGGCTATCTTATGCCCGAAAGCGCACTTAAGCCTGCTGCCACCATCGACCGGACTCTTGGGATTTGGAACCAGAACTCTCCTTGATTGTGAAGTAAACGGGACCTGTGTGCACCGATGTGTTCCTAACCCAGATGGGTGATTTTCTTTTTAATTCTATGTTTATGTGAGTGAAGTGAATAAATGTATCTGTTTTTACAAAAACATGTTATGTGCACTATATCTACTTTTATCAAGCTTATTATAGGAGTCAAAGAGGACCAAAATCCAGTTGAGAAAGATCTGTGATATGTGCATTAATCTCTGATGCTTGTGAGTGGAACATATAAAAAAAAACTTTTTTCCATTCTTGCATAGTATTGCACCATCTGTGTTTTTTTTATGTTTGGACTTTTTTCAGATAGTCCCTAAAAAATCATTAGGTCCACAAAGACTGCATGTGTCAAGCAAATAATATGGTTTAAGTTTGTTACATGATATATAACTGTTCGCCAGTGGGTGTCACTATTTCCTTGGATTTGTATGCGATTAGAAGGTAAAGGCTCTGTTTGTGTCACCCTGGGCTGAAATTGTAATAGAATAGCGCTGAGATATCCGTTTTTTTGTCTTACTACTACTAACGCCGTCACTGATGCTCATCCTCAAACTGGGCAAGGAGAGTTACCCATAAAAGTTTCTAAACAAAAAAAAACAAAATAAAAAGAAAGTTTGTTCCTCCTGTAGCTGAAAGACTCCGGGCTTGCCCTCTATTTCTGAGTCAGACTTGGGAATCTGCAGCTGCCAGTGAGGCATCTCGTGCATCTGACAAAGAAGACCTTGTCATTCCACTTTCCTAAGTGAGAAAACAGGCCAAACCACTAAGTCATCAAAACAAACTGTGCGTCTAGGAACAGAATTGTCACAAAGCACTGAGGGGAGTCCAAGTGTGTCCTTGAGTGCTACATGTGAGCCTAATCTTTCAGATAAGCCGCCTTCCACTCCCGTTGAGTTACAGCAAGAGGATGAGGGGTTGAATTGTGTAGCAGACGATGGCACTACTGAGGAATTGGATATTGAGGATGAGGATGTTGTGTGTGTGTGTAAGTGAGGCACACGTGGAACCATCTGTTGGGCATGATAAGACTGCCATTGTCATGCCTGGTCATAGGACCAACAAATGCACGTCTTATGTGTGGAATTATTTTCACACTAATTCAGAAAACATTTGCCAAGCCATCTGTAGCCTTTGTGGAAACAATTAGTCAAGGTAAGGACATTAAGCATCTCGGATCATCTACCCTATTATGTCATCTGCAGCGAGCTCATGGGAAGTATAGGGATGTTTCCAAAATTGGTGCTGAAAAATTAACATCAACAAGAAGTCCAGCATCAAATGTGTCCCTTCTCTTTAGTGGACCCCACCACTTGCGATCTCCACTACCAACACCCTCACCCTCAACTTCAGTATCCTTAGCAATGACCAGGGATGGTTCTTCTGATGCTACTGTTGTGCTAGAAGAATCCTCCCCTTTCCATGATTCTGCATAAGAATCCTTGATCGAAAGGCCTTCTGTTACTACTGCTGCTACTTGGGGTAGTTCTTCAACCCAGAAGTGTCCCAAGAAAACCCATTATACTACTTTGAAAAAACAACTGACTGTTCAGCAGTGTTTGGCAAGGAAAAACTAGTATGTCAGTTCTCAACCAGTGGCACAGTGGATCACTGAAGCCATGACTGCCATGATAGTATTGGATGTGCGTCCAATAGCTGCCATCAATTCTGTGGGTTTCACACAATTAATGGAGGCTGCGTGTCCCCGGTACCAGATTCCATCTCGGTTCCATTTCATCCGGAAAGCCATTCCTGAGCTGTTCCAGGACTTAAAGTCTAAAGTAATCCATGGCCTGAAAAGTGGGATTGGAGCCAGTGTCCACTTAACCACGGATATGTGGAGAAGCGGCAGTGGACAGACCAAGGATTACTTGACTGTGACAGCCTACTGGGTGGTTGAATCCCCTCCAGCAGCAGCAGAAGTAGGATCTAGCGAGCATCGCCAGCTTATTTATACTAGGCAGGCTACTCTATGTATCCCTGGCTTTACTAAGAGGCATACTGCTGAGAACCTCTTGAAAAAACTGAGAGATGTCATAGCAACATGGCTTACCCCACTTGGACTCTCCCCAGGATTTATAATTTCAGATAATGTCAGTAATATCGTGAAAGCATTACAGCTAGGTGAATTCGAACACATCCCCTGTTTTGCTCACATGATCAACTTAGTGGTTCAGACATTTTTAAGGAACGACAATGGCTTGCAAAAGATGCTGTGGGTTACATGTAAAATTTCCGTTATTGATCAAAAGCGTGCAGGAAATTGCAGCAGCTGCAAGAGGAATTTAATCTGCCCTTCCATCAGCTGAAGCAAGAGGTGCCAACAAGGAGGAACTCCACCCTGTATATGCTTCAGCGGATGGAAGAAAAGCAAAAAGCCATTCACAGCTATACAACAAGCCATTACTTTGGGAAAGGAGGGGGGATGTACCTTAGCCCAGCACATTGGAAACTCATTTCTGTGCTGTGCAAGGTGCTGAAACCCTTTGATGTGAGTGGCAAGACTGCTCGTTTGAGCCAGGTGGTTCCCTTAATTAGGCTTTTGGAGATTCAACTTTCAAAATTGAAGGAGGAGATCAAACAAAGCCCATGTGCAAAATATGCTGGACTTGTAGATCAAGTCCATTTTTGTCTTCAATAGGATACATGGGTTGCCAATATGTTGAGAGCGGAACACTACATTTTGGCAACTGCGCTTGATCCGAGGTTCAAGTCCTATCTTTCTTTCCAACTGAAACAGATCTACGACATGCAAAGAGCTCCTCGTGAGCAAGTTGGCAGCTTAAGTGACGTCCCCTCATTCAATTTCGCAAGAATCTGCCAGTAAAAAAAACTGCATTTTCCAAAAACATCTAGTGGGGGTGAAAAGCAGTCCACAAAAACACCTCTTTTTGGACATCTGGTCGGGTCTAAGTGAAGTACCCAGTATCAGTGACACCTCTAGCGTGCCTACTCCATCAGATACGGTCACCATGCAGAGATTAGTGGAGGACCATTTTCAGGACAGTGTCATTGTAGGCATGTCAGAGAGTCCTTTCACATACTGGAAAGAAAAAAGGCAATATGGAGGCCCTTGTACAGGCAGGCTTTATATTACTTAAGCTGCTTACCCTCCGGTTTGTACTTGGAGAGAGTGTTCAGCACTGCTGGGAACCTTGTGAGTGATCGTCATTGGAGGCTACTTCCTCAAAATGTTGAAAAAATTATGTTCAGAAAAATGAACTACAAATTTCACAAGGAAGACCTTTCCCACCAATTCCATCGCAAAAGACAGACATCACTCATGGAGGATTCCAGCAGTGATGAACTGATATTGTGTGATGATGATGATGACTCCAAGGATGTACACACTGATGAGAGTGAAGATTAGGATGGCGAATAATGACATCAGTCAGTCTGTACCTTATTGTGGGGGCCTAAACGAACCAGTCATTTCAGTCACAGGTTTGGCAGTCCCTCTGTCTGAAATGACTGGTTTGTCAAGTGCAAAATGTCCTATTTACAACCAATTTACAAAGGGTGGGTAGGCAGGCCCAGGGACAATTCCACCTAGCACCTCCTTCTTTTTCTTGAGATTCTTCTTCTTATATGATGTGCAATTTTGAGCATTGCTTCTATTATTGTGGGGCCCAAAGAACCAGTCATTTCAGTCACAGGTTTGGCAGTCCCTCTGGCTGAAATGACTGGTTTGTGTTCAAGTGTGCAATGTGTATGTCATTTTTTTTTTTACAAGCTAAGGGTGCGTGGGTGGGCCCAGGGACAATTCCATCTTGCACCTCTTTTTGCCATTATGTGCTTTTTGAGGCCTACTTTTTGAAAACTGCCATTCTGTCTGCTGCTGCAGTGACATTCCTCGATGAGCCACTTGTGTGGCTTAGCATAGTCCTTCAGCAACCTCTGTCCAACTTACAAATAGATCCCTCATATGCAGATTCACTGGCACACCCCATATACTAGAGGGGATATAAGGAAGGGGGGGGGGCGGGTGTTATGTCTGGTCAGTAGGTTCCATTCCTTTGGAGCTCTGCAGTGCAGCTATTGCATTGCTGCACGAATCGCCCACTGCTCCTTGGCTGGACATCGTAAACATGATCAAGCCAGATAGGGGGCTAATTGGGTATTAAACTTTGCTTGTAAGTCAGGTTGTAAGTCTCGCCTAACTTGTTTTAAATCAGAAAGCTAATGCAGTTATGTTGGAACCTCGTAGCACAACTCAGTGCTGCACGATTCGCCCACTGCTCCTTGGCTGGTCATAAAAACGATAAAGCAAGACAGGGGTCTTATTGGGAATTAAACTGACAAAAACAGATATACACTCGCAGAACAAGTCAATGCTGCATGACCAGCCCACTGCTCCTCGGCTACACATCACAAACACGATCAAGCCAGATAGGGGTCTTATTGGGTGTTAAACTGACACGTACGATTAGGAAGCAGGGGCGGATCTAGACCTTTCTTCTAGGGGGGACTGTTTAGTTACATTTTACACTCCTTCCCAGTCCTGACCCCCCCCCCTTTCCAGTCCTGACTCCTCCCCTTCTTGTGCCGCGTTACTCGTAAATCACCCCGGCTGTCGCTAATTTTGTCTGTTAGGTATACATTGGAAGGGGAGGGGGGATACTAGGGGGTATGTACACAGTGTATATGCTGTAATGTACTTGTATGCACAAACATGTATGTTATGAGTAACAGCATGGAATGGGTACTGAGATTAGGGACAGCAGTCACCTGGAAAGGGACAATGTATCCATCAGCTAATACAGAAGGCAGCCTAGGGTGATAATGCCACTACTTAGCCACTGTATCCTCTGTATCTTTCTTCTGTGTTTGGGGAAATGATAATTTTGATTAAGGGAAAGAGCTCTATAGCTTCCCCCCCCCCCCCCACTCCCCCTCCTCCCTCCTGTCTGTGTGCACTCAACAGTGGCAGAAAAATGACTCCTCTGTGGGTCAAGTGCTGAATGTACACAAGCAAAAATCACACCTTACAAGGCAGGAGGGAGACAATGGGTGCCGGAGCTGGCAGATAAGAAGTTTCATACCTGAGCTGCTTCCCTGAAATGTGAGAGGCTGCCTCCGACACAAGCAGCCTGCACAGCGTCATGCCTCTGCCTGGCTGTCTTCTCGCACAGCTTCCAGCAGCAGTACGTAAATCTGACTGATAGGACAAGCGGCCAGCATGAGATGGGATGAGCTTAGGGGGGGGGGGGGGGGTCTTACCCCTCTCTGTATCCGTCCATGTTAGGAGGGAAGCTCCCGGTTTCCATAATGAATAGGTATACATCTCCAACCCAGGGGTAAAAGTGGTCCTAGAAAGGTGGGGGAACTATTTTCCATCTGACACCTAATTACCCCCCTCCCCTCCACCCATTAGGCAATGTATTCAGAGACAAGTTAATAATCACAAAGCTGAACAACTAGTTTAACATATGGATTACTTTTCGTTATAAATAATTATTATATATGAATGATGCACTATTTTTTGATAAGAACAGTTACTTTCATTCTGTTGGAACCTCGTAGCACAACTCAGTGCACAAATCGCCCACTGCTCCTCGGCTGGTCCTAAACACGATCAAGCCAGATAGGGGTCTTATTGGGTATTAAACTGACAAAAACAGATACACACTCGCAGAACAAGTCAATCTCAGTGCTGTGCGAAATGCCCACTGCTCCTCGTCTGCACATCGTAAACACAATCAAGCCTGATAGGGGTCTTTTTGGGTGTTAAACTGATGCCTTTTGGTGCCTTGTATTATCTTGGACTGTTGTTAATAATTTTTTCACTTTATAAGGCACGATATTATAGAACACTAAATAGTATTATGATTGAAAGTACAGTACTATGACCTATTAAACAGTATTTTTGAAGGTTGTAGTGCACAGTGCACCACACATATATATATATATATATATATATATATATATATATATATATATATATATATATATATATATATATATATATTCCACGAGAGGGAGCGGCACTCGGTCA
This sequence comes from Crinia signifera, assembly GCF_055691185.1. Lineage (NCBI taxonomy): Eukaryota > Metazoa > Chordata > Amphibia > Anura > Myobatrachidae > Crinia > Crinia signifera. The sequence goes on from NC_139217.1 coordinate 187,839,235, forward strand.
GTGAAAACACGATACACAGGATTCTGCAACGTTTCGATGTTTTATTTTACATCGTCTTCAGGCAACAAGTCAAACAATACAGACAAAATCTCACCTTATATCCCCCCTCATGTGCACAGCAAAAAGACACCCGCCATCTGGATCAGAGAACGGCACCTGGACGCCACTTAATGACGTCATAACGGCCCGACTCAACACCATAGCAACGGGTGTATACAATACATTTAAAAACACAATTAAAAACAAAGCAGAGGAACCCGCATGTATATATAAATTCATGGTATAGAACAAGTACTTCTGTAAACCGGAATAGAAGCCGTACTAGTAACATATTAAACATGTACATAACGAACGAACAGCTTAGAAGAAATATAATTATAATAACAGACGGAGCCCCATCTGTTCATTCAGGCCGCGTGGTGCTAGCGTGCCTAATTCATAAATCCATTTGGTTTCTCTTTTTAATAGCTGTTCTGATCTATTACCACCTCTCAATGATGGCGGGACGTGATCAATGAGCATATACCTCAGTGTCGCCAGCCCATGACCCGCCGCTAAGAAATGACGGGACACCGGCTGATCGCCCACTCCAGATGCAATAGCATTCTTTATCGCATTGCGGTGTGTAGCCATCCTCTCTTTAATGGTTCTGTCGGTTTTCCCTACGTAACTTAATCCGCAGGGACAAGTAATAATATAGACCACGTACCTAGTGGAACAGGTAATACGATGTTTAATAAAGATTTGTTTACCACTGTGAGGATGTCTAAAACTGCTGCCTGCCACCATCGCCCTGCAGGTTAAGCAGTTTAAACATTTAAAACAACCAGGTTTGAGTGTCAGAAATGAAGAAACGGGTTTGTTATCATTCATGCCTGCAATGTCGGTACGCATTACAATATCTCTTATATTGCGTTCGCGTGTGTAGCTAGGCATGATTTTAGTGTCCTGTAAATTAAGGATGGGATCCGTTCGTACTATGGGCCAGAGTTTTTTACAGGTATTGTTAATCATGGTGCTATGGTTATTAAAGTGGTTAATCCACGGCATTCTATTCCTTTGATGATCTTTAGAGGATGGGGACAAAAGTTTGGATCGGGGGATTGCCAGAGCTCTTTTTTTGGCAGTATCTAAATCAGAGATCCGGTAACCTCTTGCCAAAAACTTGATTATCATAGCATCAATTTGAGTAATGGCCATTTCAGGATCACTGCAAATTCTGCAGGCACGGATGAACTGCGAGAAGGGGAGTCCCACCTTAGAAGCATGGGGGTGAAAACTCTCAGCAAGCAGGGTTGTGTTTCGATCAGAAGGTTTTTGATATAAATTAGTGGAGATCTGGTTATTGTGTAAGGACACCTCAACGTCCAAAAAATTAACAGTATCATGATTGATGGTGTGGGTGAATTTAATCGGACAATCAGTGCTGTTATGAGAACGGATAGTAGTTTCAAGTTCACTTTGAGTCCCTAACCAAATGAGGAACACGTCGTCTATATATCTGACATAGAACTTGATCCTGTCAGATATATAGGGGTCAGAAAAAAACACATCTCGTTCACATTCAAGCATGTAAGCATTGGCATACGAAGGGGCCACCGGGGACCCCATCGCTACGCCCGACACTTGAAGGTAAAATACCCCATCAAAAAGAAAGTAATTAGAGGTTAAAAGCATCTCCAACAAATCACCTATAAGATGGACCGAAGGACCCTGATACAGTGGATGCCCAGTGATCAATTTTAACACAGCCTTTACACCTTCTCCATTCGGGATCACGGTGTACAGGCTTGTGATGTCCAAACTACATAACAAGCTGTCAGACGGTATGTCCTTGACAGATAAAAGTTTGTTAAGGAAAGCGGTGGTATCCTTAAGATGCCGCTCCTGTCCCACTATGCAAGGTTGCAGTAATGCATCAATATATGCCGACACTTTATGAAACAGAGACCCCCGGGCAGAGATGATAGGGTGACCCGGGGGTGCTGTCATGTTCTTATGCACCTTGGGCAGGGTGTACATGAGGGGAACCACTGGGTGTGAGGGTAGAAGCGCATCACACACATTTTGAGTGATTTCACCCCCAGATACAGCCCTGTCCAGTCGGTCAGACAGCATTTTTTTAAACCTTACAGTCGGGTCTCCAGACAATTTTAAGTAAACATTTTTATCATCCAGCTGCCTGAGGATTTCAGACTTATAAGCGATTAAATCTTGAACAACAATTGCCCCGCCTTTATCTGCGGGGCGAACAACGATATCATTATAACCAGCAATATCACTCAAAGACTTAAATTCTGCTGCAGACAAATTATTGCGTTTATTGGCACAAGTATCAGAGGGTAGGGAATTGGCAACCTCAGAATCCAGCATTCTGCTGAATGATTTAATAGACGCATTATTAGTGAAAGGCTCAAACGAAGACTTAGGTAATAATTTAGAAACCTGTGGGGGGATCAGATTAGTACAATCAATAGGTTTATCAACTAAAGTCTTTTGCTCACGATTTTTGCCACGAAAGTGTTCATGGAGTCTCAGTTGTCGGTTCAGTCTATATTTTTCAACCTCCCAATCAAAGCCATTGAACCTGTTGGTTGGCACAAAAGACAATCCATGACTTAGAGCAGATCTCTCAGTAGCCGTTAATATGCGTGAAGAAAGATTGATGACTATTTCTTCTTGGACTGTGGAGGTTTGCTGCCTCTTCCACGCCCTCTGGCTTTGCCCCCCTCGGCGGGTGTAGTGACGTCTTTTGGCCGGTTTTGAAACCGGGTACGAACCCCTAAAGGGGCCATTGGTAGACGGGATGATCGCTTATAAGTCTGAAATCCTCAGGCAGCTGGATGATAAAAATGTTTACTTAAAATTGTCTGGAGACCCGACTGTAAGGTTTAAAAAAATGCTGTCTGACCGACTGGACAGGGCTGTATCTGGGGGTGAAATCACTCAAAATGTGTGTGATGCGCTTCTACCCTCACACCCAGTGGTTCCCCTCATGTACACCCTGCCCAAGGTGCATAAGAACATGACAGCACCCCCGGGTCGCCCTATCATCTCTGCCCGGGGGTCTCTGTTTCATAAAGTGTCGGCATATATTGATGCATTACTGCAACCTTGCATAGTGGGACAGGAGCGGCATCTTAAGGATACCACCGCTTTCCTTAACAAACTTTTATCTGTCAAGGACATACCGTCTGACAGCTTGTTATGTAGTTTGGACATCACAAGCCTGTACACCGTGATCCCGAATGGAGAAGGTGTAAAGGCTGTGTTAAAATTGATCACTGGGCATCCACTGTATCAGGGTCCTTCGGTCCATCTTATAGGTGATTTGTTGGAGATGCTTTTAACCTCTAATTACTTTCTTTTTGATGGGGTATTTTACCTTCAAGTGTCGGGCGTAGCGATGGGGTCCCCGGTGGCTTCTTCGTATGCCAATGCTTACATGCTTGAATGTGAACGAGATGTGTTTTTTTCTGACCCCTATATATCTGACAGGATCAAGTTCTATGTCAGATATATAGACGACGTGTTCCTCATTTGGTTAGGGACTCAAAGTGAACTTGAAACTACTATCCGTTCTCATAACAGCACTGATTGTCCGATTAAATTCACCCACACCATCAATCATGATACTGTTAATTTTTTGGACGTTGAGGTGTCCTTACACAATAACCAGATCTCCACTAATTTATATCAAAAACCTTCTGATCGAAACACAACCCTGCATGCTGAGAGTTTTCACCCCCATGCTTCTAAGGTGGGACTCCCCTTCTCGCAGTTCATCCGTGCCTGCAGAATTTGCAGTGATCCTGAAATGGCCATTACTCAAATTGATGCTATGATAATCAAGTTTTTGGCAAGAGGTTACCGGATCTCTGATTTAGATACTGCCAAAAAAAGAGCTCTGGCAATCCCCCGATCCAAACTTTTGTCCCCATCCTCTAAAGATCATCAAAGGAATAGAATGCCGTGGATTAACCACTTTAATAATCATAGCACCATGATTACCAATACCTGTAAAAAACTCTGGCCCATAGTACGAACGGATCCCATCCTTAATTTACAGGACACTAAAATCATGCCTAGCTACACACGCGGACGCAATATAAGAGATATTGTAATGCGTACCGACATTGCAGGCATGAATGATAACAAACCCGTTTCTTCATTTCTGACACTCAAACCTGGTTGTTTTAAATGTTTAAACTGCTTAACCTGCAGGGCGATGGTGGCAGGCAGCAGTTTTAGACATCCTCACAGTGGTAAACAAATCTTTATTAAACATCGTATTACCTGTTCCACTAGGTACGTGGTCTATATTATTACTTGTCCCTGCGGATTAAGTTACGTAGGGAAAACCGACAGAACCATTAAAGAGAGGATGGCTACACACCGCAATGCGATAAAGAATGCTATCGCATCTGGAGTGGGCGATCAGCCGGTGTCCCGTCATTTCTTAGCGGCGGGTCATGGGCTGGCGACACTGAGGTATATGCTCATTGATCACGTCCCGCCATCATTGAGAGGTGGTAATAGATCAGAACAGCTATTAAAAAGAGAAACCAAATGGATTTATGAATTAGGCACGCTAGCACCGCGCGGCCTGAATGAACAGATGGGGCTCTGTCTGTTCTTATAATTATATTTCTTCTAAGCTGTTCGTTCGTTATGTACATGTTTAATATGTTACTAGTACGGCTTCTATTCCGGTTTACAGAAGTACTTGTTCTATACCATGAATTTATATATACATGCGGGTTCCTCTGCTTTGTTTTTAATTGTGATTTTAAATGTATTGTATACACCCGTTGCTATGGTGTTGAGTCGGGCCGTTATGACGTCATTAAGTGGCGTCCAGGTGCCGTTCTCTGATCCGGATGGCGGGTGTCTTTTTGCTGTGCACATGAGGGGGGATATAAGGTGAGATTTTGTCTGTATTGTTTGACTTGTTGCCTGAAGACGATGTAAAATAAAACATCGAAACGTTGCAGAATCCTGTGTATCGTGTTTTCACTGACCGAGTGCCGCTCCCTCTCGTGGAATATATATGTGGGGTTCCTCCTGAACCACCCTTGGTCCAGGCACCGGTACCATTACACTGATCAAGTAAGCGAGTGTGCTGCCCTTCCAGGACTATATATATATATATATATATATACACACAAACACATGGGGCTCAGCACTCACTACAACAAACTAACTCACCTTCACATTCAAATAATCAATAAATAAATAATGGGGTTTTAGTTAATGAATTGATCAATGCATTTAAGCTTGCAGCCCATCGCCAAGGGACCACATTTCACTGCAAGTCCTTCACTAACAACTGATTTTCTTAGGAACCTGGCACCTGCTTACACATCATAGCTAAAATGAACATGTGTTTTTTTCCTGGGTTAATGCTCAACTGCCAAGTAACTTATGGCTTTTAAAGGTGAGACAATCCCAAACACAGCACCTGAATTAGTATTAAAGGGGCAGCTGTCACAGGTTATATATATATATATATATATATATATATATATATATATATATATATATATATATATATATATATATATATATATATATATATATTATATCCAAACGATAACCGGCACTCCCTGCAGCATACAATCAATGCTGTCGCCCAGTGCAGCTCCACTACCCGCAGGTAGTATACATATCCATGCCACCGACTGCACTCTAGGGCTTGTAAGTAATCACGTGATTTTCCCATGCTGGAATGCCCTGTTGTACATGGCTGATGGGACTTGAGAAAGAGGGAAAGAGAACCTACAAGTGAAAGACACTACTACACATGAGATTTTTCGCTAAAATTGGTACGCACATATGATGAATTCTAAGGATTGTCACTGAACCTTTTTAAACACTGGTGCAGGAGGTCCTGACGATAGTGCCAATAAAGGAGCACTGAAACGTTGACATTATGACACTGTACTGTCGTTTTTGAAATTGAGAGTCCTGAATGCCACATCTTTGTTCCTGTACACTCTGCTTACCTTGAAGTTGTGAGGGCACCTGCTAGTAACCTGTAATCAAGCTGGGAGTGCCGGTCCATTTCTGCAAGATATATATCTGGATGTTCAGAATATGTAGAGGTATTTTTAAATAAATATGTAAAAAATCTAAAATCATATATAAAGGACACAACAAGGATATTACAAATTATGAAAGAGGTTGAATGGAAGGAGAGTTTTAAATGGGCAACGATTGATGTACAATCTTTGTATACGTCAATCCCACACGAAAAGGGGATAGAAAGTTGCCGTGAATTTTTAGACAATGATCCGACAATGACCCATGATTTAAAAGATTTTATCTGTACACTTACCGGATTTATTTTAAGTAAAAACTATTTTAAATTCCTGGATACATTTTATCTACAAGCGGTCGGAACCGCAATGGGTACGGTTTTCGCTCCCAGCTTCGCAAACCTCCATATGGGGAGCTGGGAGCAGAAATACATCTATGGAGAACATGATTTTACGTCTAATAAAATCGTCTATTACAGATATATTGACGATATTATTATTATTATTATTATTATTATTATTATTATTATTATTATTATATGGGATGGCTCAGAGGACACTTTCATAAAATTTATGAAGTATCTTGAGACCAACGAATACAATCTCTCTTTCACATCTAACTTAAATAAAAATGAAATTTAATATTTGGATCTGGTCCTAAGCAGCTCGAATAAAGAAGTGGTAACCAGTAATTACATTAAAACAGTAGATACAAATAGCTACGTACATTATAAAAGTGGTCATGCTAACAAATGGAAAACAAATATCCCGTTTTCTCAGTTCTCCAGGATACGGAGAAACTGTAGTTCTGTAGCTGAATTTGATAATCAATTAACAACTTACACTGATAGATTTAAAGACAGGGGTTACCCAGAGAAATTATTGCAAGAGGCTACAGCTAAAGTGAAACAAGTAGACCGGGAAACCCTTCTCCAATACAAAAATCCTAAACCAAATGATCAAAATAATTGTATTTTTGTAACACAGTATAATGAGAAGGAACATCTCATAAGAAATATTATCTATAAGCATTGGGAAATCCTAAAAACAGATCCCAGACAAACCTATGATTGCTTTTAGAAAAGCAAAAAGTATAAAGGACCAAATTGCTCCCAGCCTTTTATGTAAGGCCTGTAAGTCATGAGTTCAGGAATTATGATGACACAAGAACCTTTCAGATTAAACATCTCATGAACTGTATGACAACCTGGGTCATTTACCAACTAGAATGTTCCTGTAAGCTTAAATACATCGGAAAAACTAAAAGAAACTTGAAAATAAGAATTCAGGAACATGTTAGGGCTATAAAGAACAAAGTAGAAAACCATTCAGTTCCTAGACATTTTATGAAAACACATAACTGCAATCCGGCACATTTGCACTTTAAAGCCATTAATCATGTTACATTGGGTCCGAGAGGGGGTGATCATGTAAAAATTGCTCTCACAGAGAGAGATGTTTTGGATTTTTACTCTAAACACCATGGTTCCACATGGGTTAAACAAGGCTTTTGAAATGACATCATTTCTGTAGTGAGTAATCCCCCCTCTCTAAATAATGGCACCTTATCTATTTTTATCTAGTTTTATCTATTGCATGTTATGTGTCGCCATACATTGTTCCTATTGCTGCTGAAAAAATTCGAAAAAATTCATCTTCTGACTAAACCTAAGCCACTATTTTTTTCTAATACTATACAAAGATATCTGCCCCAAAAAATTAAGTGTAAACCTTCTAAGTGTTTGGCGCCCCTTTTTAATATTAGGCTCTGAAACATTGTGAGTAAATTAGTATCTGTAATTTTTGCTAATTTTTGCTAATATGAGTTTATGGTCTAAACTATGATAAATTTAACCAATGAAATTAATTTACCTATATATTTTTATTTCATTTCTTACTAATAGTCTATATAACTGTATTTCCCATGAGATTCATATACTTCTATATATATATTAATTTTATATATTTTTTGTAATTTATTGTAGTATGTATAATTTTATTTTATATTTGATGTTTTATATATTGATATGCATAAAATGTAAATAGTGCGGTGTAATTTATCAATCATAATTCTAGGCATCTTTTATTATTTTTATTGTATGGATTGCATTGTCCCGTATGCTATAATGAAAAAGCCTGCGGTAATAACCGTCTTTGTTGTCCATACCTAAATGTTTGGACATGCGCATTGGCGAAATCTAGTTAGACATATCTGCGGCATTAGCCGAATGCTGTCTCCTGTGTAATCAGGTGAAAGCTGGAGATCTATGACATCTTTCACGCGAGAGGAGGAAGCTCTCGCGCAGGCGCAGTAACCTCTGTGACTCCAGTCACGGAAGGCACTTAGCCAATACGTAAACTCAGCGCAAGCGCAACACGGACATACGTTCGCCGTGAGTACACGGACGTGAATTGGGAGAAAATCTCGCGCATGCGCATTAGAGATTAAATACGGAACCCGGAAGTTCCATACATGGTATGATTGATAGATTGACTGCACTATAAATATATCCTCTTTGGCACTTGTAAATATACTCTCCTGACGAAGTCCAGCCTAGGTTAAAGGCGTGAGCGACGAAACGCGTTGAGAGCACTCCGTTATCCATTCTTTGTTCATGTAAGATTTTTATTCTATTTACTTTTTTTGCACCTTATTAAAAACTCCACAAAAAATTTAATTGGAGTTTCTTCTCCTTATTCACTGCGTGGCACCATCTGGATCCAATCCAAATAACCTGTGGGGGAAATCCTGCCTTGAAAGGCATAATTGCAATATCCAGGGAACATCTTGGTAACACACTAGGACAGGATAACTAGACATCATTATGATGAGCACAAATATAATTTGAACACGGTACGCACAATTTAATTTGAAACCATTTGCGGATTTCAACCTATCATACTAGAGAGCGCTGTCTTTTCATTCTTTTTTCTAGTACACATTCACTCGAGACGTCGCAACAACGCCTCAAAAGGAGAAACATTAGCAGCCACCTTTATCAAGGGTGTGTGGTCGGAAGAGGATCTTCCTGTGATAAAAAGTGATCCGGACTTACATACAGACCTACCTGGGTTGTTTTAGCGCTTTACAGTACCGTCCTATTTTGAATATATATATATATATATATATATATATATATATATATATATATATATATATATATATATATATATATATATATATATATATATATATAGATATGGGAAATAGCCGGCACTCTAGGTCTCCAAAACAGCCGTACAACAGTTGAGGTGCTCTCCTCTATTAGATGTTACTGCGTCGGGTGCCCGGGCAAGTGGGAGCCCCATCCCCCGCTATATATATATATATATATATATATGGAGAAGACTGCGTCACTCGGGACTGGTTCAATAACAAACAACTCATAGCCAGACAATGGTTAAGTTGACGTTTCAGCCCTCAGGCTTTTATCAAAACAGCTTACATTGTAAGCTGTTTTGATAAAAGCCTGAAGGCTGAAACGTCAACTTAACCATTGTCTGGCTATGAGTTGTTTGTTATTGAACCAGTCCAGAGTGACGCAGTCTTCTCCTATTATTTACATGGGACAGCATTGCCTGTACTTATACTGAAGGCACCGGGCAAAAAGTTTCCTTCTGGAGTTGAGTGCCAGCGTTTTTGCACAATTATATAAATATATATATATATATATATATATATATATATATATATATATATATAAACAAGAGATATAGAGAGCGCTTAATAGAACTTCAACCAGTTACAGTCATGTATAGTACAATAACCCAATACAAATGTGTAATCTTAAAACCAGAATGCTTTAATTCAAGAATCACATCTGGACATTGACATTAATTCAAGAATCACATCTGGACATTGTATCCTTTTCGGAAATGCGATATCAATAACCTGACGCGTTTCGTCTTAACAAAGACTTCATCAGGGGTTTTACACCGATGTTCAGCTGTAGTATGGGTACGGTGCGTAAAAGGGTGGAGCTAGGTGGCTGCTGCTGGGCTGGCCAGGATGAGACGACGTCCTTTTACGATACAGAAATTGAGCTGTTTATAGAAATTGAACTGTATATTGCTGATACCCATACGCACCGTACCCATTCTACAGCTGAACATCGGTGTAAAACCCCTGATGAAGTCTTTGTTAAGACTAAACGCGTCGGGTTATTGATATCGCATTTCCGAAAAGGATACAATGTCCAGATGTGATTCTTGAATTAAAGCATTCTGGTTTTAAGATTACACATTTGTATTGGGTTATTGTACTATACATGACTGTAACTGGTGGAAGTTCTATTAAGCGCTCTCTATATCTCTTGTTTCCATTTCCATTATTGCCTCCCACTAGCAGGAGGGGGTGTTTAGAGTAGCTGCTCACACTTTAAGGGCGCATGTGGGTCATTCTTTGGATATATATATATATATATATATATATATATATATATATATAGCGGGATATAGCGGAGGCACTCTGCGGATTTCACAGCAAATGAACAGCCCACACCAAGGGTCAATACATTTAAGCTTTCGGATTTATTTCAATCCTTCATCAGAAAAGTGCAAAATAAAATAACAGTGCTTACCTATATACCATCAGGATGCGTCTCTCCTCCCGTAGCTCGCGCCGGGCTCAGCACGCTGACAGCGCTTCCGGTCACGCCGGGACTTCACAGTGCTTCCGGTCACGACGGAACACCTACGTTGCCGCCCGCCCACGTTGCTAGGGAGACAGAAGTACACAATAACAAATATTAAGTTCCGTGCATAATAACATACAGTTAAGTGCATTTAAAAAGCATGTATTACAGAGTATTAGTCAATCGGGATTTTCTATGCCACTATACATAAGTTCCATCTGTGGGAAAAAATTTTTTTTATATTAAAGTACAATAAAGCCTGCTCATAATATCTTTTAAGGGGGACAGCATACTTATACATTCTCAACCTTATAGAATGTATAAGTATGCTGTCCCCCTTAAAAGATATTATGAGCAGGCTTTATTGTACTTTAATATAAAAAAAATTTTTTCCCACAGATGGAACTTATGTATAGTGGCATAGAAAATCCCGATTGACTAATACTCTGTAATACATGCTTTTTAAATGCACTTAACTGTATGTTATTATGCACGGAACTTAATATTTGTTATTGTGTACTTCTGTCTCCCTAGCAACGTGGGCGGGCGGCAACGTAGGTGTTCCGTCGTGACCGGAAGCACTGTGAAGTCCCGGCGTGACCGGAAGCGCTGTCAGCGTGCTGAGCCCGGCGCGAGCTACGGGAGGAGAGACGCATCCTGATGGTATATAGGTAAGCACTGTTATTTTATTTTGCACTTTTCTGATGAAGGATTGAAATAAATCCGAAAGCTTAAATGTATTGACCCTTGGTGTGGGCTGTTCATTTGCTGTGAAATCCGCCGAGTGCCTCCGCTATATCCCGCTACTGTTCTCCATACTCTGGACTTGGAAGGCACCCCGGTTGCTGAGGCTTTATTGGATGCGAGTGCCGGTTTTTCTTCTATTATATATATATATATATATATATATATATATATATATATATATATATATATATATATATATATATATATATATATATATATATATATATATATATATATATATATATATATATATATATATGTGTATATCCAGCTCCCCTCATGTATAAGATACTTTGCTCGGTGCCTTCACCAGTGGATTGCATAACAGGGAGAAGGAGCGGCACTCACACACTTTAAAAAAATAAATACACTATGCAAGTGTTTTGGTTTTTAATTGAAAAAAAAAAAACAGTCATCAGGAATACATAATACAAACATCTCACAACTTAAATACCCAACAAACTAACACAACGTCCCAATCAAGTGCCACAGCCCATTTCTGGCATGAGCCTGACGTGTCATCCAAGGGCCTCCCCTTGCTGTGATGTCAATAATCTGGACTCAGGGTTGCCTAGCAACCTATCACCAGGGAAACATAGAATGAGAGTTAAAAATTTTTTTTCCTGCAGACATAAACATGAATACATGGTAATAATAAACTAGCAATAATGTATAAAACAATTGTATACTTTGAAATACAAAAAACAATTAATCTGCTTTTAGCCACATAAATGGTATCTCTGTAACAGGTAACACTAGCTGATATCAAAGAAAGCATGAAAATGATAAGTACTCATTCAGGCCATTTGGCTGCACAGTGTTAAGCTGCGATATCCATTTGGCTTCTCTTCTGAGCAATTGAAGATCCCCATCACCACACTGTAAATTGGGGGGTACATGGTCGATCATTTTGTGACTCAATTGGGCCAAACTATGTCCCATTTTTTTTAAAGTGCTTGGTCACGGGCTGATCAATAGGTTTATCTGCAAGAATCTGTTATACGGATGAAAAAAGTCGTGACCTACAGTACTACCATATAAGAACATGTTGAGCAGCCAAGACGTTTATGCACTCCAGGTTTCCTACTTAGGAATCCACCGTCTGTTGGGGAATCCCTCAGTCTCTGGGATGAGCTGCAAAAATAAACACTTGTGGTTCCTAATGTTCCTTTTGGTTCAGGTCTGTTTTTTTTTTTTTCTTACACCCTGGATGCCTACATGGAATGAAGAGGAGGCGATCTGCGTCAGAGGAGCTGGTGAGTATAATTAATTTTCACAGATACCCTATGGATTCTACTGGACAGGAGGACTGGCCTATGGTGGACCCTATAGGTAATTCTGTATGTGTGATTATGGTATGTATTAAAGTTCTATTTTTTTGGGTGTGTGTGTGTTTTATTGAGCTATAAAGCGGAACACACAAACTTCCGTGTTTTGGAGGCCTGGGCATTTCTGGCCATGTAACAACAGATGCCATGTCAGGCACAGCATGGCATTCTGGGGGTGTCACAATCCTGCCTAAATCCTGTATATCTGGCCTGTCATGTCTGCTCTTCAGTTCTGTGTATTCAAGTCTGCTACAGCTAGACTGCAATTATGATTCCTAAGCAATTGCAAATCGATTAATAAATCAGTAATGGTAAGTTTTGTAACTACAAAATGTAAATCATTCCAGAAAAGTGCCATATAACCTGCAATCATTAGTATTTACACCTATTTTTTTTACTCATAGACCATAAAATGCAGAGCTGCTGTAGCCTGGGACACACATCAACCACTAGTAATTGAGGAAGTTGAGGTACAGCCACCAAAAGCTCATGAAGTTCGGATTAAGGTGAAAGTTTAAAGTTTGTTGCCATATAAGCATATATATTAATTTATACTATTCTATCTGACTACAGTATCATGCCAGTGCAAACCAGTTTGATTTTGCAGTGTACAGTAAATGATTGCCGCTTTAAAAAAACTGAAGATTTCTTACCAAATCTCTCACTTTCTGAATCTCTCATCCTATTAAATTTCACCCAGTATATCTTCTCCCCATGGAGCAACATATTCTTCAGCCTATAGCAGTCTCCCCCCAACCCTGCAGAAACACATTCTACCCTCTCCCCTGAACACCTTCTTACTTTTCCTCCATAAAATGTTCTCCTATGGCCAAGATCTGCATTGGTACACTAACAATCTGGCTGTAAGTCATAGTAAAGTCTATTCTTTTTGCTACTGATGTCACAAGTAAATGGCTTTTCTCATTTTGGCTACAGAGCTGGTGCCCTGTTGCCACTGATGGAGTGTAATACTAAAGGACCTGAGATGCTATCATCAGAAAAATAAATTGTAGTACTGATGGAGCCAGGCTCAGCCAGAGCGATATATCCATAAAGCTGGCATGGGCGGTGCATGGGGACGCGCAAGCGGCCCATCCGCTCACATGGCCCACTCACGTGGGGACGGGGTGCTTCCCTGCCCGTTTCCACTTCAGGGAGATGAGCAGGGAGTGGCAGAGATGGGCAGCTGGCTGGCGGGGGATGGCACATGGTGATTATTTCGCCATAATGAGAGCGGCTTCATCTGTAGTTTTTTGTCTCTGATATTCCTGTATCTATTCTGCGTCTCAAGAATAACCTCGCCATTCCCATGTTATGCATCACTGCATTAATCTGTGATACCAGAATAGAACCTATTTTTATTTATTATAGAAAATGAATACAACCTTACAAATATTGGTGTCTCTTATGTACTTCTAATAAGAGTAAAGTGTGTTATATTCCACATTGAATTAAACATCTAAATAATACAGTATTCTTTCTAATTCATTTAGATGGTATCTACATCAATATGTCGAACAGATGACCACGCGAGGCATGGTGAAATAAAAAATATAAACTTTCCAGTTATTCTTGGTCATGAAGGAGCTGGGATAATTGAAAGTGTTGGGGAAGAAGTGACCGAACTTAAACCAGGTGTGCTTGAGAATTGAGTAAATAGCAGAAACATTAGATACTTCCTGTAAAACACTTGGGCGTACATAAATATTACTGACTATAATTACTGACAATTTGAAACAATTTGCAAATATCAGGGCACATGTGTACATAGGCCCTAATTCAGATATGATCGGAGGACAAATTTGTTCTCAAAATGGGCAAAACCATGTGCACTGCAGGTGGGGCAGATGTAACATGTGCAAAGAGAGTTAGATTTGTGTGAGTTATTTTGTTTCTGTGCAGGGAGAATACTGGCTGCTTTATTTTTACACTGCAATTTAGATTTCCGTTTCAACACACCCCACACAAATGTAACTCTCTCTGCAAGTTACATCTGCCCCACCTGAAGTACACACAGTGGTGTAACAATAGCCCCGTAGACCCCGTGGCGGTGGGGAGTCGCTGAGTAAAGTGTGGGCGCCAGGGGGTGTGCGGGGCTATTGTTCCGCTGCTGCTGCCTGTCTTACCCCCGTTGCCACCCTGCCGCCGCCTCTGTAACCGGGACACGCAGATCTACTTCTCTGCGGTCCTGGCGCTGCTCCTCACTCGGCTCCTGCTGCTATTATAAAAAAATCTCCCACACAAAATGTCTGCCCCCTTATAGCAGACCGTTTTTTGGAATACTAGAGATTATTTATAAGCAATTTTCGTAGTTACGCCACTGAGTGCACCTGGTTTTGCCCATATTGAGAACAAATTTGTACTGCAATCAGATCTGAATAAGGGGCAATATATGTTATAAATGCAATACTTTGTGTGAAATGTGCTTTATTATGGTATATAAGAAAATTATGTTTTATCCTTTCCATTTGTTCTCAAAATGGGCAAAACCATGTGCACTGCAGATGGGGCAGATGTAACATGTATAGAGAGAGTTAGATTTGTGTGAGTTATTTTCTTTCTGTGCAGGGTAAAAACTGGCTGCATTATTTTTACACTACAATTTAGATTTCAGTTTCAACACACCCCACCCAAATTGAACTCTACACATGTTACATCTGCCCTAAACTGCAGTGCACATGGTTTTGCCCATTTTGAGAAAACAATTGTACTGCAATCAGATCTGAATAAGGGCCATAGAGTATAATGGAAAACCTGATATACAGTATATGGAAATACATCCTTTGAGTTGGTGGATGTGGGTATTCCAGAGTCCTTGTTTAAGATGACTCAAACCAAAAATAAATAAAACAACCAATGTGAAGTACAGTTTAGGACAACATAGTATCTATTGTAAGTACAGTGATGAAAACAACACTCACATTTGGTTGGTGGTGGGGTAAAACACCCATCAAGATTTGTTTGCTTTAGCCAAGAAAAAAAAAAACACTTTGTTTTCTTGTTTACTTTGAACCACAACTTTGGAGTGTGTCACTACACCACTAACGCCCTGATAAAAAAAAGTGTCCAAGATCCAATAAAGTACACTAAAGAAACCTTTATGGGTCTGCAGCTGACATCAGAAGCTGTAAGTCTGGTACACAGCCCCTATATATACAACATTCATATACTGTACCAGTGATTAACCCTATGGGCTAAAACAATGATACCTCAATGGGTGTTATACCCCACCCCCAAGTGTGAGTGTGGTACACCCTTTTTTCATCACTGTAATTACATTAGATATTACATTTCCCTAAACTGTACTTCACATTGGTTGTTCTAGTATTTATTCTGAAACAAGGACTCATTGTCATTGTGACATTGGGCCTTATTCTAGTTCACTCTTTCTGACAAAATCCTTCTTAGATGGAGAAAACCATGTGCACTGCAGGTGGGGCAGATGTAAAATGTGCAGAGATAATTAGATTTGGGTGAGTTTTTACTTCAAAGTGAGATCTATATTGCAGTGTATAAATAAACCAGTCAGTATTTACCCTGCACAGAAACAAAATAACTCAGGCAAATCTAATTCTCTCTGCACATGTTACATCTGCCCCACCTGCAGTGCACATGGTTTTGTCCATCTAAGAAGGATTTTGTCAGAAATAGTGAACTACAATAAGGCCCATTGGGAGGTTGACTATACTACTTCATTTTAAAAGTTTAAATTTAAGTATAAAGTAACTTTAAAGTACAAGTTAATTACCAAGATTGTATTTCATACTGTAGCTCAGCTTGATAAATGTGCTTTTAAGATTTCCTCTTTATTAGCTGACTTTTATTGGGTCATATTAAAAAGCAGAAACCCCTTCAGGATAACCATAGTTATGAATAATCTACCGGTCTCCACTCTAGTGCTCAAATACCAGAAACAGATTTTTTAGATTTGTTTAATCATGCACAAGTGAGTTAATCTATTTTACTGCTTCAATAATATTTCCCACTGGCTTCCACAGACAGAAATTAAAATGTGACCTGTTGGCTCAAGTTAAAGGTTGAGAATCAATGATATACAAAAATACAGTACGTACTGTAGTGCAGTATTCAATGCTGGTTTTTAGAAATGTGCAGCGAATTCTGTTAAGGATTCGCTGCACATTCGCAGGGTTCCCGAGGGCTGGAGCATTCTCTGCCAGCCCTCCGTGTCACCCTATTCATCGCGTCAGGGGCAGCGAGCCCCTGGTGGCAAATTTTAACCCCTGCGGCAAATGCCGCAGGTAGCTCGGGGGTGGCGGCAGGTAGGGAGATGGAAGCCTCCCTGCCTGCGCTGGACACTGAGGGGGTTATGGAGGGCTTGCAGGGACACAGGGAGAGCCCCCCAAGAGCTGGCAGGGGGCTGGGATAAGGAGCCGCTGCACTCACTGGTCCCGATCCTACATATCTAATGATCGGGACCAGAGTGCAGTGAATGTATGAATATTAATGAGAGGCTACCGGCTCCCGGCCCCCTGCTGGTGAAAGTGTAAAAAAAAAATAAAAAAAAAAAATATATATATTAATGTGCTTCAAGCACATGAATAAAAATAGCATGCCCCTTCACAGAAAAAAAAAATCGGATTTTTTGACACAAAAAAAAAACAAAAAACTTTATTTTAAATGATCACTTCCCAGTTCACCTTAAAAAGATGTCAAATGCAAAATGGTGAATCATGGCAAAATCAGGGAGAAAACAATTCGCCATCCTAGCATTGAATACACTCTCGGCGAATCCTAGTGAAAACCCCATTGAAATACACCAGTGAATTGCAGCGAGCATGAAGCGGAGAACTGGCCGGCATTCACTGTTTCCTTTCGGCGGAACAGTGAACATTGAATAGGGTGAATCATATTTTCAGTGAAAAAATTCACCGCAAGGAGTGAAAACAGCCCGATTCACTGGAAAAAATTGGGACCATTGAATACTGGCCATAGAGTACAGTAGGTGCTACATACAGTATGCCTGATTCAGAGCTATACACACATCTAATAGTTTGCATACTGTACATAGCTAATGTTTTGAGATATGTTCATGCACAGGATCTGTACTGTACATGTGCAGTTATCTGTCTGCTGTGACGGTCGCAGTTACCCCTAAGCTTTAGCATGATTATCTTACTGTGGCCATTTGGGGGCAGAGTAGCTGCAGTCATGACCGGTTTCATTGTGTTAGCCCCATTTCTGGCTGTGCCAAAGCCAGATTATTATTATTATTATAATTTTATTTATAAGGCGCCACAAGTGTTTTGCAGCGCCGTACAAAGGAACAATACAGGGAGACAAAACTTGGCATAACATTGAATAAATAACAAAAATACAGTACAAATAATGAGCACCACAGTTCAATACACATTACAGCTTAAATGTAAGTAGTGAGGACCCAATCAATATACAACTAGAGGCTTGAAGCCAATGATGGAGATGAGTATGAAGATGGTCACTGAGTGTTGGAGTAAAGGAGAGCTGTGAGTGAAATGTGAAGAGAAGTGGGCTATGACAACAGGAGGGAAGATGGCCCTACTCGGAGGAGCTTACAATCTAGTAGGAAGGGGAGACAGACAGATTACAAGAGGTGCAAGCGAGGGGGTGGTGGTTAGATAGCAGGATGTAAACAGGCAAGGGGTCGGAGAACCAGCTGGTTTATGCAGTGGAAGGGTACGCTTTGATGAATAGGTGAGTTTTCAGTGCCCGTTTGAAGCTTTGCAAGGTCGGGGAGAGTCTAATGGAGCGAGGGAGTGCGTTCCACTGAAGGGGTGCAGCACGGGCAAAGTCCTGTACTCTAGCATGGGAAGCAGTGATCAGGGTGGAGGAGAGACGACAGTCGTCAGCTGACCGTAGAGGGCGGGAGGGTGTATGAATGGAGATGAGGTTAGAGATATATGGAGCAATGGAATTAGAGATGACGTTTTACGCATTACAGATGCAGCTTCGCTGACCCCAGCTGCGTGACAACACAGGCCAGCCAACAATATACTGTAGCTGTGATGTGTGTAATACATCCATCACTGAATCAGCCCCAGTGATGCATACTATACAATGCATTCCTTGATTGCTATTGTATATAAGGAGTTAGTTGAGTTAGAGGTAATCGATTTTATGAAGATCCTGATTTTATGAAGGTTGAGGTGCAACCCTTTCATGTACATGCCATTACAGCAGGGCCTGTGACACAATAAGTAAATAGGAGTAGCAGGTGAAAAAATAAATTAGGTAAAATTCAGACAGGATCACAAAGCACATTTTTTTTCTACAATGTTTTATTAAAGTTTTGAATACAGAAACATACAAACAGAGTAAAGAACAAAATTTGCATGGTACAGTCATTCCTTGTAAAGGGTACAGTTAAGGTAATCATCATAGAAAATTTGAGTGTAACAAATGTAGACTAGGATCTGCATTATCAGGGTTCATGTCAGACAATACGTATTAATTGGTGTAAAGATACATCTAGTGGCATTACATGTTATTACTCATTGATAAAGTGAATGAAATATATATACAAGAGTTATCTGGGATCATTGGAACACCAGCAAGAAATTCAATATGACGTTGCATGGTGTATGAATGACAAAAGGTGATGTTCCGTTTCCGGGGGGGAGAAAGAAAGACATATAGGGGGGAAAAGACAATAGAAAATGGGTATCCTAAGAAGCGAAGGTTGAAATCTAATGGGGAGTAGAGACAAAAAGAGGTAACTCATCAAGAAAAGGGGGCAGGTTGAGCAGGCCAAACCCAGCCCCTCACTATATGGGAGGTTTAGGGTCAGTGGGCCCTTTTGGTTTAGAAATCTGAAAAATTTGCATACAGTACTCAGGAGAGAGGGACAGCAATTAGGCAGGACAAAGGAAGCATATAGTATCTAATATTATCTTCTATGAGAGCAGAATTAGAATATAGAAATATGGGTAACCACTGACAACTGTCTTAGGCGGACATCTAATGTAGAAACCAGAATGTGAAGCAAGTCCATAAGGCATGTAATGTATTTCTGCTTAGAAGAGCAATCAGGGTTGTGTAGCAGAGATTGAAGATGACTGTGGCGTTTGGTTGCGCCTTCCAGAATGTCAAGGATAACCGAGGAATAATCGAACAAGCAGTGGTGATATGTCAATAGGCTGGTATATATAGACACACTTAAAACTGGAGCGACGGGTGATAAGCGTATAGTCAGTACTTCATGAAATGGAAGCAGTTAGAGTAGGGTCACTTTTGTCCGGTGTGGTGATGTGGGAAATCTCCCGTAAATACACCTGGGCATCTTTTGGAAATAGAAAGTCTTTATGAGAGGTGCCTTCATAGATATGTAGTCTGGCTTAATAGAGCAAGCCAAATTTCTTGCCCTCAGCGACAAGTTGGGAGCAGATAGTTGAAAAGGCTTTGCGAGCTCTGGTTAATTCCACAGAGTAGTCCTGGAAAATGAGCAACTTATGGCCCTCCCAGGTCAAATCTTTTATGCGGCATGAGGCGGACCATAGGGCTTGTTTGTGCAAAAAGTTCAGGCAGCGGAACAAAGTGACTCGTGGCCTGGGTTTGTTAGGGGTAGGGGGACACACCCTCTGGGTGAAATGTAATAGGGTGAGAGAATCAGAAAGTGAGAGATTTGGTAAGAAATCTCCAGTTTTTTTAAAGCGGCAATCATTTACACTGCAGATCCAGTTTCATTTGCAGTGTAAATGATTGCCACGGACACGTGGACAAGTGGTTCAGGGCAAACTAAGGACTATATGACTGTGACAGCCCACTGGGTAGATGCATCGCCCTCTGCAGCAGCATCTCCTTCACACCAGCTCCTTCCAAGGCAAGCTACACTGTGTATCACTGGTTTCAGTAAGAGGCACAACGCCGACAACCTCTTAGAGAAACTTTACAGAAATCATCTCGCAGTAGTTTACCCCACTTAGAATCTCCAGGGGATTTGTGGTGTCGGACAATGCCAGTAACACTGTGCAGGCATTACACATGGACAATTTCCAGCACGTGCCATGTTCTGCCCATACAATAAATTTGGTGGTGCAACATTTCATCAGAAGTGACAGGAGCGTGCAGGAGATGCTTGTGGTAGCCTGCAAAATTCCGGACACTTTCAGCATTCTGTCACTGCCTGCCGAAGGCTGGAGCGACAGCAAAAACTCCTCTACCTGCCCTGCTTCCATACTGCCAGCTTGAGTCAGGTGATTCCCCTGATCAGGCTGTTGCAGAAGCAGCTGGAGAAAGTGAAGGAGGAGCTAAAGCTTTGCAATTATGCAAAGCATGTATCTCTTTTGGATGAAGCCCTCCATACGCTTTGCCAGGGTGGTCAGTCTGTTAAAGTTAGAGGAATACATTCTGGCCACCGTGCTCGATCTGCGGTTTAAAGCGTATGTTGCATCTCTGTTTCCAGCGGACACAAGTCTACAAAGGTGCAAAGACCTGCTGATTATATGAAGCGGAACATGACATGGCCACAGCTCCTTCTTCATTTTCTCCCACACCTGTGGCTGCGAAGAAACCGCTAAGATTGACCCGCTGGCGGGGATGCAGGAGAGAGTTTGGACATCTGGTCTATACCGGATGACCTGCAAATGTTGCTGACGTGTATACTGGATAATTACTTTGGTGACAGCATCCAAGTAGACATGTCAGACAGTCCTTACGTGTACTTGCAGAAAAAAGGCAGTTTGAAGGCCCCTGTACAAACTGGCTCTATTTTACCTGAGATGTCCCCCCTCCAGTGTGTACTCCGAAAGAGTTTTTAGTGCAGCAGGGAACCTGGTCAGTGGGCAGCAAAGGAAGTTGCGTCCGAAAATGTGGAGAAGATGATGTTCATCAAAATGAATGATCAATTCTTCCATGAAGACCAGCAATTGTCTCCAGAGAGTACAGATGGACCTGTGATTGTGGAGTCCAGCGGAGAAAATTTGATAATCTGTGAGGATGAGGAAGTACACACTGAAGGGGGCCAGGAATCAGAGGAGGAAGACATCTTGCCTCTGTAGAGGTAGTTTGTACAGGGAGAGATTATTATTATTATTTTTTTTTTTTTTGGGGGGGGTCCAAACAAAGAAATAATTGTAACCACAGTTGTAGGCCCTGTCGCTGAAATTATTAATTTGTTAAAGTGTGCATGTCCAATTTCCACAACATTTATGTGGGAGGGCGGGCCTTGGCTCTACGTATTATTTTAAATACCCATCAACCATTAATGTAAAATCAGCTAATATTGCATCCAACATTGCTAGGTGCAGAGCCAAGCAGTGTAAGACTTCCAGAGCCAATTCTTTCAGCATTTGTGTAGACATTGGACGATCAAGCCATATAGTGGGGTTATCATTTATTAAACTTTGCTTGTAAGTCAGCTTGTAAGTCTTGCCTAACTTGCTGGAAAAAAGAAGGTTGCTGAAGTTCTTTTGGAAGCTTGGAGCAGATCTCAGTGCTGCCCAAATCATCCGCTGCTCCTTGGCTATACAAATTATTTTAAATGCCCATCAACCATTAATGTAAAATCAGCTAACATGGCATCCAACATTGCTAGGCACAGAGCCAATTCTTTCAGCAAAGGTGTAGACATTGGATGATCAAGCCATATATTGCCATATATCCATTATTAAAGATTGGTTGTAAGTCAGGAATGAAACTTGTGAAGATGGCATGTTGAGATGTCGAGTCAAACATTCCTTAAGTGGACACGTACGATTAGGAAGGAAGCCCCGGTTCCCATGAACAACAGGTATACATCTCCTACATATGTATCAAAGACATTGCTAAGAACCACCCCATATTGGTGGGAAAAGACATCCCCCAGCCAGCGACAGTCATTGACCACCTTTAGAATGCTTTGGTCTTCAAGCACCATTTGTAGAAAAAGTAATTTCCAGTCAAAGTACTCAGATAATAATTTAGTTAATCTTTACATTTTATGTCTGCAGGAGATAAAGTAATCCCACTATGCATCCCTCAGTGTGGAAGGTGCAGTTCTTGTCTGAGTGCGCACACCAACTGTTGTCTAAAAACACAGTGAGTATTTTAGGAACAACCATATTTTCACATGAATGCAACCCCCCAATGAGGATTGAGCCTTGGCCAGTGCCATGGTTTTGGGCCCCTTGTGCAAACTATAAATTTGTGCCCTACATCCCATATTTTGTAAAGGGATAGTGGCCCCACAAGGAATGGGTGTGGTCACCCAATAGTAACTCCAATTAAAGTTACGCCAAACAGTAGCTTACCCATATTCACAATACACCGCATGTAGTGCCACTTATTCACACAGTAGGACTCTTTTTCAAGTTAAGATACACAGTACTACTCCTTATTCATAGTGCCCACAGTAGGTCCCCTTATAGAAATAATGTTCACAGTAGTGCTGTTTTATACACCCATCTGTCTCTGTCACTGCAGCAACTAAATGCCCATGTCTCTACAGCAGCCCTCTCACCTTGTGTCTAGAAGGCACAGAGCTTGCTCCTCTTAGTGGACCTTCTTCACTTTAGAGGTGGAGGTGACGTCATGACATCACATACAGCGTAATATGACTCTGGGAAAGGCTTTTCTTTGGAATTACTGTGAAGGGCTGTGGTGAGGATGGAACTCAGTTCTTCCCCGTTCCCCCTCAACCCCTGATTGTAAAACTTTTTATTAGCTTTAGTGTGTTCCTGAGCAGTCATCTAGAAACCTAATTATTTTGTGTTAAAATTGTAGCTTAAAACTTGCTAGTCAGCTGTATAATAATTAAAATTATAATATATAATTGTTGCTTTAACTTCCTCATTTATTTCCAATAAGCCTTATTGAATCCCAAAATGTAATGCCTGACAAGACTTCTCGGTTTACCTGCAAAGGGAAAGTTGTGTATCACTTTTTATGGACAAGCACCTTTTCTGAATATACCGTTGTGCCTACTGATGCTGTAGCAAAAATTGATAATAAAGCACCACTGGAGAGAGCCTGTCTTTTTGGATGTGGTTTTCCCACTGGATACGGAGCTGCCATCAATACGGCCAAGGTAAAGCATTTTCGCATTTCATTTTTCAAAATAATTGTGACTAATTTTAGATCAAACAACGTCATAGTAAGTCATCCTAAGCAAATTGGCATTAAGTTTATAAAATATTAGCATTTTGAACTCATCCTTTTACTAGGTTGCATGCACACAGACTGCATGTATAGTACCAACCAATTATCCTCTGTCAATTTGAAAAAAATATGACTTATACTACAGTATTCTAGTAGTATACTAGTGGTCAAATATTTGTTTATTTTTTTTAATTATGAGAGCAGCACAACTCCAAGGACTTATGTCCTAACGGCTCTTCTGGCAATTACAGACATCACCTGTGGGCTTCTGAACCACTGGGGAGTCTTCTCTTCTTCGCTTCCATGCCTGGTCGTGTCTCCACAGTAAATTAGAGAGGCTAGAACCTGCATACTAAGATTGATATTATGTGATACTAGTCAAGCTGCTGTACTTACAAGGAACCCACACTTGTTCTTAAGTAAGTACTACAATACTGTACATATTTTTCATCCAGCTCAACAGACAGGCTTCTACCTTGCAGATGATCTGCCGGCCAGACCACCTTACAGCGCTGCCACTGGATCCCATATTCCAGCAGCTTCAGCTTTATACTGAGCTATGCCCTCTCTGCTGCTATCAATAGAAAATCCTCTTGATGCTCCTGTGGTCGGCAGCCCACCTGCCTTATTAGACTGCATGCTGACTCCTGGTAGCCACTAAGATGCCTGCGGCACCATAGTTCTGGTGACTCTGCAACCTGTATTCCAGTAGGTCATGTTCATGTTTGCCTAAGTTAATTATCTTCTCAACCAGATGTAAAACCCTTTCTTTAGTTTACCCCCCCTGGATGACCATACCCTCCAACATTCCTTAACAGTCTGCAGTGAGATTAAGGAAGATTAAATAAAATGACACCAACTAAAAAAGACATTCTGGATAACATCGGACATGAAGAAAGGTATATGTTAAATGTGTCCTTTTCCTGTTGTCTAACAGCCTCACAGCCTTGGAAGAGGTGGTCACTTTTTATACATTCAAGGACATCATTTTTTATTTTCGGAAGACCTGCAAGTCTTGAAGTCTAGGATAGATGATCCAGGGATGTACAGTAATTACATCTGAATCAGATGTCTCTCAGAAGAGGCTCCAGAAACTGTCTTGGTTGACACTTTGACAAAGATTGTCAATTAAATTCTAGGCAATGATCCTAATGATATGATAGCCTTTGATAGGGCACATCAAGCTCCATACCCAGAGTCTTTTCCACAGATAGTCCCTGTGACATCACCTGCCAACTCCTATATTTATCTCAAATAGAGGAAGTGAAGACTGCATTGGGACACTATCTATATCTCTAAGGATCTTTCGTGGTATACTGTACACTACAACAACACAGAGCCCTGGGACCACTGACTGATGTATGAAAGTATGACTGAGTGCAGGAGGGAGAGCAGCAATCAGGTGTTACCTCCTGAAGATAAAGAAAACAATCAAATATAATGGTTATATGAGCACTACTGAGAGGAAAAATAGGATAACTTATTTAAATGGCTTCCCCAAATGGTGGCCTCTATTCTTCTCCCAAAACAATTCTAGTGATGTACATAGTAAACAAAATGGAAAACAATATTTTTTAGAGTCTGCAACTAAAAGTCCTTTCCGTAGATGCAGAGAAGGTTGCCAGACACCCTATTCGCTATATGGGATGGTGCTGTAATTATTATTTTCTTGGATCACCTTCTGTGCAGTCAAACTGTGTAGTAGACTTACTTTTGCTTAGTTAAAATCAACAGAATACATGCATATAAAGATATTTTTTAGGCAGTGTTCTTTTAAAAAATTAACCACCAGATGGAGCAATAATCCAGATCACCAAGTGACTCCACTATAAAGTATCAATGCAGACACAGTTATGCTTACATGTAGAAAGCAGGTGGTATGCACATCCAGGTTTCATTAACGGTCTCCCTTTGTGGTCGTGTAAGAATTTTTCTTTCTCATCCACTCAGAGCCATATAATGGAAACCAAAAAAACAAGTGTAGTCACACAATAATTTTAATCCAAAAGATTGAATAATCCAGTTTTTTAAAAGTGGCAATCATTTACATGGCAAAACCAGTTTGATTTTGCAGTGTAAATGATTGCCGCTTTATTAAACCTGGAGATTTCTCACCAAATCTCTCACTTTCTGAATCTCTCATCCTATAAAATTTCACCCAATGGGTAAGATGTACTAAGTCTTGAAAAAGTGATAAAATGGAGATTGATAAACCACCAACCAATCAGCTCCTACCTGTTGTTTTTCAAACACAGCCTGTGACATGGCAATTACGAGCTGATTGGCCGGTGATATATCACTCTCCATTTTATCACTTTTCAAGCTTAGTCCATCTGGCCCTGAGACAACCCCTATAGCAAATGCATCTTAATTTTCTAACCCGTAGATGCTTATGTAAGTGGAATGTTCTAATTTTGAACTGACTACTTTAGGATTTTCTAATGTATGTTTGTGTTTTCTGTAGGTGGAACCTGACTCTACTTGTGCCATATTTGGTTTGGGTGCAATAGGGCTGTCAACCATTATAGGCTGTAAATTATCTGGAGCTTCAAGAATTATTGCAATAGATATAAATAATAGCAAGTTTGAAAAGGCTACGTTGTTCGGAGCTACAGAATGCATCAACCCCATGGATTACGATAAGCCAATTGAGGAGGTGATCATTGAAATGACAGGACATGGAGTGCATTATTCCTTTGAATGCATTGGGAATACAGATGTCATGGTATGTGAATATTGAATGAATCACTTGTGTGGTTAGCAGTTCATTTATTAAGGGGATGATAATTTGTAGGTTCCTGGCACTATTAAGAACGTCAGTTCTGTCTAGTACCTCCTTTTGTTTAACTCAACCGTCACAAAAATTAATATTATTATGTTGAGTTATTCCTATATTATATTATATAATAAATATGGTCACATTATCATAAAGTGCAATATGATGTGATGTTATTTAATACAAAAATAGACCCTTACGCATAATCTCTGATGGAGCCATTAGTTGTAATTTTTTTTTTTATCATTATGTTATGAGATGAGGGATGCCCTTATAAATATTGTACTACTGTTGTATTGCGAAGAAAACAGAGAGAGTTTGTTTATACTGTAGTTCTATATCTATATAATCAAATGAGGCCTCAGACTGATCGGGCCGTGAAATCGGCCAAAATCAGATGTGTTTGACATCCCATCCGACACAATGCTGCAGGTTAAATCTGTTGGGTTGGACCCATCTGAGGCACATCGCGGGTGCTTTTTAGCACCCATGATGTGTTGGTCCGATCCAGAGGCGTGTGCCTGGCACACACCTATGTGAAAGGGGCGGGCAGCATGGGGTCTGGGCCCAGCAGGATGCTGCACCCACAGCCTGGACCTCATGCCCCCCGCAGCTCCCCTGGAATTACATGGGATAAATCACATGTGATTTATGACTTGTTTGGAGAAATGGACCAAAGGCGATGAAAAGCTGTCGACACAGTTGTCCGATGATCTCAGAAGGATGAGCTATATGAAAAAAATAAAGGCATGTATCAATGAATATTCCGTATAGGCAACAGAATTTTAGTGGGTTCAAGGGATGGGTAACTGCAAGCGTACCCTCTATCACGATTGAAAAGGTAGATGGTGCATATAAAGGTATCTTTGAAGCCTATTAGGGAAATATAGAAAACCAAAGCGAATATAGAAAACCAAAGATGCAGCACTCCAGCCTAGTAAGATTGTGATTTTAATTATTAGCACTTAGCTACGTTTCAACATTCGCATGTAGTCTTCAGGCTCCTTCAGGTATCACAGATACAGAGTACCCCAACCGCGCTTTAACAGATTTATGGCAGCACCTCTGAGGGATCTCCTGTTAGATGCAACCCAAATGTGTAGAGATGAGAAGAAGAAGAGAAAGCGAGGGCTGCCTAGGCATGAGGGAATATAAGAGTCTGTGCAGTTTGGGATGGTATGACAAAAGCTAGAAATCAGAGTGTCACTTACCCATAGAGGTGCAATGTAGATGGGGTAGCCAATCAGGTGTAGAAAGGGTGGTAGCTTAGGTGGAGATATATAAGAGGTAGTCAGGTGATCCATCTTCCTCTTGAGTCTGGATTTGTGGGAGGCTAACGTGGTGCAGGCTGAAAGAGATAAGTGCTGCAGTGTTACACCATATTTAAACCTGTCATATTTAGACATGTTCCCCTCTGTGTAGTGTAGTGGTTGAGCTGGCCACATAGCATATGAGCATAGGGAGTTGGGGGCGGCCAGCCCGAATAACGTAGTCCGCCCGTCCCTTGGTGGCCGCTGCGGCGACATGTGGTGTCGGCGGCAGACTGGTGGTGCCCCCTTCCATCTCCGGGCTCCCTCCCAGGGAAGGCATGCGCAGCTCTCCGCCGCCAGCGGTGTCTCTCCACCGCCAGCGGCACACACTGCCGCGCTCAACCCCCACTCACCTCCCTCAGCGTAGCCCGCCGGCGGGGAGCGGGGGGAAGGCAGCGCACACGGTTGCGCTGCTGCAGGTCCCCTCTCTCCCGCCCGGCTCTCTGGCGCTACGGCATAGTCTGCCCCCTCCCCAGCCCCGCCGCAGCTGGACAGGACCCGGCGGGCGTACGGAGTCGAGCCGGGTCAGGGCATACAACCCCTGCTGGCGTGCCCCGCGGCGCCCCCCCACCTCCCCAGGATATCCACGCCGGGGGACAGAAAATAATATATATAGGGGGATCCAGGACGCCACGCTACCAGGGTTTCCTGGATCCCTAGCAACATTTTTGTGGCATCCAGCAGAGGGGCGCTGCGGCCCCCTGCTGGTGCCTGGGAATCAATGCACATACAATAAGTGCATCTCATTTATATTTTGGGGGGTTTTGTTGTACCCGGCCGGGGTACTGCAGGCCAATATTCACATGGCAGTGGGTACCCATCATTGAACCCCACAATTGCCCATATCAGGGCGGGGGGTATCATGGGCACCGCCACAAGGCGGCGCACCCTCACAGTTGACCCATCCGGGTTATTACTCGGGGTTTCCCACGAGGCCCCCCCCCAGCGTTGGGCTGCACATTCCTCCTGCATTGTCTCACACTGTCCCGACAGCACTCCGGGTGCACCTACCCGCCTGGTCTCAGCCGGTTGGGTTTTTTCCCTGCGGGGAGTCAGGGGGCAGTTTCACGGCCCTTACGGCCATGGTTGGGCTAGGTCACAGCCACTCACGGCTCCCACATGACAGCTGGAGGGGGCAGGCGTTTTTTTCCCTGCTCCTCCTCATCCAGCTCCCAGGTGCCTCAGGCACCTCTTGGTATGTTGAATAGTGCTGGGGCTACCTCCCCCCCCCCTCACAATTTCAGGGTGGGGTTGGTTCTGCACGAGGCACGAGTGAGTCACTAACCACTGTGTATGCTTCTCCCAAGGTCTCATCGGTTGTCCGGCGGGCAGCTGCGGAGGTGGATCAGCATTCTGGAGAAAACATTACGGCAGGTGCCGCCAGCGCTAAAGCAAGGTCGACAGGCGAACTGGCAACATCAGCGATCGCTTCCCCAGGCAGCGCAAGTGCGGGGGTCACGCCAGCTGCAGCAGGGATATCGCATGTAGGCCGGGTCTAGGGATGCTGTCTACCTTCCGGGTGATGGGCTCATCGGTTGCCAGGAGGGCAGCCGCGGAAGTGGATCATCATTCTGGAGAGAACATTACGGCAGGTGCCGCAGGCGCTGAAGTGTGGTCGACAGGCGGCCAGGCAACAACGGCGATCGCTTCTCCAGGCAGCTGCAGCAGGGGCGTCGCACGAGGCCAGGTCTCGGGAGGCTGCCGACTTTCCGGGTGATGGTGAGCATGATGATTATGATACCTCTGAGTCTTTTCCGGGCCATTCCTATGCCGACTGCGAGGAGTCAGGAACCATTAGACGCCCCCGCAGGTTTGCCAAGCTTAGTGCGCGCAGTTGCACAGCAAGCAGGGGAAGGGGTTAGCGGGCTAGCAAGACTAAATCCTTCGCTGAGTCCCAGCTTTCTTCTGACATGGTCCATCGCAGCGACACTGCTGGGTCCAGGGGTCTCATATGGGCACAAAGGGTAAAATAGCCAAGGGGGAGTTCGTGGATGTTTCAAGTTGCTAGCAACCTGTAACTGATTTCGACAAGGCCAAGAAATCGTCCGGTGTCGGTGAAACCTCATATCGGAGTTTTCACCCTAGCTTAAGCAGTTCCTCATGCTCCATCTGGCTATTCTAACCCTAAACTCAAGGAGCGCAACAGCGTTAGGCGATGCATTTTCCTTGGGCACGGGTTTTTCTCGCTTACAAGGGTACGGCTCGGAGGGTTTAGGACAAGAAATTTCGTCTGACCCACGCCGACGCACGGGTTACGCCCGCGGGCCTTGAGCGCGTCAGTATATGATTGCAGGTCATGGGTAAAGGCCACGCTCCTTCTGAGTACCATCACAAGAAGCCATTTTTCCCCTGGCAGGTAGGGTACGAAGCCAGCCGCTAAAGGCCAGTGCTTTGCCTTCAAGGATTCAAAGGGCGATAGAGGCGTCAAATGCCGTTTTCGCCGCGGATCCTGGAATTGGGGGGCCAGCCACCACTGTCGAACCATTGCCCAACATGTGTTTTTCGCCCTTGGGAGTAGTACCCAAGAAGGCTCTGGGTAAATACCGGTTAATCCAGCACCCGCTTGCCCTCGCTGGGCATCCATTAAAGATGCTATTACTGAGCAGGCGTGCAAGTGCGTTATCAGCTGTTTGATAAAATACCCTGGCTAGTCCATAAGTTGGGCACGGTGCACTCAGGGCCAGTTGGGCATGGAGTCCGCTTTTCTGCCTCCTTCCGTGGCACCCTAACTTAGGGGATCGGTGGCCCACGCCAGGACCGAGGTCCCAACATGTGTCATACCTGGCCATGCTTAGAGATTGGCACTGCGGCTGTAGCCTGCCGGCTGACCGAGCCTGCAAGTTTCAGGTCCTTATCCAGGGCTGCCGGGCCAAGAAGAAGGCCAATCTAAGGCAGGTCCAGTCATTTACTGGGGGTCCCTTAACTTTGAGTGCCGGGCCGCCCCCAGGGGCGGTGTTTTGCCACAAGCGGGTAGGGGCTACAGCGGGGACTAAGGCTCCCCTTACATGGTTAAGCTGTCCCGGGAGATACGCTACGACCTGGTCGTCTGGTCTCCATTTCTGGTGGACTTTAATGGGGAGCCTCTTTGGACCGCAGAGCCTTCGCCTATGGCCAGGCGTCAGTTATTTACACAGGCCCCGGGGTCCTCGGGTTTTGGGGCATTTTTTCAGGTGAATGGCGTGCACCCCCATGGCCTCAATCATGGATTGGGAGGGGTTTCACGGCTAATTTGCTGCTATTAGAGTTCTTTCCCATCGCTGTAGCGGTGGGATGGCGGGCTCACACTTTGGCAAGCCAGACGGGAGGTTATGGTAATATAACCCAGGAGGGGTACACACCACTAACAACCAGGGCACCTTTTTTCAACCCCGACACTGCTCAGACATTTGGTATTACGCTGCTTGCAGGGCATCATACATTTCATGGCGCAGCACGTTACAGGGGTCGACCATGGCATCGCCGATGCCCTGTTGCGGTTCTACTTTGCGAAGTTTCACGAGTTGGTACCGATCGCTGCGCCCCTTGGGCTCACTTATCCATGTCCTGTAGGGCAGATCGTAGAGAAGACATGGGTGGATTACCATCCCTGGCCCCCTCCACCAGTAGGGCATATGCAGCCACGCTGCAGGACGGGGCGGCCTTTTTAGGAGTCCCCGGGGAACAGCGGAAGTCGGTCGATGACCGTTGCTGTTTTCGGGCGTGGGCATTATGGCGCGGGCCTGTCCATCTGCCATGGCTGCGGCATTAGCCGAGATATATTCCGTGCTAAGTTACGCGGAGAACGGGACCCCACCAATGCCTTTGCGCTAGCATGGGCTTTGATTGGTGGGCGAGAGTGCAGACTATGACAGCGGATTCCCGCAAGTCCATCGAGCTGTAGACGCGGTGGAAATTGTAGCCTGTGTTAAGAGCGTAGCGGAGAGCACAGAAGAGACGTCACTCTTTCGGGTGGCGTTCTCTTTTGTGTTCTTTAGGGACTTTAGGGTCAGCGAGCTGGTTGCGGCCAGCAAGAATGCCACTGATTTAGGTGCGGTTCGAAGACATGGTCTTCCAGGACGGGTCATCCTTTGCGTGCTCCGCCGGTCTGAGACCGATCAGTTGGGCAGAGGTCGCTGGGTATCCCTTAAGTCCCAGCTGGAAAGGGGATCTGCACCGTGCGGCTGGCCACGGCATATCTGCCTTTGAGGCCTGCCGCTCTGGCCCAGTTCCTCGCACATGCTGATACATGGCCGTGACGCGCTTACTGTGCACTGCTGTGTTTAAGCGTTGTGTGGCTGCGTTGGGTTTGGAGGTCGCCGATTGCGGGACGCATTCGTTCTGTATTGGTGCGGCCACCAACGCAGCAGCGGAGGGTCTTCCAGTGAATGCCATACAAGAACTCGGCCGCTGGAAGTCCTCCGCTTATAAATCTTATATTCGTTTAGATAAGGTTTAGCACGCGCCTTTGGCGCTGGATCCAAAAACGATGTTTACACTCGGTTCTGTAACGGCAGCGTTACGGAATCGAGGGTGTGAAGGGAATTTTTTACTTTTTCCTCCGATAGTGGGCTGATTACAATTGGCTTCCCCCCCTCAAGTCCACCGGAGGTTTTTTAAGGTTTTCCCCTTCACTTGGATTCTAGTGTACTAATTTATGTTGTGCATTATATGTCTAACCCTAAGTTGTGCACTGTACAGTTTAAGTTTGAATGCTAACTGGTTAGGGTTTTCCTTTTCAGCCCTTCCCCCCACCTTCAACGACTCATGCCACTGTCTGGTTCGTCGGGCATTCATTCATTTTATGGGCATCCAATCATCAGTTAGCTGTCAGGGCCCGGGCAGAGCTAGGGGCGAAGGCAGTACATTGGTTCGGTGTCAGGGGTCTCCGGTGGAAGGGTCTTTTACTATTTTTGTCAGACAAAGAGCGTCGTTGGGGTCGCCCGGATGTTGTTGGTGGTCCACCCAGGGGGTAACGACTTAGGCCAGGGAACCAGCATAGGCCTTATTTTGAGGATCGAGGCTGATTTTAAGACTCTGGTTGGCCTTTGGCCTGGATTGCGGATAATTTGGTCTGACATAGTGCCTCGTTTCAACTGGAGAGGCTGCTGGAACCCTAAGTCCTTAGAAAGGATCAGACGCAAGGCTAACTTTGCGGTCTCCAAGGTGGCCACGTCCATGGGAGGCACAGCGGTTAGACACACCTCTTTAGCACTGGAGACCCCATCCTTCTACAGAAGTGATGGTGTCCATTTGTCAGAATCAGGCATGGCCGTTCTCCTTCAGGACTTGTTTAGTTGTTGCAGATAGGGGATTAGGTTTGTTTTACTCTGGTTGCTTTAGTTATTGATAGGGTTGGCGGGCTTGGGTTCTACAGTAATTGTCTTTAAGTGGCAATTTTTGAACCCAGCTGTGGCGGGAGGGCGCTCTCGATCAGCAGTCCAGTTTGAAGTACAGGAGGTCACTGTGAGGTATTGCCACCCTCTGCCAGGAAGGCTGGTGAGTCCCGCCCCCGAGGGGGGATGCAGGACACTTTTAGAACTGTCCTCACCATGCCCTAGGAGGGGCGGCAAGACAGTCACAGCGCAGGCTGGCTTTGAATTCAATGGGGGCGGTTCATCGCCCTGGTTACAAGTTGGGGCGTTTTAGTCGCCGCCATTGTTAACGTTTTATGACTGGCTGGTCTCCAAGCGCTCTCCAGGCCATCCCTTTTCAATAGGGTCATACCACAATAAATACCCTTGACCTTTTAAACTTATGCAGTGGTTGTCCGTGTCGTTATTTCAGGTCATGTGTCCGTGTGATTTACTTCTAAGGGTAATCAAGGTTTAAGTTGAAAGAAAAGGTTCATCACAATAATGCAGTAGACGCCTTAGAGAAAGCGAGGGCTGCCTAGGCATGAGGGAATATAAGAGTCTGTGCAGTTTGGGATGGTATGACAAAAGCTAGAAATCAGAGTGTCACTTACCCATAGAGGTGCAGTGTAGATGGGGTAGCCAATCAGGTGTAGAAAGGGTGGTAGCTTAGGTGGAGATATATAAGAGGTAGTCAGGTGATCCATCTTCCTCTTGAGTCTGGATTCCCACCCTCCCTCCCTTGTGCTAATCTACCACCTGGCCTTTCAGCCTTCACCCAAATTTGTCTCTCATCAATTTAATCTTAATTGGCGGGAGGGCGCTCTCGATCAGCAGTCCAGTTTGAAGTACAGGAGGTCACTGTGAGGTATTGCCACCCTCTGCCAGGAAGGCTGGTGAGTCCCGCCCCCAAGGGGGGATGCAGGACACTTTTAGAACTGTCCTCACCATGCCCTAGGAGGGGCGGCAAGACAGTCACAGCGCAGGCTGGCTTTGAATTCAATGGGGGCGGTTCATCGCTCTGGTTACAAGTTGGGGCGTTTTAGTCGCCGCCATTGTTAACGTTTTATGACTGGCTGGTCTCCAAGCGCTCTCCAGGCCATCCCTTTTCAATAGGGTCATACCACAATAAATACCCTTGACCTTTTAAACTTATGCAGTGGTTGTCCGTGTCGTTATTTCAGGTCATGTGTCCGTGTGATTTACTTCTAAGGGTAATCAAGGTTTAAGTTGAAAGAAAAGGTTCATCACAATAATGCAGTAGACGCCTTAGAGAAAGCGAGGGCTGCCTAGGCATGAGGGAATATAAGAGTCTGTGCAGTTTGGGATGGTATGACAAAAGCTAGAAATCAGAGTGTCACTTACCCATAGAGGTGCAGTGTAGATGGGGTAGCCAATCAGGTGTAGAAAGGGTGGTAGCTTAGGTGGAGATATATAAGAGGTAGTCAGGTGATCCATCTTCCTCTTGAGTCTGGATTCCCACCCTCCCTCCCTTGTGCTAATCTACCACCTGGCCTTTCAGCCTTCACCCAAATTTGTCTCTCATCAATTTAATCTTAATTGGCGGGAGGGCGCTCTCGATCAGCAGTCCAGTTTGAAGTACAGGAGGTCACTGTGAGGTATTGCCACCCTCTGCCAGGAAGGCTGGTGAGTCCCGCCCCCGAGGGGGGATGCAGGACACTTTTAGAACTGTCCTCACCATGCCCTAGGAGGGGCGGCAAGACAGTCACAGCGCAGGCTGGCTTTGAATTCAATGGGGGCGGTTCATCGCTCTGGTTACAAGTTGGGGCGTTTTAGTCGCCGCCATTGTTAACGTTTTATGACTGGCTGGTCTCCAAGCGCTCTCCAGGCCATCCCTTTTCAATAGGGTCATACCACAATAAATACCCTTGACCTTTTAAACTTATGCAGTGGTTGTCCGTGTCGTTATTTCAGGTCATGTGTCCGTGTGATTTACTTCTAAGGGTAATCAAGGTTTAAGTTGAAAGAAAAGGTTCATCACAATAATGCAGTAGACGCCTTAGAGAAAGCGAGGGCTGCCTAGGCATGAGGGAATATAAGAGTCTGTGCAGTTTGGGATGGTATGACAAAAGCTAGAAATCAGAGTGTCACTTACCCATAGAGGTGCAGTGTAGATGGGGTAGCCAATCAGGTGTAGAAAGGGTGGTAGCTTAGGTGGAGATATATAAGAGGTAGTCAGGTGATCCATCTTCCTCTTGAGTCTGGATTCCCACCCTCCCTCCCTTGTGCTAATCTACCACCTGGCCTTTCAGCCTTCACCCAAATTTGGCTCTCATCAATTTAATCTTAATTGGCGGGAGGGCGCTCTCGATCAGCAGTCCAGTTTGAAGTACAGGAGGTCACTGTGAGGTATTGCCACCCTCTGCCAGGAAGGCTGGTGAGTCCCGCCCCCGAGGGGGGATGCAGGACACTTTTAGAACTGTCCTCACCATGCCCTAGGAGGGGCGGCAAGACAGTCACAGCGCAGGCTGGCTTTGAATTCAATGGGGGCGGTTCATCGCCCTGGTTACAAGTTGGGGCGTTTTAGTCGCCGCCATTGTTAACGTTTTATGACTGGCTGGTCTCCAAGCGCTCTCCAGGCCATCCCTTTTCAATAGGGTCATACCACAATAAATACCCTTGACCTTTTAAACTTATGCAGTGGTTGTCCGTGTCGTTATTTCAGGTCATGTGTCCGTGTGATTTACTTCTAAGGGTAATCAAGGTTTAAGTTGAAAGAAAAGGTTCATCACAATAATGCAGTAGACGCCTTAGAGAAAGCGAGGGCTGCCTAGGCATGAGGGAATATAAGAGTCTGTGCAGTTTGGGATGGTATGACAAAAGCTAGAAATCAGAGTGTCACTTACCCATAGAGGTGCAGTGTAGATGGGGTAGCCAATCAGGTGTAGAAAGGGTGGTAGCTTAGGTGGAGATATATAAGAGGTAGTCAGGTGATCCATCTTCCTCTTGAGTCTGGATTCCCACCCTCCCTCCCTTGTGCTAATCTACCACCTGGCCTTTCAGCCTTCACCCAAATTTGTCTCTCATCAATTTAATCTTAATTGGCGGGAGGGCGCTCTCGATCAGCAGTCCAGTTTGAAGTACAGGAGGTCACTGTGAGGTATTGCCACCCTCTGCCAGGAAGGCTGGTGAGTCCCGCCCCCGAGGGGGGATGCAGGACACTTTTAGAACTGTCCTCACCATGCCCTAGGAGGGGCGGCAAGACAGTCACAGCGCAGGCTGGCTTTGAATTCAATGGGGGCGGTTCATCGCTCTGGTTACAAGTTGGGGCGTTTTAGTCGCCGCCATTGTTAACGTTTTATGACTGGCTGGTCTCCAAGCGCTCTCCAGGCCATCCCTTTTCAATAGGGTCATACCACAATAAATACCCTTGACCTTTTAAACTTATGCAGTGGTTGTCCGTGTCGTTATTTCAGGTCATGTGTCCGTGTGATTTACTTCTAAGGGTAATCAAGGTTTAAGTTGAAAGAAAAGGTTCATCACAATAATGCAGTAGACGCCTTAGAGAAAGCGAGGGCTGCCTAGGCATGAGGGAATATAAGAGTCTGTGCAGTTTGGGATGGTATGACAAAAGCTAGAAATCAGAGTGTCACTTACCCATAGAGGTGCAGTGTAGATGGGGTAGCCAATCAGGTGTAGAAAGGGTGGTAGCTTAGGTGGAGATATATAAGAGGTAGTCAGATGATCCATCTTCCTCTTGAGTCTGGATTCCCACCCTCCCTCCCTTGTGCTAATCTACCACCTGGCCTTTCAGCCTTCACCCAAATTTGTCTCTCATCAATTTAATCTTAATTGGCGGGAGGGCGCTCTCGATCAGCAGTCCAGTTTGAAGTACAGGAGGTCACTGTGAGGTATTGCCACCCTCTGCCAGGAAGGCTGGTGAGTCCCGCCCCCGAGGGGGGATGCAGGACACTTTTAGAACTGTCCTCACCATGCCCTAGGAGGGGCGGCAAGACAGTCACAGCGCAGGCTGGCTTTGAATTCAATGGGGGCGGTTCATCGCTCTGGTTACAAGTTGGGGCGTTTTAGTCGCCGCCATTGTTAACGTTTTATGACTGGCTGGTCTCCAAGCGCTCTCCAGGCCATCCCTTTTCAATAGGGTCATACCACAATAAATACCCTTGACCTTTTAAACTTATGCAGTGGTTGTCCGTGTCGTTATTTCAGGTCATGTGTCCGTGTGATTTACTTCTAAGGGTAATCAAGGTTTAAGTTGAAAGAAAAGGTTCATCACAATAATGCAGTAGACGCCTTAGAGAAAGCGAGGGCTGCCTAGGCATGAGGGAATATAAGAGTCTGTGCAGTTTGGGATGGTATGACAAAAGCTAGAAATCAGAGTGTCACTTACCCATAGAGGTGCAGTGTAGATGGGGTAGCCAATCAGGTGTAGAAAGGGTGGTAGCTTAGGTGGAGATATATAAGAGGTAGTCAGGTGATCCATCTTCCTCTTGAGTCTGGATTCCCACCCTCCCTCCCTTGTGCTAATCTACCACCTGGCCTTTCAGCCTTCACCCAAATTTGGCTCTCATCAATTTAATCTTAATTGGCGGGAGGGCGCTCTCGATCAGCAGTCCAGTTTGAAGTACAGGAGGTCACTGTGAGGTATTGCCACCCTCTGCCAGGAAGGCTGGTGAGTCCCGCCCCCGAGGGGGGATGCAGGACACTTTTAGAACTGTCCTCACCATGCCCTAGGAGGGGCGGCAAGACAGTCACAGCGCAGGCTGGCTTTGAATTCAATGGGGGCGGTTCATCGCCCTGGTTACAAGTTGGGGCGTTTTAGTCGCCGCCATTGTTAACGTTTTATGACTGGCTGGTCTCCAAGCGCTCTCCAGGCCATCCCTTTTCAATAGGGTCATACCACAATAAATACCCTTGACCTTTTAAACTTATGCAGTGGTTGTCCGTGTCGTTATTTCAGGTCACGTGTCCGTGTGAGTTATTTCAGGTCATGTGTCCGTGTGATTTACTTCTAAGGGTAATCAAGGTTTAAGTTGAAAGAAAAGGTTCATCACAATAATGCAGTAGACGCCTTAAGGTTCAGAGTGCGCCTAAGTTTTCACAATACAATTAATGTAAAAAAAATCATCTAATATAATAAACACAAGATAAAATTCAATATATAATAGTATATAAAATAATTTTTAATAAATGTGTCTTCCAAAAGATGTGTTTATTATATTAGATGATTTTTTACATTAATTGTATTGTGAAAACTTAGGTGTATTCTGAACCTTTCTTCTATATATATATATATATATATATATATATATATATATATATATATATATATATATATATATATATATATATTACTAAGTAGGACAGCTTAATGACGCGGTATGTTCTCGTCCTGCCCATTTACAGTCCATTCAAGAAGGCAACTGGTACAATTCAGTGGAAATGTTTTACCCTTACTAGTACATTTCAGTCTGATTGTACCAACACAAGCATTCCAGTGCTGCTCCCAAACAAGTGACACACCTAGGCCTCACATGCCTTAAAGAAATTTCACCACTGAGGGTGCCAAAATGAAGGTATTTGACATGTTGTTTCAAATCCGACAGTTCTGATTTTAAATTGCTCATTCATCATCCGTTTTCTCCAAAGCATTCTTTCAACCCATCCCTCAGGAACTATTACCACTAATAGTTTAATTCAAGCAGTATGGAATCATGCAACTTTGCAGTGGATAGATCAGTGAGAGACTATATTTATATTCTGACTGGATTCATTTGAAATGACATGGGAGGATAAAGGTATCCCGAGGTATTAAAAGAATTGGAGATTGAAAGGAAGATTATGAATCAAATGACATGAAGGAAATACATTTGCTTAATAAGTATATGAATATCTAGAAAGACAAGTGGAAGGAAGTAGTGCTCTATGAGGTGTAATAAGCCTTGGAGAGAGACCTGCTCCAGTAATTATTCAAATAAAGCCTGTAACGTTGGTGAGGCTGAATGGGGTTGGGATGCCGACACACAGGCAGATACTGACACAGCTACATAAAGACGCTGAAACACAATGACACATGGCGACTGACACATAGACGTTGGGACACATACATACAGACAGATGCTGACACAGATGCTAACACACGATGACACACAGGTACACATAGACAGAAAGACACTGACACACAGGCGCTGATAGATTCTGACACAAATGCCTATGCTCGGACACCGCCACACAGACAGATGATGATACAAGGAAGCTGATACATAAACAGACATACCCTGTCACATTTCTGTGTGTCAGCACATGGCTAGCAGATGCTGTCCAAAAGACTCTGATACATGTATAGACTCTGGTGCATGAAAGCCAACATACAGGAGCTGACACACAGAAATATGCTAACACAAAGAGGATGACATGCAGACAGGCACTGGCACTGGCACACAGACACATATAAGCTGATACACAAATGCCGACACATAGATGCTGACGCACAGACATGCGAGAGAGATGCTGACCCATGGATACATGTATGCAGACGGCACTGACAGACGCTGATATATGGAGAAACAGACTTTGCCACACGGATGCTGATACACCGACAGATGCTGATACACAGAAAGAAGGCAACACACAGGCACCAACAGATGGATGTTGATGTACTGACAGATGCTGGCACGTACACAGATGCTGACACATCGACGCTAACTCAGAAATACTAACACAGAGATAATGTTGACACTCTGATGCTGACACACAGATGCTGAGCTGAGACAGGGAAGCTCACACTCTGACCTTGACACAGACTGACACCCCAATGCAGATGTTGACACACTGACAGATGCAGACACACTGATACAGACAGATGCTATCACACAGAGAGATGTTGACACAGGCAGACAGCTGGTTGGTACAAGAGAGCAGGGGATGCAGAAATGGCTCCATTGGGTGGGAGATCAGAGCAGGGGCTATGGTGAAGGACAGCTTCCCAGTTTTTTGAGTGGGGTGGGAAGAGAGGGGCAGCTCCATGTAAACTAGGAGCATGGTGCCAAACACAGCCGCTGGGTAGGAGGTGATGACATCTCCGTCAGTTGTATGAGCAGGGAGAGCCGGGGGGAGTGTAGTCTCTGTGCCAGACACATAATATATGTATATATTTCTAGTGGAGGAAAGAAGCCACGATCTCCATGAGCGGAATGAGACTTTCTGGCCATTAGGTGGCAGCTGCGGTTTCTGGCTTGTGCGACATGTATCGCTCACCCGGACATGATGCCTCATGCTGCATTACCATATTAGTGCTATTCCCTATTGTAAAGCGCAACGGAATCTGCTGCGCTATATAAGAAACTGTAAATAAATAAATAAATATTCCCGCTACTTCTATGTAAGCAGCATGCATAGCACCTCCAACCACATGGCAACTTATACACTAGCACTCTTTACGAAGTTGATAACCTGATAAATTATTTTAATACATTTAATGCTAAGCATTTTTTTTATATATACAGCACATAAAACTTTTTTTAAAATATTTTCAACACTACATAAAACGGATCTGTATTTTTTTTTTAACAATTATTAAGAAATCATTTAATTTTAAATATATTATTTTAAATGAAGATGCTGATTTGAGTGGATCCAGTTTTTATTTGCTATTCCTTTTTCTGTAAGTGAAAGCCATGTTTCCCTATTACTTTTTTCATACCCATGTGAGTGTCTGTCTGTGTTGTATGTGATCAATTTATTATTCCAAATCTATTGTCTCTGACTAGCAAGAGAAGGTGAAAAGAAGGAGGGGGCGATCTTATTGTGAAAAGGGAAAATAAACCAATTTTTGTTAAATGTTAGGTAACTGTGTATTTCCCTGTCCTGGCATAGCTGTTCCCCTACTGAGATGACAACAATAAAGGGATTGAAAGTCCCATTACTTTAGTAGTACTTTATCAGTTTTTCAAGGACAGGCTCATGTTTCTTAAAAAAAAAAAATGATGCTATAAACTTTGGATTACAAAAAAGTCTTGATTTATGTTTTCTCTTCTCTTGACCCAGAAAGCAGCCCTTGAGTGTACTCACCAAGGATATGGAACTAGTGTCATCATAGGTGGGGCTCCACCACATGCACACATCACTTTTGATCCATATCTGCTGTTTACAGGACGTACATGGAAAGGCAGCATTTTTGGAGGTATAATTTAATACAAAAGGCACAAAAATGTTTTATATACTGTATAAGAAAGTGATGTAATGTACACGTCTTAATTGTTTTGAATTTCTACTGAAAAAATTATAATATTTTAATAACCTGTTGAATTTTGTCATTTCATTATCTTCACTAGGAAGTAGTGGCCCGGGGTTTCCATAGATTTCTGTGGTTAAGAGAGGACTAATAAAACTACAGTAGCCTTGGGTTCCACAATATTGACCTCTGACATGTGGATAGCAACAAAACATCAGAGCTAATTTTTTAAAATGCAAGACTTTACCTTATCATACAGGGCCAAATGCACTAAGCTAGAACAGTGATCAAACAGAGAGTGATAAACCACCAGCCAATTATCTCCTACCTGCCATGTCATAGGCTGT
Source organism: Crinia signifera (assembly GCF_055691185.1). Lineage (NCBI taxonomy): Eukaryota > Metazoa > Chordata > Amphibia > Anura > Myobatrachidae > Crinia > Crinia signifera. The sequence continues at coordinate 187,881,027 of NC_139217.1, forward strand.
GTTTGAAAAATGACAGGTAGGAGTTGATTGGTTGTTTGTTTATCACTCTCCATTTTATCACTTTTCAAGGCTTAGTACATCTCACCCACAAGCAGATATGGTAGAGCTGATAAAGTGTTAAACATGAGCTGTGGCTTGGCATTGTTGGAGGTAGACCATTAAGTTGGGTGTGGTATAGCTCACAGACAATGTCTAGGTTGACATGTACTGTACAAGCACTACTTTGATGAAAGGTCAACACAAGCAAAAAGTCTTGAAAAGGTTGACATGAGTTTTTCTTGTTTTTTTTTTGGTTTCAATGTCAATACCTGAGCATGTGGACCCCCAATTTGTGTACTGCATATCATGGCTCACTTCAATAACCAACTTTTAGCCTAGACTTTATCCACACTTTAAAGGAACGTTATCATTTCATATTGGAGTCCAGGTGGATGGTAAAGTATAAAGAAGGCCATAAAATAAAAAAGAAATTGTGAAAAACTCATGTTGACCTTTTCACGTGTTGACTATTACCATGTTGACCTTGTGCATATCGATCTTGTGCATGTCAACCAATTGACTGTTGTCCTAAACATTGGGGGAAATTTAATAGAGCAGATCCCAGGTACGAATTTATACGACCGGCATCTGCCTTATTTTGGGGAAAATACAAATATGGGAATAGGCAAATTTACTAATCTGCCAGCCGCCAAATACATAAGAAGTGGCAGCATACTATAGCACAAATCAGTTAATTTTAAAAAATGGAGTCAGTCATCCCCCAGCTGTAAATAGCCCAGGGCTCAAAGAACCGGTCCTGGTTTTAGGTATTTAGGGGTCAAAGAAGTTGGGGGTTCCCAGGATTTCTAAAACCAGTGCAAGGCTCAAGGGCTGGTTTTGGTTTCCAAAATATGGGGAAAAAAATGAATAAGGACCCCTGTATTTTGACAACCAGCACCAGGTCCAAAAAGCCAGCAGGGTAATGCCACAGCCGGGGAAACTTTTTAACAAGTTCCCTCACCCAAATGATTATCCCCATGACTTGTCAGCCAAATAGTAAAAATAAAACACACACACACACACACACACATAAGAGAAATCAAACTTTAATACATACTACAATCATTCATACAATACTTACCTATGGATTCCAACGTTGGACTGTCCTCTTCTCCAGTAGAAATCCAAATAAGTACCTGTGGAAGGAAATTATACTTACCAAGGTCTCTGGCATAGATCACGAAAATGCATGCCCAAACCATCATATGAGAGAAACTGTAACTAGTTTGTTTACATCTATGGCTCCTCCCCCAAACTGGTTGACCCCCCCCCCCCCCTCCCTCCGCCGACCACCCTGGGGCATTGGGGACAGCCCTGGGCTTGAGCCCATTCTGGGGATATTCTGGAGACAGGGATTCCAACCTGGACTGACCAGTCAGGGGGATATTACTTTAAGTTTCCCCCAGCTGTGACATTAGCCTGCTGGCTATTTGGGCCCGGAGATGGTTGTCAAAATAGTGGGACCCCTATTCATTTTGTTCCCTGTATTTTGGAAACCAGGACTGGCCAGGAGCCTGGTGCTGGTTTTGTATGTCCTGGGGACCCAAACTTCTTTGGCCCCTATATTTCTAAAATAAGGACCAGCTCTTTGAGCCTGGGGCAGGTTATAGCCATTAGTTAAAATGTCTTTCTTTTTTTTCACAGAGAAGCCTGCACAGTTCTGACTGATCGATGCAGGCTTCAGCTAAATACAGCTAAAAAAATGAAGAGTATTTTCGGATCAAATATCTGTAAAATAGGGTCAGTTAGTAAATATGGAATCACCATTTGAAATAGTATTATTTCGATGGTGTATGCATTCCTATTTTGGAATCCGAATACACCTGTGTAGAGAATCCTCCGTATACTGGCCTTTGTAAATTCTGAAATACGAATTTACGGCCGTATTACAGGTACAAAAGGCTACAAATTTGGCCATTCATATTTTAGTAAATTTCTCAGTCAACTGAATACTTTTAAGTTGCATTACCATATTTGTTAATAATACAATAATGGGATGTGTTCATAAACTATTGTTAAATATAACATACTGTACAAATTATATTAATTGTGAAATTGAAATGTTAATTAGCTACAAGACCAAGCCGGTGCTGTAGTCACATATCAATTATATATATATATATATATATATATATATATATATATATATATATATATATATATATATATATATATATATATATATATATATATATATATATAAACTGTCCTTACAGTAAGCTACAGTAAAGGGGTCAAAAGAAACAGAGATCAGCACACCACTTAACGGGATTGACAAAAAAAGATTTTATCTGAAAGTGATCAGTAGCATACTGATGTCACAAGCAGCATAAATACAACGTAATTCTCATCATAACGAGGGGCTATAGAAGTAAACAGCTTTCCCTCAGCAGGCCCCCTGTAGCATCCCATCTTCCTCAAGAGCACTCTAATGGGTATCGCCCGATATATCGGATGCGATATTGGCCGATATATCGGATGCGATATTGGCCGATATATCGGATGCGATATTGGCCGATATATCAGATGCAATATCGGCCGATATATCGATGCGATCCAAACCGATCTTTGACCTGTTCATAACCCCACTATCCACTACGCATGGAGTTGATTTTATATAGTGTAGCGAGCCACCGAGCATGAAGCGTGGGGAGCCACACTATATAAAATCATTATGAACAGGTCAAAATTCAGTTCGGATCGCATCGATATATCAGCCGATATCGCATCCGATATATATGGGGTGCCGTCAAAATACGAAAGTACGAAAAATTGTTGTTGATGTTCTTGTGCACATAACACACCCCTAATGAAGACTTAGGATAATATGGGATTTTTTTTTTTTTATATGTATAGGCAGCGACAGAACTATCACCAATGTAGCCAATGCATTGCATTGGTGCCGTTGCAAATAATGCTTTTTTCTTCCCATCCGGCACACACAGGAAATTGACTATTTATCATTTGCTGGAGTTGGCACTGTCCTGTGTTATTGCCTTCCTTATGCTGCACCTGTTTATGTCAGTGCTTTGTACTTACTGACGCATACTTGGACTTGGAACAACAAGTCCCAGCATGCGGGTATTAATGGGCCCACCGGGACTTGTAGTCCCACCACAGAACCAATACCAAACACACACACACACACTTAAAGTATAATTTTATTACACACACAATACATACATACACAATTATCTATCTTGAGACATAGGTTCAGTCCACTTGTCCTTGTAGAATCCAAATGATGACCTGTGAAAAAAATGATACTCACCACCCCTCCATCATAGATTGCGTCCTCTTCGGTCCAAGTAGGCAATCCAGGGGTTATAAAAAACAAACCGCAAATACATGACAACAAATGGAGTGAGGAGCTTGCAATTCCTCCCTGAAAATGAGGCAGAACATCACTGGGGCTTCCCTATGCCTATCAGGAGTGGGCTCCGGGGAAGCTCCGCACCTAAGTGTGTGCGCGGCTCCATAGATGCACATGTTATGAATTTACCATGTGCTTCTATAGACAGTTGACACCATAGAGTCTATGTTGGGAACAGGCAATTCAGGCTGACCACAAAGTCAATTGGGGTCAACCACAAACTTGACCCCAATTGTCTTTGGGGCCAGCCTGAATTGCCGGTTCCCACCATAGACGACCATGTTAAAACTTTAACACATGCTTCTATGGTGGGAACCAGACATAGACACACATGTTAAAGTCTTAATATGTGCATCTATGGAGCCATGCACAGCCTGTCGGGTGCACAGCTCCTCCAGAGCCCATTCCTCATAGGCTGAGGGAAGCCGCAGTGACTGATGTCACTGGGGATTCCCTCATTCCTGGGGAGGAGCTGCAAGTTTAAACTACCTGTCATTTTTCAAACACAGCCTGTGACATGACAGATAGCAGCTGATTGGCTTGATGTTTATCACTCTCCCTTTTATCACTTTTCAAGCTTAGTATATATGACCCTGGGAGAGGCAAATGATTACAGAGGCAGAGGTTGATGAAGAGAGGCAGATCATGATTGAAGAGTGTGATCTAAGAAAGGGGAAAAAAGAGAGGCAGAATGGGACAAGAGAGGATGACAGTGAGTAGTAGTGAGTGACTGAGAGGCAGAGGGTGAAAGGGAGAGGCAGAGGATGACAGAGAGGCTGGTGTTAGGATCTCCTGTGCCACGCTGTCTGGCGAGACACCATGTGACACTGGCTGGAAGGAGATAGTGACAGGACCAGGGCAGCCTCGCCAACCTGACTCCGTTGTACTCAGATGGAGTTGACGTGTGTGTGCGGGGTGCTAGGCTTCACCAATAATAGCCGCGTTCGTGGGAGCCCGTTAGTCAGGCTCCCACCTCGATGCCACCTGGTCTTATGTTAAGGACAACACACACGCCAAGGCCAGTGATGAACAAGGGGAAACCTATCTACAAACGAAGAGGCGAGGACCACCCTGCCCTGCGGAGAGGGGTGCCAGTGGATAGCACTCTAAATAGGAACCCGCTGTGCTAATGCTTAACAGGTGTAACCATACACAGTATGCTGACACACTAAGAACTGCTGACGGGTGTAACAATACACGATATGCTGACACACTAAGAACTGCTGACGGGTGTAACAATACACTATATGCTGACACAATAAGTACTGCTGACAGGTGTACAATACACGATACGCTGACACACTGAGTACTGCTGACAGGTGTAACAATACACTATACGCTGACACAATAAGCAAATGATTAGTAAGGAGACAAAGAGGGGGAATCTCCCAACTTATCTGGAACCGAGGGATATCAATTTAGCTGGAGAAGGAATCCCACAAAGACCAACAGGAGCTGCAGGGACCGGGAGACGGATAAAGGACGACACACGGACACCGGGAGGACAGGAGACTGGATGGAGGACACAGCTGGGAATCAATGACAGGATGCAGGATGACTGGGACAGGAACCAGGAACACTTGAGACCCTGAGGTACAAGCTATAACCGGCATGGGCCTGAATAACCAGAGGGTTTATATAGTGAGCACAATGTGGTGCTGATTACACATTGCCTAAAGGTGTGCACTGCAGGCTAGGAGCCTAATCAAGACACCTGAGTCCAGAACACACAGTACTGAAAGTAACCTGCAATGGCCCAGGCTGACCACTGGATGCCACTAGCGAGTAAACACACACACAGGCTGAGATAAACCCAGGGAGAACATGAAACTACACAGAATATGTGAATCTGAGCATAACACAGATCCGCTGGAGGCGGATCCTAACAGTACCCCCCCCTTGAAGAGGGGTCAAGGGACCCCAATACCAGGTTCTCCACTACATGGAGAATACCAAACCCTGGAATGGGGGTATCAACCAACAAACAGGAACAAGCTGTGACTGCAGCTTGTAACAGTGCCCCCCTCTCAAAGGTGGCCTTCGGACACAACAAGACCAGACAACAAATATGACAAACAGGACAAAGCAAAAGGTCAGTGCATATACTTCTTTTTCCTTCTCTTAGAATGTTTGGTACGAGAAGATGTCCCTGGTTTTAAACAGGCTTCTTCATAAACCATGGGGCCTGTATACACCGGATACCCATCAATCTCAGACACAAATTCTGAGTCTGAATCTGAGAAAGCATCAAACCTGGATACCAGTGCTCTAGGTGGTAATAATTCAGGAAGATCTCTGTAAGAGGGAGACAAAAAGGCACACCCAGTGGTAATAGCTATGGGCTGGGCCCTTTGTATTGACTCTCCTAAACATGGAGTCTCTGCAGACAAGATGGTCGGCCCAGAGGCATCTGAACCACTTTTATTGGGACCAAATTTTTTCACTACAGCATCACTGAATGCTGGGAGATTCTTAAGAATGGGATCCTCAGATTCAAAAAATTTGCATGCCCATTCGAAAGGTTCACCTCTGAAGCAGTAAATTAAATAGAGCACCACATTATCTGAAGTGATACCTAAAAATGGTCTGGACTCCAAAATAGTGAGAAAATGGTTAGTGAGCGCAACAAATTGGGTTAGGTCCCCATCAAAAACTATAGATGTAGAGATATCGTTCAAAGAATCAACAGTAACTTCATTATCAGCTAACTGACTGGACTGTATAGCTGGAATTATGGCCCTTGAGGCTGAGACTTTAGGGACCCCCTTAGAGGTTATGACCTCTTCCAAGTCTGATGGTCTTTCTGGTTGGGCAGCACTATGATGAGTCTCTGGCTGATCACCACTGTGACGTATTTCTAAGTGGGCAGCACTATAGTGAAACTCTGGCTGGGCAGCAACAAAAAGACCAACAGATGGTCCCTCCATGTTACCGACATGGCTGGAACTCTGCTCAGAGACAGGACAATCAGAATCCCTCTTAGGGACTAGATGGACAGAGTCCCCATCTGGGGCGACACAGGCTTGAACCCCCTCTGGGGCGACACAGGCTTGAACCCCCTCTGGGCCGACACAGGCTTGAACCCCCTCTGGGCCGACACAGGCTTGAACCCCCTCTGGGCCGACACAGGCTTGAACCCCCTCTGGGCCGACACAGGCTTGAACCCCCTCTGGGCCGACACAGGCTTGAACCCCCTCTGGGCCGACACAGGCTTGAACCCCCTCTGGGCCGACACAGGCTTGAACCCCCTCTGGGGCGACACCGGCTTGAACCCCCTCTGGGGCGACACCGGCTTGAACCCCCTCTGGGGCGACACCGGCTTGAACCCCCTCTGGGGCGACACCGGCTTGAACCCCCTCTGGGGCGACACCGGCTTGAACCCCCTCTGGGGCGACACCGGCTTGAACCCCCTCTGGGGCGACACCGGCTTGAACCCCTTCTGGGGCGACACCAACTTGAACCCCTTCTGGGGCAACACCAACTTGAACCCCTTCTGGGGCAACACCAACTTGAACCCCTTCTGGGGCAACACCAACTTGAACCCCACTCGGGGCTGCGCACTTCGGAACCCCACTCGGGGCTGCGCACTTCGGAACCCCACTCGGGGCTGCGCACTTCGGAACCCCACTCGGGGCTGCGCACTTCGGAACCCCACTCGGGGCTGCGCACTTCGGAACCCCACTCGGGGCTGCGCACTTCGGAACCCCACTCGGGGCTGCGCACTTCGGAACCCCACTCGGGGCTGCGCACTTCGGAACCCCACTCGGGGCTGCGCACTTCGGAACCCCACTCGGGGCTGCGCACTTCGGAACCCCACTCGGGGCTGCGCACTTCGGAACCCCACTCGGGGCTGCGGCCTCCGGGCCCCCACTCGGGGCTGCGGCCTCCGGGCCCCCACTCGGGGCTGCGGCCTCCGGGCCCCCACTCGGGGCTGCGGCCTCCGGGCCCCCACTCGGGGCTGCGGCCTCCGGGCCCCCACTCGGGGCTGCGGCCTCCGGGCCCCCGGCATCAGACCGGCTCGGCGGGCCCCCGGCATCAGACCGGCTCGGCGGGCCCCCGGCATCAGACCGGCTCGGCGGGCCCCCGGCATCAGACCGGCTCGGCGGGCCCCCGGCATCAGACCGGCTCGGCGGGCCCCCGGCATCAGACCGGCTCGGCGGGCCCCCGGCATCAGACCGGCTCGGCGGGCCCCCGGCATCAGACCGGCTCGGCGGGCCCCCGGCATCAGATTCGCTCGGCGGGCCCCCGGCATCGGGCTCGCTCGGCGGGCCCCCGGCATCGGGCTCGCTCGGCGGGCCCCCGGCATCGGGCTCGCTCGGCGGGCCCCCGGCATCAGACTGGCACGGCGGGCCCCCGGCATCAGACCGGCACTGCGGGCCCCCGGCATCTGGCTCGCTCGGCGGACCCCCGGCATCTGGCTCGCTCGGCGGACCCCCGGCATCAAACTGGCACGGCGGGCCCCCGGCACATGACTCAACCACCTGGGCTTTCCCTTCAAGGGTTTGCAACTCTGACTTAATATGAACAGAAATCCCATCATGCGGGGAGCACCTCCTCTGCTGATTATTAAACCCAAAATGGGGACTCCCAGCACTTGGACCAACCGTATTAATCAGAGCGCTTTTACTGGGAGACTCAGAGCACTCCTCTGCCACAGTGTAGACAGGCATAGATCTGACAACCTGCCCCGACTTGGCCAGAGGAAACACCCTGTTGCCACCACTGGAGTTGCGCAAAACACAAGTTTGCACAAAGTGGCCTGAATCTCCACAGTATAAGCATAGATTCAAGTCTCTACGCCGCTGACGCTCCTCCAATGGGAGCTTCGGCCGTAGAACACTTCTATGCATTACCTGAACCTCTGGGTCTGAGGACTTGCTGCCTAATACCTCCTTAGGCAGGGTCCCATTAGGGGCTAAATGAACCCCTGTGACCTCTGGGAGGATCAGAAAAATTTCTGTGAGGAGTTTTTGCAACTGCAGTAAGGACTGCTGCAAAACCTCTAACTGCCCAGGTTTAAAGGCAGAAAATGCCAAATTTAGAGCCGCTAAAGTTTCTTGCATGGCCTGCATGATATAGCCGTGCAAGGTTACAGACCAGACACAACAAACAATGACACGACAAAAAGTGGCTCGACAAGGACAGTGACAAAACAGATACTGTGACAAGACAGGAAAACTGCAGGACTGAGAGGGCAGAACTCAGCTCCAGAGTTATCTGTTATGGCCGGTTATAATGTTAGGATCTCCTGTGCCACGCTGTCTGGCGAGACACCATGTGACACTGGCTGGAAGGAGATAGTGACAGGACCAGGGCAGCCTCGCCAACCTGACTCCGTTGTACTCAGATGGAGTTGACGTGTGTGTGCGGGGTGCTAGGCTTCACCAATAATAGCCGCGTTCGTGGGAGCCCGTTAGTCAGGCTCCCACCTCGATGCCACCTGGTCTTATGTTAAGGACAACACACACGCCAAGGCCAGTGATGAACAAGGGGAAACCTATCTACAAACGAAGAGGCGAGGACCACCCTGCCCTGCGGAGAGGGGTGCCAGTGGATAGCACTCTAAATAGAAACCCGCTGTGCTAATGCTTAACAGGTGTAACCATACACAGTATGCTGACACACTAAGAACTGCTGACGGGTGTAACAATACACGATATGCTGACACACTAAGAACTGCTGACGGGTGTAACAATACACTATATGCTGACACAATAAGTACTGCTGACAGGTGTACAATACACGATACGCTGACACACTGAGTACTGCTGACAGGTGTAACAATACACTATACGCTGACACAATAAGCAAATGATTAGTAAGGAGACAAAGAGGGGGAATCTCCCAACTTATCTGGAACCGAGGGATATCAATTTAGCTGGAGAAGGAATCCCACAAAGACCAACAGGAGCTGCAGGGACCGGGAGACGGATAAAGGACGACACACGGACACCGGGAGGACAGGAGACTGGATGGAGGACACAGCTGGGAATCAATGACAGGATGCAGGATGACTGGGACAGGAACCAGGAACACTTGAGACCCTGAGGTACAAGCTATAACCGGCATGGGCCTGAATAACCAGAGGGTTTATATAGTGAGCACAATGTGGTGCTGATTACACATTGCCTAAAGGTGTGCACTGCAGGCTAGGAGCCTAATCAAGACACCTGAGTCCAGAACACACAGTACTGAAAGTAACCTGCAATGGCCCAGGCTGACCACTGGATGCCACTAGCGAGTAAACACACACACAGGCTGAGATAAACTCAGGGAGAACATGAAACTACACAGAATATGTGAATCTGAGCATAACACAGATCCGCTGGAGGCGGATCCTAACAGCTGGGAGAAGTAGAGGGTGATGGAAGAAGGTGACAGTGAGTGGCAGAGGGTGACAGGAGAGGTGATAGGAAGAAGCAGTGGTTGACATAGAGAGGCAGAAGGTGACGGAGAGACAATGAAAGGGTGACATGGAGAGACATCGGGGGCTGGCAAAGAGTGATGGAGTGAGGTTGATGTGGAGAGGCAGAGGGTGATGGTCAGAGAAAGATATATTAATCATTCTACATTTGTTTTGTCCACTCAGTGTTCTGCATGCAATATAATTGAAGCCATTGCTGGTGTATTGCTAGATTTTACTTGCTTGTGGGATTTTGAGCTGGAGAGCCATCTTCAGTAAAACTTGAAAATACATGGAGATGAATGAAGCCTGAAAGATGTATAATACAATTTATTTGTAAGATATAGGGGTAATGTAATAGAGTGTTTTCCATTTTTTTTTCAAAAGCTCCAATTATTTATACTACAAATTCAGGTTTTGCCATGTAAATGACTGTAGCTTTAAAAAAAATAAAAATAAAAATTTTCACAAAATCTCCCCCTGATTCTCACAACCTATTATATTCCCCCCATAGGGCTATATTCACTGTCAGGCGGAGGCGGAATATATTTTACCAGTTTGTCAGTGCCGCTATCTCCAGCAGCGCTAGAGGAGGGACTCGCTCATTATTAACACTGAAAAAATGACCTTGAATAGGCTAAATCAATTGGCTTTTAGACGGAAAACATGCTGTTTCCGCCAAAACGCACCAACACTGACTACCCCCCATAGTGTTAGATATGTTGGAGCCTTGTTAAACCTCCGTTTCTAGTGATATCTGCCTCTCCTCTCTCTTCATCCAGTACTGTATTACAGAAAGTAATCTACTTTCCATACGTCATAACGTGTATCAGATGCATTCTTGGCAGAAGTGTACTCTCAAGATTATCTACTTTAAGTTGGCTTGTTAACAGAGACTGGATTTATATTTCAGGACAGAATCTTGGCTTTATACAGATATGCAAAGATGAATTGTTTGTGAATGTGATCTGCCACTAACCAGACCTTTGGCTTTTGCTATATAAAACTGACTGTCAGCCAGTACAGAAACAATTCAGAGCAGGGCCGAAAAGAAAAGTAAAATAACTCCTGTATACAGTAGATGTTGCTGAGGTTTAAAACTGCTTGTTCTTTCATGAACCAAGTATTAATATTACAAAAATAACAACTTATTATCTCCAGTATCTTCTCTCTTTCATTAACTTTCTTGTTGTTAAGGGCATATTCACTTAGCCTCTGCTTGCTTACCAGAACGGGCAATGGCCGGGAGGCTCCTAAAAATTGCGTAGCACTCCTAGCCAGCCAGGAAAGTGGGCAAGACCATAGCATTGTGACCCCCCCCCCCCCCCCTAGATCCACCCCTCCATCCACTCACCACCTGCTTAATCCACTCACAGAGGGAAGCGAGCTGGGCAATCAGACATAATCGTGTCACCAAAGCCCTGCCTCCCACTTTACAATGTCAGTTGGATGTCAATGATGCAATCGAGGCTCCATGTCCCTAGATTTAATTCTACATGCCCCCTACTGTGTGACCTGGCTTCCCCTCCTGAAGGCAATGCCATAACTAGAAATTTTAATGCTGTGTGCCAGATTAAATTGGTGCCCCCCCACACAGTCAAAATAGGGACAGTGTGCTCCCAATGTGCTCACCAAAAATATTGGGGTTTGGCTTCATGGGAAAGGGGCGTGACCACATTATAGTACAAACTCACAGTAGTGACACTTGTACACACTACGATAAGTAGAGCCCTTTAGACACACTGCGCCAGGTAGAGCCCCTAAAAATGAGCAAAACTTCCCAGGTACAAGGAGTAATAGAGGTTCGAGCTGGTCTAAGAGTTTACCACACACTACAACTACTACCCTACACCTCCCACTTCATTCTCACTGCACTATCATCACTATACTGCACTCCCTTCCCTGCACAAACTACTGCTGCTACCTTGCACCTCCCTTTCCTCGCACACACTTCACTAGCCTGGCCAGATTCTTTCTTCCTGCAAGAGCTGGCCCAGTGGTCAAAGAATGCAGCAGCCGGGAACAGATATCAGTAAAGCGCCAGAGCAGGTGGGTATTTCCTTTTTGTTTTCTTCCTCACACAGTTGGGTTTTAAAAATAGAAAACATAGTGTGCATTAGTAATAAGCTACTTCCCCACATACATACACTGTTCATATACCATTTACCCCCTCCCAGCACACATTAACACACCATTCCTCACACACATTAATACGCCATTTCACCCTCCCAGCACACATTAATACACCATTCCTCCCCTACCAGTACACAGTAATACGCCATTCCCCCCTACCTCCCCACTCACAATAAATACGCCATTCCCTCCTCCCAGCACACATTAATAGGCCATCCCACCTCCCAGCATACTTTAATACATCATTCCCACCTCCCAGCACATATTATTAATACCCCCCTCGCAGCACACATTGTTGCTCCCTGTGGATCAGATGGGAGGATCAGGACAGTGACGCTGCTGCCTGTCTATCATAAAGCATGACAGGGACAGTAGTTGGGTTGGATAATGCTGCCGGTGCTACTGCTGCTTGTCATACAATGTGACAGGCGCAGCCTGTAGCAGCCGACAACTACAGCAGAAAGGTCCAGCAGCAGAGCACCTCCCTGCTTTGCTGACCTTGCTGAGTGGCCCTGTTTATGTTCCAGCTGTGAACTTACAGTGCAGATGATGCGCTGTGGGCAAGGCATAGCTGGCACACACCTAGCGTAGTTACGGCCCTGCCTGGAGGGAGCAGCCATTAAGTAGGCAACCCGTAGGTCCAGAACCGGTTCAATTAGTGGGGATTGCCTGATAATAGCATCTCAGATAATGGACTGAGCCTCACAGAGTTGTGAGGACAAGTCTGAGAGAAACTACCAAATTGGGGGTTTAGGTGTAGGGAAAACTCCTTGGTTTACAAAATATATTCGGAAACAGTAGATTTCTGTGCGATAAACCTTCATTTTAGGAGCTGTAAAAAAGCTAAACCCAGTGGCTAATTAAATATGCCCGTAAGGACGACCCATAGTTAAAACTTCTTTTGAGATGTGTCTTCTTCTTCTTTTCATATGCATCCACATTTAAAACAAAATTTCACTCTGAGGAATCCTATTTTCGGTACTTGTTTCCTAGCACGGCGCCCCCGATGTTCATCTTACAGATTCTGATCGCATTGCATGCCATATAGCCGCATGCGCTGCATGCAATGTGTTTTTTAATTGTACAAGCACCCTGATGGGTGCTTACAATGTTAAATGCACCCCCATGCCACCCCCACTATCAACGCAAAGGCGAAGCGCAAACCCAAAGTGTGGCGAGCGGCGGCGGTACGCGTCCTCTGACCTTTTCATACCCCCACTATCCACGTCGGCGTGGAGTTGACTTTAGATAGTGTGGCGAGCACAGCGAGCCACCGAGCCCGAAGCGTGGTGAGCGCAGCGAGCCCCGCGAGGGGACGGGCATTACTTTACATGTATTCCGCGTCCCCTCACGGGGCTCGCTGCGCTCGCCACGTTTCGGGCTCAGTGGCTCGCCACACTATCTAAATTCAACTCCGCGCCGACGTGGATAGTGGGGGTATGAAAAGGTCAGAGGACGCGTACCGCTGCCGCTCGCCACGCTTCGGGTTGGCGTTGATCCTGGGGGTGGCGTTAACTATGGGGGGCCATTTAACATTGTAAGGACCCATCAGGGTGCTTGTACAATATGTATGGCATACGATGCAATGCGATATTTTATTGTACAACATCGCGTTGCATCGCATACCATTGTATACCTTATTTAGCACAATGGTATACGATGCGATGGGCTCCGTGCTAGGAAACAAGTACCCTATGAGATATGTCCACTTTTCTTATATCCACCAAGCTCTAGAATGCAATACAACCCAGAGATTGGACCCAGGGGTAATGCCATCTATAGATGGTGTTACCCAACAGAAGCCTTTGGCCTTCTTTTTGTGTTTTTCCCTGAGAGGGCCCTTCAGCCCATCTGTGTATACTTTGGTTATGTTCATTTGCTGAACAAGATTATTGATCTATATTCATCAGGTTGGAAAAGTAAAGAGTGTGTCCCAAGACTGGTTGCAGACTACATGGCAAATAAATTTAATTTGGATGGATTAGTGAGCCATAATTTGCAATTTGACCACATCAATAAGGGTTTTGACCTATTGCAATCTGGGGAGAGGTAAGTAATATTAATAATTTAAAACCCATATATGCTTATTTGTTATAAAAGTGGTCTTAAATTCATTTGCTAAAAAATAGGATCATAATACCCCAAAAGAGTATTCGGGCGTAAAAGGGTAGGGGTGGGGCTGGTTGTGTAGCATTGCTCTTGGTATTTTTTTTTGTACATACACAGACATGACATAATCAGTGGTGGATTTTACCTATGGGCTGCAGGAATGCAGACTATCTATAGATTGTAAGCTTGCAGCAGGGACCTCCAACCTCTATGTCTGTTTGTTTTACCTAGTATGTTCTTTCAGTGTTGTCAACATTTGTAAAGTGCAACGGAATCTGCTGCGCTTTATAAGAAAATGTAAATAAATGAATAATGCAGCCCTCAAGTAAATTCCTCAACCTTGCTTAGCGTTAGTGAAGCAAGGTGCAGTCCAAAACTGCTTTGGCTTGCTGTGACTGGCAGTGACTTCCTTTTGAAAGTCCTACCTGCAAGTCACCTGCAGTAAAAGGAATTCCAATTAAGAGGTGCTCCTTACTGTATCTCTAGGACTGCCAGTCTGGGCTGCTATATAGTATTGTACATAGAAATTGGTCACACCAAGCGATACCACAGTACAGATGTAGAGATATAGATCCTTTCTTTCATAGGAATTATTTTTCTCTATAAGCTACAAGTCCAGAAGTTTTCCCTAAAATCTCAAATGGAAACAACCATAGTTCAGATGGTTTAAACCATGGAAATTGAATTGCCAATGTGTGCACTTACATGGATCCAAATGTCCCAATTAGGAGTTGGAAGTATTTGATATGTATTTTAGATATGTTCTGTGTATGCTTGCTTCTTTTATATTGCAGGGTTGAGATCGTCTGTCTAGGTGATTGTGAATGAGAGGACTCCTCCGGATGTTCCTCCAGACGGGACTGGACACAAACTGTCACTCAGTTAACTAATTAGTAGCTATTTAAATAGGGCTCCATGGAGATGGTGCTCCACAGCTTCTGGGGAAGGACCTTTATGGTCTGAAAACGCATTAAAGCTGAAAAGGGACACCATTTTACTGGATCCAGAGAAACTATTTGGGGAGAGACCTGTTAACTATCTGGGAGCCATTGGAGGAGCCGGCAGCCTGGGCTTACCAATAGCTAGTATCACCCTGAACAAATATCTGCATCCAGTGTTCATTTTAAACCTTCCATGGTGTTTTCATGCTGTTTTTTTTTTTATATGTTCATGTGAGTGCAGATCATTTTGTGGATTATAGAGTGTTGCACTATTATATACTCTTTTATACTCTCAGGTGGTATTTCATGCCCTACCATCCACAACGGCGTGGAAAGAGAATATAATAGTGTGCTGAGTGCAGCGAGGCACTGTGCCCAAAGCATGGCGAGGGTAGCGAGCCATGCGAGGAAATGCGGTACACTTAGACAGTGTCCATATCGACCTATGTTGACATAGACACAAAAGAAACCCAAAAAAACTCATGTTGACCTTTTTGAATGTCAGCCTTTTGACCCTGTCGTCCTTTTGACTGTCAACCTTTTGTCTGTCCACCTTTTGAACCTGTTGACCTTTTGACCCTGTTGACCCTTTGACTGTCGGCGTATAGTGGTCGACTGTAGATCTAGACATTGTAGATCTAAAATAGGGAAAACTACTGGAACCATGAATATCTTATAGAGAAAAATAATTCCCATGTAAGAAGGGATCTATATCTCTACATCTGTATTGTGGTATCGCTTGGTTTGACCAATTTATATTTACAATTTGTTTTAAACTTGGTGACGGTTTTCTATTGTGTCACTATAGCTGGAAAACATGGGTAGCGCAACAAGAAAGTTAAAACTGTTTATATGAGTCTGGGCTGCTATAGGCAGAGAGCTGGCTTCCTGGTGAAAGCCACTCCCTGCCTTACCATGCAGCCCTAGCTGGCTTCTATGGGTTGCAGTTGATGCAGCCCATAGAAGCCAGGCTTTTGCACCTGGTCCACCATGTGTCATTTACTTTGTACAGGTTCCGGGGCTCTGGCTGGTGGGTTGACATGGTGATGGAGACCTAGCAGTGCGGCCATCAACAGTCCGGGTCATAATATTGTGTCACAATGCTAGTGTCTACTGCGCCACCAGAGATGAGTGGGCCAATCCAGAGCCTGTACACTGGCATCCTCCTCTCTTATAGCAACTACTAATTTCTATATCAACATATTTATGCTGTATACATTTCTGACTATTTTATCTGTTTTATTTACAGCATACGATCAATTTTGATGTTTTAAACAGTGCTTCCCTCCAATGGTGTTTTCTATGTCCAGTGCAATCATGTTGGAGACAGCGGATGAAAATCAAATGTAATTTTTAGATCAAAACTGTTTCATACTTGACAGAATATTTTTTGCAAGTATATCAAATGTAATGTCACTTCACCTAATTAGCAATACGTTATTTTGTTCCATTCTGTTTGCAGATATTTCTCATTTTTTTTCTTAAATAATTAGAAAGAAGTATTCTACTCCACTAGACTACAGAATTACAATACATGAATGCCACTTGCATCACTGCTGTCTATAGCTTGTTTATTAACAAATTACCATCTTTATATAATAAAGAACTTCATGTATTGATATCTACTGTAATAAAACCTTAATTTCACTATTTGTCTGCAGACCATTTTGGCTAGTAGTTCAGAAATGGGATTGTTGTATAGGTGCTCTTATCAAAATACATTTATTTAGTCACTCAAATAGGAAATATGGGGCAGATTTAACCTTATTCGTCTTAAATGGTGCTCAAACCAACATAACAGTTTGGAACTGATTGGTTAGAGTACTATCGAAGATTAGTAATGAGTGATAATGCACAGGCGCTTTTTAAATACGCACTGGGGCTGGTCACTAGAGAGTGACTTTGAGCCCCAGAACAAAAGAGGAGGAGAGACCAAGGCATGACTAGCGTCTGGACTATTGCTTCACTTCTTCAGTGCTGAGCTGACCCTGGGACACGGGACAGCGGCACTGTCAGCCTGCCATTGCCCGCAGCATTATTTAAAAATGAAAAGGGTGCAGGGGATTGTTAGCTTGGCCCCGGGCCAACCCAGCTGCCGGGGCCCCATAGCAACTGCATCCCCTGCACCCTCTGTTGTTATGCCACTGTGTGTGTGTTCCTCCCAAGACCTACCGCATCTTCAACATCAGCAACAAGCACTGGTTCAGTGCCCATGTCCTACAACGTCGTTGGACTAAAGAGGAGGCTTACAGCACTGGTGACAGAGCACTCCATAGGGGTGCAAGCAAATTTCAGTGAATTCGGCCCTGCGAAGGGTGCGAGTTAAGGTTAATTCGTGTGCCGTTTTCAGTGTGAATTATATAATTATATACCTATCTGTAATACTGTATACATGGCCAATAAAGCTGATTCTGATGTGTAGTACATGTTCCTCTGGAGAATCTAAAGCCCCATACACAATAGAGTGTCTATGGGGTGCCAGCATTAGTAAGTACATACACACTTGCCAATGGCAGCATGTAGGAGACTGAAGGTGGGGAGATTACAGGGGAGGCCTGAGCCATGCTGCATGTCAATACATGCAGGATGGGGGAAGGGGTCTTTAAAGATGCATGGGAACATGCAGGGCCAGTGCTAGGGTGTCCGGTGTCCTCCTGCAAAGCATACATTTTGCGCCCTTTCACATTGCCATTGCAACAAGCTGCAGCCCGATTGTGGGAGCGTATGCACTGTCCACCGTCCCCGCTGCCTATGGCCTGTTGCAAGGGCATCACTTCAGCATTTCATGCAAGCCTCCATCACCACCCACCCTCCTGCCGCTGATGGCCTGTTGTGGGGACATCGTTTCAGCATTTCAAATCACAAATTAAGCACTGCCACACCGCACGGTCATCGCCACTCTCTGTTATTACAGCGCTGCCTGCCACAGCACAAGAGTCCAACGACCTTCCGTTGAGGAAGAGGGGGCAAGGGGAGGACTTTGGAGGACAGACAGTGTGTGTGTGTGCACTCGGGATGAGGGAGCAGCTTTTCATACTGCAGCTCGCTGTTATACAGGCGCTGCAGGTGGCGTGCAGGCAGGGACAGTGAGGGCTGAGGCAGCTTTAGCAGAGCAGGGAGAGAGCGCCTTTTCAGCATGGCGCCTCCCTGCTTTGCAGGAGCTGCTGGGTGGGTAGCGCCGGCCCTGGGAACATGCATTGTTAACGATATTGCGTGTACATACTAGACAAGATAGTAAAAGATATTGCTCAGATGGGCCATTCTGAAGGATATCTTTTACTATCTCGTCTAGGGCCAGATGTACTAAGCCTTGAAAAGTTATAAAATAGAGAGTAATAATAATTTTATTTATATAGCGCTCTTTCTCCAATAGGACTCAAGGCGCTTAACAGATAGAATGAATATAATACAGTACAGGAACAATGAAGTACATAAAAGCTTTTCATAAACAATACTTAAGGGACTATAGGAAAGTCTTGAGTCTGTTTTTGAAGCATTCTAGAGTGAGGGTCTCTCGAACTGTGCGGGGAAGTGAGTTCCATAAAGTCAGAGCTGAATGGCTGAAAGCTCGACCCCCAGATGAATTACGGGAGATCCCAGGTACTGCTAAAAGTCCTTCATCTACAGATCGCAGTAATCGGGTGGGACAGTATGGAATCAGAAGCTGCTTCAGGTACCTTGGGCCTTGGTCATGTAAGGCTTTGAAACTCAGTAGATTGATCTTGAAAATGATTCGCCATTTTATTGGCAGCCAGTGAAGGGAGAGTGATCAATTACACAGTCTGTGGCATGGCAGTTAGGAGCTGATTGGCTGGTACTTTATCACTCTCGATTTTATCACTTTTCTAGCTAAGTGCATCTGGCCCATAGTGTGTATGAGGCATCACTGAAGATATCCCTACTGACTAAACATTGCCACTATTGCTACCACTCTCTTTGGCAAAATATCCACTGTCCCTGTGCTATACTCTTTATCACTGACAACCACTGTTTTCCTGTGTAAAGGGGGTGGTGCCTATTGCAGCAACCCCTGTTTTTTTATCTTTTTTTGGGGGCATGACTGGAGAGCCCCCAGCCCCCTCTGTGCCCTCCTTCCTCACTGTAGTGAAGAGAATCCCTGCACAGGCACACAGCATCTGCAGTGGTGATCTCCTGCACTCTTGAACTCTCCCCCCCCCTCCCATAGATGGGACAATGGGACAGTCTCCAAATAGTGGGACTGTCCCACTGTAATCAGGAAAGTTGGGAGGTATGCTAGTGACTTAAGTGAAGGTACAGTAGCAGAGAGTACCCCATGAGGGAGGCTTGACCTATACTGTGTGTGAGTAGAATAGCAAAGTGCAGACTCGGTAGGTAAGCAAAATAAAACTTAAGAGCTTGGAAGCTCTTAACAAACCCATCATCTCTCTGTATCCGCTAAGACCCCTCCAACAAAATTCTGCACAATCTAGTTACAAGGACCAAAATTTTAGTCACCTGACAAATGGTACAGTATATGTCAAGCCATTGATTCATGTGTTCTTTATGAGTATATATGAATTGATTGATTCATATTCAGTTATCCATTATAATAATTTAATATTTAATATACTATAGAATATAATATTCTATTTTGAAATTATTTCAACTTAAATATTTTAGATTGCTAAAACTGATTATTATAGACCAAAGCAAAAATGAGTTATTCTCTAGTGCTTTTTCTTGTTTAATCACACTGTCCATATCACATGCTCTGCAGCTGCTTGTAGAAGTCAAAATAAAGAGATTACATTTTTTATAAATTGTTCACCTTACTCAAACTTTAATTGATTAACTGGATTATCAACTACAGTAGAGACATGTGTCAAAATGTGAGATATCACTTGCTTTTTATATTTATGTGTAAAATTCCCACTTCGACCACTGATCAGTCTGCCTGGGAGCTATATAGGGTCAGCAGTGGCTGATAGACCTACTTCCAGGGGTGGCTGACAATGTCTGCATGTTGGTTGACAGAGTATTGGACAAAGTTACCAGGGCTTCACATCCTCCCCTGACCAATGCTTCTATAGAGGTATTTTCTAGTTTAGTCAAGAAGGACATGATACCTAATTTTAAACAATCACAAAGGGGTAGATGCAGAGCCGGATTAACAATGGGCCTGATGGAGCTACAGCTCCAGGCCCACTCTCCAAATAGGCCCATTTCGTAGCTGAGGGCCAGGGCTTTCTAACGAGCCCAGCCCGCGTCGCTAGCACCCCGGGAACCGGAGATACTGCCAGGCAAACCTGGAACGTTTTCCTTATAGGATAACATGGAACCCACTAAGTCCGACCTCCACCCGATTCCAATGGCTGCTAGTTCCCCCTCCGGCATCACAGAAGTCAAGGTTTATCTCAGTCGAACCCAAATTGCTGGGCCTTCAATCTGATACCAGGCTGGTCCATATGGATTCATTGATTCTAGAGATATTGCTGGTAAACCAATATTTTTTTCATTTCTAAAATGAAATTTTTTTCTCTGGACCCAAACGACCCAGATCCACGGGACCAAAATCATTTGAAGCCTACATGTAAATGGGTCAGTTGGTTCTGAAGATATAGCTGGTTGTTTAAAGGGGCCCCCCGACCAGAAAATGCAGGGACTTACCCAGGAATATGGTCCCAGGATCATGCAGGGACATTCCCGGACTGGCCCCTTTTACAACAGCCTAGTCCCCCGACTAGGCTGTTGTAAAAGGGGCCAGTCCGGGAATGTCCCTGCATGATCCTGGGACCATATTCCTGGGTAAGTCCCTGCATTTTCTGGTGTGAAAGGGGTATTATTTCAAATAGCCGGGACATGCAGTGCTCTGAATACAGCCAGGCAGCCCCCTGCTGTCTTCCCGGCTGTCAATGGCTGTCATTTCTGCCCGGCAACGGCTGTCCCCCAGTTACCGCGAGCATCTATTCCCCTTGGCAATGAGCATGTAATCCCACATACCAATGAGCGTGCAACCCCTGGCACTGTGCATGGAACCCCTGGCAATGAACATGTAGGTAAGCAACACTTATGTAGCATAATTTTTAATAGGCATTATGGTGTTTGGCATAATACGTAATGGAGATTATGGTGTGAGGCTTAATGTGTAATGGGCATTATGGTGTAAATTTTTAAAGCGCGCCTTTGGCACGCAATGCCCTTGTTTATGATGCATATTATGCATTATTGCTCAATCAGTTTGTTATAGTGCAGGCATGTCCAAACGATGGCCCTCCAGCTGTTGTGAAACTACAAGTCTCATCATGCATTGCCACAGTTTTGCTATTAGGGAATGCTAAAACTATGTCAAGGCATGCTGGGACGTGTAGTTTCCCAACAGCTCGAGGGCCACTGTTTGGACATGCCTGGTATAGTGTGAATTTTGGCTCATTCCATGTGGTATAATGTGTAAGAGGCAAATACAGTATAAGGGGGTTACTATTGTGTTGCATGATTTGTATAAGGGGTATATGGTGTGGTAAACTTAGGTGACCACATAAAAGGTGCTGAAATGTTGTCTACCAAGCTTTCAGTATTTTTCTATGACTGGAGTGCCGTCTCACCCCGCAAGTATCTTAGGACATCGGCATCCTGCGAGTGCACCTTTGGAGGGCACCCGGCAATATATCTACCTGTATTTTTCCTATGCCCGCCCCCTGCCTGTTCCAGGCATATATAATTAGTTGAAAGTATTTACACAACTACAGACACACCCATGAGCAGACCACACAAACAGAGCACTGGTCATGCCCCCCACATTATTAGGTGCTGGCCACAACCCTTATTATTGCGCATAATAGGCCCTTGATAATTTTCAGCTCCAGGCCCATTTAGACCTTAATCTGGCTCTGACAGCACCGCACTGTACAAACCGTGACACAAAGCTGATGACACCTTCACTCATAGGAGCCCACTTGTCACTTATCCCTCTCACTTCCTAGCCACAGGCATAGGCGTGCGCACATTGAGTGTTAGTGGTGCACCTAATGCTGTGCCCACCCTTATGAACACCTTCCTGCCGCTAGCAATACCAGCAATACATCTTACCAAAGACAGACTTGCTTTTTAGACGTCAACCCATTGACGGTGCATCCCCTAATAAAATGTGCTGTGCAGGCCTATGGGCGCAAGCTTAGCACCTTGACTGCTAGTGAGCCCAAACATGAACAGATGACGGGAATCCCTGACATCTCTGAGTCTTTTCTAGTATTCCAGTGTCTTATATTTGGCAATACATTTATTGGTACATGCAGAAGAGGGTTGTGTGGGTTTGGGATTACACAGGGGGGCCCAGAAATATCAGTGTACAGGGCCCCAAGATTTCTGTTGCCGGCCCTGACTGCAAGCATGTAGTGTATTCCCACTTGGCAATGAGCATGTAATCCCACATGGCAACGAGCATGGAACCCCTGGAAATGAGCATGGAACCCCTGGTAATGAGCATGTAGGTAAGCAGTACTTATGTAGCATAATTTTGAATAGGCATTATGGTGTTTGGCATAATACCTAATGGACATTATGGTGTGTGGTTTAACATGTAATGGGCATTATGGTGTAATTTTTTAAAGCGCGCCTTTGGCGTGCATTGCCCCTGTTTGTGGAGCATATTGTGCATTATTGCTCAATTAGTTTGGTATAGTGTGTATTTTGGCTCAATCCATGTGGCAAAATGTGAATTTTGCCTTAATCTGTGTGGCATAATGTGAATTTTGAATCAATCCGTGTGCCATAGTGTGAATTTTGGCTCATTCCATGTGGCATAATGTGTAAGAGGCAAGTACAGTATAAGGGGGTTACTATTGTGTTGCATGATTTGTATAAGGGCTATATGGTGTGGTAAACTTAGGTGACCACATAAAATGTGCTGAAATGTTGTCTACCTAGTTTTGGCTTTCAGTATTTTTTTTTTAGGGCTGGAGTGCCGCCTCCCCCCGCAAGTATTTTAGGACATCAGCGTCCTTCTGGTGCACCATTGGAGGGAACCCTCCAATATATCTCCCTGCATTTTTCCTATGCAAGCCCCCTGCCTTTTCCAGGCATATATAATTAGTTGAAAGTATTTACATAAATAGAGACACACCCATGAGCAGACCACCCAACCAGTACACTGGCCACAACCCCTATTATTGTTCATATTAGGCCCTCCATAATTTTCAGGTCCAGGCCCATTTAGACCTCAATCTGGCACTGGATGGCAAGTACAGTATAACTCATCAATTACTATTATTATCCTTTATTCTTATGAAGCCACTGGGGATCCGCAGTCCCCAATTACACAGTACATAAACCAATAAGCAACTTTGTTGATTACAATAGGATCAGTACAGTGTACATAACCATAGCTGCATCTGCAGAGGACACTGAATAAATATATCATAAATTAATAAAACCACACAAACACATTATGCATCTTACTGTATCTATAAACCATTTTATTTTGGTAAATGTGAGTTTGCAGATGCCGATCAGTCTCCTATGGGCAGCGATGTGAGATGCTGCAGGAGCAATGTGATGGGAGGCACTGCTAATATATTGCCGGGGCAGCGAGATACAGTAAAGGTGCCCATACACATTACAATTATTGTATACAATAATGCATCTCATCGCATCTTGGTTTTGTGATGAGATGAAATGAGATCTAGTACAAAAAGTATGTGCTGCACATACTTTTTGTACTTGATCTCATCTCATCTCAACGCAAAACCGAGATGCAATGAGATGCTATATTGTATACAATATTGTATACAATAATTTTAATGTGTATGGGCACCTAACTTGAGAGACATCACTGAAGCACTGCTGAGGTGCTGCTGGGGCAGTGAGGTGAGAGGCACCGCTGAGATGTATCATGGGCGATGCTGAGATGCTACAGTCAGATGATGCTGCTTGGTGGAGTCTTGCTTGGTGATGCAGATGCACTGATCTTGACCCTTTGCTGATGTAGCTGGCAGATGGACGAGCCGCAGGTGGACGCAGGAGTGTCTTACATTCATCCTTAAAACATGCCGGCTGGTATTTGATCCCCGTACCTGTGCAGGCACTTGTAGCCGCAGTAGATGCTCAGGCAAATAAATATGAGGTAGACTGCCCCGGAAATCAGGAGCCACTTCAGCAATCCATACACAAAGTTCTGGACAATTCCACGTGTCTGGCGCTGTTCCTTGGGCTGCACCTCATTCTGTTCTTGGAGGCGCCCGTGATGATGCTCCTGATAACTCCCATGATGTCTCTCTGGATGGCGCCCATGGTGATGTTCCTGGTGGCGCACATAATGCCGAATCTGATGGCGTCCATGATGAAGTCCCTGAAGTTCATGAGGCTTCTCTTTAATATGTTCCATGGCGGCTTCGTCCATTGGGCCTTGTGTCCGTCCTGCTGGGAGAGGCCTGGCATAGAGCTCCCCAGGTACCAGGAGGAATATCAATAGAATAATAACACAGGAACTCATGGTCCTGGAATAAATTGTGGTTCAACTGAACAATACGTAACAGAGAACAAAAAGCTGCTGAACTAACCGAAGGTTAAGTGAGCAATGACTGGCAGTGGAACACTGAGAGTTACAGTGTTCCAATGATTGTGATGTCACTATGATGTCACAATCACCCTATACCTGTGATGTCACTATGATGTTACAATCATCCTATGCCTGTGATGTCACTATGATGATGTCACAATCACACATTAGCTATAGTTGTGAATGAGAGCTAACCCTGACTGACTGCCTGGAGTCTGTAGGCCAATGCAGCCACTTTTTAAAGGAGATGAATGCAGAGAACCTAGTTATTAATACATCAGCATTCTACAGATTTATATAAACATTTAGTAAGATTAAGTAAGACCACAGACTGTGGTCAAAGGATACTCGGGGTGAGCTTCGGTAACAGATGATTAGCAACTATCGATGTTTCCAATTAAATGGAAGTAATGTTTCCTCAGAATAACAGGTTTGAGATGGTTGACAAGCATCGGATGCTGGTTCCGATGCCCAACCTATGGCAGATTGAACTCAGTTTATTTGAGCATGTGCAAAGCCCTTATTGCTTCCAAGTGGGGAGGGGGGGGGGGGGGGGGGGGGATGCTACCACAGAGGCTTGGCCAACCATTAGAGTTCTATTGCCTGCAGACAAAAGGACTAATTCAGACCGGACCGTACAGCTGCGAATTTGCAGGTCGAGCTATTATCGATAGTCCTGTGTACAGCCGCATGTGCGAGTCCATCCTGCCATAAATACCTGCTACTTTAAATCACTGGCCGTATGCAAGTTGACTTTAAATCACTGGCCGTATGCAAGTTGTTTGACAGGAAGCCGGTGTTTGATTAGTAGCATTACCGATATGATACCCTGGTATAGTTAACCATGTGAGAGAATCTTGCTACGCAATTCCACACAAACTAAATTATAGGACTGTCCTTGCGTTTTGTTTATTGTCATTCCAGAACATATCCTAACAGGAAATTGTATCACATAAATGCTAATGGCAAATACCGTATTCTGGGCTGGGCACCAATGCATGTGCCCCCCTGATATTTTTATTTTATTGTAGTTCAGCAACTGTTGTTAAACTATGCATCCCAGCATGCTCTGCAACAGTTTTAGCATAGCCAAGTAGCCAAACTGCAGCAGGGCATGCTGGGATTTGTAGTTCGACAACAGATAGAGGGCCAAATGTTCTCCATCCCTGCTCTAACACATAGCCTAATGGCATTCTACTTTTTGGCCACAAGATGTCCTCACGCCATCAGTTTTTGTACATTTTAGCTGCTAATTAGCCTACCATTGGTCCATATGGTTTTATTGGTTCCAGAGATATTGTGGGTAAACCGATTTTTTAATTTCTACAATGTAATTTCATGGCTGTTCATGTGGTTTGAGGGCAGATTTCTCTGGAACCAAATAGGCCAGTTTCACGGGACCAAAATCATTTGAAGCCCACTCAAAAGTTCTTAAATATGATACTGGTCTCATGTAAATGGGTCAGTTGGTTCCAAAGATATAGCTGTCGGTTAAAGGGGGGGGGGGGGTTCTCTCCCCCTCACACCAGAAAATGCAGGGACTAGTCTGGTGTAGAAGGGGCCGGGAATTTCCCTGCATGATACTGGGACCATATTCCTGGGTAAGTCCCTGCATTTTCTGGTGTGAAAGGGGTATTATTTCAAATAGCTGGGACCTGCTGTGCTCTGAATACAGCCGGGCAGCTCCCTGCTCTCTGCTCAGCTGTCATTTCTGCCCGGCTGTGGCTGTCCCCCAGTTACTGCAAGCATGTACTGTATACCCCCTTGGCAATGAGCATGTAATCCCACATGGCAACGAGCATGGAACCCCTGGGAATGAGCATGGAACCCCTGGTAATGAGCATGTAGGTAAACAGTACTTATGTAGCATAATTTTTAATAGGCATTATGGTGTTTGGCATAATACGTAATGGACATTATGGTGTGTGGTTTAACATGTAATGGGCAGTATGGTGTAATTTTTTAAAGCGCGCCTTTGGCGTGCAATGCCCCTGTTTGTGGAGCATATTGGGCATTATCGCTCAATTAGTTTGCTATAGTGTGTATTTTGGCTCAATCCATGTGTCAAAATGTGAATTTTGCCTTAATCTGTGTGGCATAATGTGAATTTTGAATCAATCCGTGTGCCATAGTGTGAATTTTGGCTCATTCCATGTGGCATAATGTGTAAGAGGCAAGTACAGTATAAGGGGGTTACTATTGTGTTGCATGATTTGTATAAGGGGTATATGGTGTGGTAAACTTAGGTGACCACATAAAATGTGCTGAAATGTTGTCTACCTAGTTTTGGCTTTCAGTAATTTTTTTTAGGATTGGAGTGCCGCCTCCCCCCGCAAGTATTTTAGGACATCAGCGTCCTTCTGGTGCACCTTTGGAGGGCACCCGAAAATATATCTCCCTGCATTTTTCCTATGCAAGCCCCCTGCCTTTTCCAGGAATATATAATTAGTTGAAAGTATTTACATAAATAGAGACACACCCATGAGCAGACCACCCAACCAGAACACTGGCCACAACCCCTATTATTGTGCATATTAGGCCCTCCATAGTTTTCAGCTCCAGGCCCATTTAGACCTTAATCTGGCACTGGGTAGATGCCACTTGACAAAGGATGACAATATGGCAATAAAATCACTACACGATAATAACACCATCATTATTCCACCTGCCAATAAAAATCAGTGGGCGTCGTTATCTTGAATAAGAATGACTATATCACCAGCAGCTCAACAATCAACAATCTCAGGGGTACAAGAGAGAAATTTACTGAATTATCCAGTTGGGTTCCTCTAATGGGTGGTTGAATGGGAAAATGGTTACATTTCTCAATGAGGATTTCCCAAAGATACCACTGATATACCTATTGCCTAAAATCCACAAGAACCTAAAAAAGCCCCTGAAAAACTTATAATTTCTTCCAGAGGATAGCATTAGGCAATTGCTATCACAGTAAGTGGATTATTACCTACAGCCCATAGTACAAAAAAAGTCCTACTTAATCCATGGAGTCCTACTTCATCCACTACCCCCCCCCCCCTCCACCTGAGTGTAAAATGGCTACCGTGGATGTTGGTAGCCTGTACATCAACATGGATAACGTTGGTGGGATGGAGGTAACCATGGAAGCCATTTCCTCTAGTCCACATTACGTGGGCCCCCTGATTGAATTTTTTACATTATCGAAGGAGGTCATCTTGCATAAGAATTATTTTCTATTTAACAACATGTTCTACCTACAACTGCAAGGGACAGCCATGAAGTCCAACGTGGCCCCTGCTTATGCAAATTTCAACATGTATAGGTAGATGCATAAACAAGGCATGGCCAAACTGTGGCCCTCCAGCTATTGTGAAACTACACATTTAAGCATAAAACAAGAAGATTGTTCCACTATCCTCACTGCGCCTTGAGCCACAATAGGAAATAATTCCAAACGGGGGACAGTTCCACCCCCCAAAAATAACATACGAAGCAACAACAAAAAGGAATTATTTATAATTGCACACATCCCAGCATGCCTAGCTATATAGTTTTAGCATTCCGTAATAGCAAAACTGTGGCAAAAATAGATGGGACTTGTAGTTTCACAACAGCTGGTGGTCCATAGTTTGTTCATGCCTGGCGTAAACACATTATGAGTAATGATACATTTTCCAAATATATAGTGTTTTATCAGCGCTTCATCGTTGACCTCTTAAGAGGTGTGTGATATGTGATGTGGCCTACCTGATCAAATTTGTCAGCAATCTGAATTTATTTATACAGTATATATATATATATATATATATATATATATATATATATATATATATGCAGTACAAGAGATTGGCACTCTGGATAACAGGAACAGGTTAATTGCCGCGGTGCCTTCCAAACGGATAATATAGAAGGGTTTCTCCTAACACTGTGAGCCAGAAACTGGCTGGTTGTGGTGGAAAAAAAGAGGCAGCACTCTGCGGGCTTTGTCAAACACAAACGAAGTGTATTAAAGCATAGGTTTTTTTTGTCAACCTGCTAATTTTGTTATTTGTGGACCTGAGGAAAAAACCTTCGGGTTTTGAAACGTTGTCCGACCCTATGCTTTAATACACTTCGTTTGTGTTTGACAAAGCCCGCAGAGTGCTGCCTCTTTTTTTCCACCACAACCAGCCAGTTTCTGGCTCACAGTGTTAGGAGAAACCCTTCTATATATATATATATATATATATATATATATATATATATATATATATATATATATATATATAATCTCCATACATACAGTACATACAGTGGTCAGGGCCGGCGCCACCACTAGGCAGCTCTAGGCATTTGCCTAGGGCGCCGGCACCTGGAGGGCGGCAGTTCGCCCCTCACCCCTAGCGAACGAAAAAATTGCTGCCCCCTGCAGTGCTGGGGCGGTCAGCGGCGGCGCGGGAAGCGCTAGTTATTTGCTATTCACTACAGGGACCCCGCCGGCCGCAGCCAGCTTTATACACATGACGGCGCCGCAGGTACCCCGGTGGCACGGACACCCCTGACCGCCCCAGCACTGCAGGGAGCAGCAATTTTTTTATACAGGTACCACCCCCCCCCTCCCTCCCCCTGGCACCGGGGCGCCCCCACCCCGACTCCCCTGGGGCGCTCCGGTGCCTTGCACCGGCCCTGACAGTGGTCGAAGTGGGAAGTTTGAAGTGGAGGTAGGGAAAATTTAAAGGGATATAGGGTCAAATGAGCAGAATACCGGCCAAGGTTATTTTAAAGGGGCAATTATTTACAAGGCATGGTTTTGCTCTAGTCAGTACTCTGTGTGGTCAGTCAAGTCCCTCAATACCAGACCCATCAAACATGTTGTTATAGTCCTTGCATTGTGCACTGGGGTATAAAGGGTAATTCAGACCTTATCGCAGGGCACATTTTGTTTGCAAATCGGCAAAACCATGCCCTTGCAGGAGGGGGGTGGGGATCCAGAGAGAGTTAGATTTGGGTGTGTTGTATTGTTTCTGTGCAGAGTAAATACTGGCTGCTTCATTCTTACCCTTCAATTTAGATTTCAGTTTGACCACACGCACCCAACCCAAATCTAACTCTCTGCACATGTTACACCTGCTCATAGTCATGTTGGAATAGATAACAACCTTTCCCAAAATGTTGCCACAAGGTTGGAAGCATATAATTGTTCATAAAGTCTTTGTATACTAAAGCAGTAATATTGCCCTTTATTGGAGAGCGGAAGCCTAGCCCAAACCCTAAAAAACATTATCTCTCCTCCACCAATCTTCACTGTTAGCATAATACAGTCAGACATCTGCCGAACCCAGAATCACTCATCTGACTGCCAAACAGAGACTCATGATTGCCACTCCCCAGAGCACATTTCCACTGATACTCTGCCCACTAGGATCTCAATTTGCTTGATTTAAATTTTTGGAGGTATGACCTGGGTACTTAGGGGTTGATTCAGGTCGCTTTGCAAAAGCAAACTCCTTCTTTAATGGACAAAACCATGCGCACTGCAGGTGGGGCAGATGTAATAGGTGCAGAGAGAGTTACATTTGGGTGGGGTGTGTTAAAACTGAAATCTAATTTGCAGTGTAAAAATAAAGCAGCCAGTATTTATCCAACACAGAAACAAAATAATTCACCCAAATGTAACGCTCTCTGCACATATTACATCTGCCCCACCTGCAGTGCACATGGTTTTGTCCATTAAAGAAGGCGTTTGCATTTGCAGACCAACCTGAATCACCCCCTTAGTATCTGTCTGCCCATCTTTTGGGACTCCTAAGATTTGGACACATTCCTATATGGTAATATGTAGCATTTGCCACAGATACTGTCATGAAAGAATTCTCCATGATCTACATTTACCTTCGCTTTCTTTACACTGTCACAATGATACGTATACTGTATATACTTGCCACTGGCAGAAAGTTGTTGACATGTAAAAGCACTGTGAGCATTAGAATGAAGATAAAGATTTGCTACACACATTTGCTCAATTTTGAATGAGCCCCAATATTGTTACAACTTAATAAACAGACATACACAGTATATATATATATATATATATATATAAAGTGATAAGTATAACTAGATAAATAATACATAATGTAAAATAGAACAGAATTTCTTATATATTTAGCCAGATCTGTCACTCATCCCCTGTGTAGCTAACGGCTCAGCGGCATACACAAACCCTCCCCCCCCTAGGGAAAAGACCAGTGTTTTATGTGTATAACGTTTTCATGTGTATAACGTTCCACCCCCTTGACATCACCTCCCCACGCCCAGCCAGGGCTACAGTACATGACGCTCACCCACTGCCGGGAGCTGCATACTGTCCCCCACCCTCCTCCAGTTCTAGGGATGCCCATCGACCATCAATGATTTCAAATAATCGATGGTTTATGGCCGATGTTGAATACTTTTGCCATCGATGTGGGAGGACCAGATGATTTCCCTTCATCGATGGCAAAGGAGAACCGATCAAGTTTCAAAATGTTTTGAGGTGCCAGGACACGGAGCATAGCTCCGCCCCCCACACCCGTAAGTCCCGCCACCAAGTTCTGATTGACCCATGGCCTATTCAGTCAGATATAATGGATGACCATCGATAGCTACAACAATCGATGGTTATCCAAGTAATATGTTACTACTATCGATGGCAGGGTGCAAAATTACTATCAATGCCAACCATCGATGGCGCCTGCACCAATGCCTATCCCTACTCAGCAACAGCCAAAAACCTTTACTACCCCTCGTGCCCACACACCTCTATCACTGCCCTGCCTCCTGTTCTCCTGCCCCGTAACTTCCGCCAGTGGGGACCCACTCACCCTGTGTTGCCCACATTCCCCTATCATGCTTTACCACCCAGCCTCCTGCTCTCATGCACCCTAACTCCCACCCAGTAGGAGGAGACACTGACTCAGGGGCACCGTCCTGTGCTGCCACGCTGGACCCTCACCCACTGGCAGAAGCTGCACAGTGTCCCCCACCCTCCTCTTAAGTCCCCCGTATGCCCACAAACCCCTATCACTACCAGCTTCCTGCTTTCATGAACCGTAACTTCCACCACAGGGGAGTCGCTGGCGCTGTGTTGCCCACATACCCCTATCATGCCTTATAGCCCAGCCTCCTGCTCTCATGAACCCTAACTCCCACCCAGTAGGAAGAGGCACTGACTCAGGGCCACCATCCTGTACTCCTGTGCTGCCACGCTTAACCCTCACCCACTGGCAGAAGCTGCACAGTGTCCCCCACCCTCCTCTTTAGTCCCCCTTATGCCCAAACACCCCTATCACTACCCAGCCTCCTGTGTCATGATCTCCGCCAGTGGGAAGCCGCTGACTCAAAAACACCCTACTATACTATTGCACACACACACCTAAACAACACGCACGCACACCCCTCCCCCACACCCACAAATGTCACTGTACCCTCCACACTATCAATGTACATCTTACTCTGTAACCGCTTTTTAATTAAACAAAACAATACACACCCCTTCCAAATCATATGCTCTCTATTTAACACACTTTAAATATGAATTTGCAATAAATACGAATACAATTTTACATATTTTCAGGAGAGTAAATCCTGGAAATACGTATACGCCTAACAAATTTGTATTCTACTATATAATTACGATTTTTTTGCGCATATTAGCCTGAGTAAATTTCCCCAATGAGGCGGCACTCAAACTGGTTTTCTCCTAAAAAAATAATGCAGACCAACAACTGCAGCTAGGTCTGCATTAGACCTAGCTGCAGTTGTTGGTCTGCATTATTTTTTTTAGGAGAAAACCCGTTTGAGTGCCGCCACATAGTGTCTTATGATACTTACCTGTCTGTGTATTTTTGGATGGCACCACGGTAATTGCAGGAGAGTTGGAGTGCCAGACCACACACCCACATTATATATATATATATATACATACCTGACCAATTATGTTGCCAACATCAACTCCAGCCCTTCTCCCATCAAATACACAATCAATGTGCAGGAGAACTGCATAAATTTTTTGGATGTCTTGGTGAAACTAGATGGATGTCGTATCAGCACTGAAGTCTTTTGTAAACCTACAGATCGGAATATGCTCCTCCTGTCATCAAGTCACCACCCCCCACCCCTTAAAAAGGGCTTACCCAAATCGCAACTTATTCGTGTTGCCCGTATCTCCAGCTCTCCAGTTGCAGCGATAGAGAACACCAACAGAGTTGTGCAGCGGTTTGCGCAGAGAGGCTATAATATGAGGGCTCTCAGACAAACCCAATCTGAGGTCCTAGCTACACCCAGAGAAACCCTCCTGCAATCTAACATCAAACCTCATACCCAAGTGCTTCCTTGGAAACAACGATATTCCACCTCAAGCCCTGTGGTGCAAAGAGCCACCAATGCCCTTTGGCCCATAGTTAAGTCTGACAGGTCACTGCCAGGCCTCCAACAGCTTAAACCCATGGCATGCTATACCAGGGGGCGCAATATTAAAGATCATGTTATGCGCACGGACATCACCGACTTTGGCTCTAATACCACCACCACCTTTTTACACAAAGCCCCTGGATGCTATCGGTGCATTAAATGCACCACTTGTAAAAACCTCGTTGTATGTAAAACCTTCAAGCACCCTCACAAAGACCAGATGTTCAAAATTCGCCATGTGTTAACATGCCAGACCACACACGTCATCTATTTGCTTTTTTGCCCCTGCAAATTATACTATGTAGGAAAGACCATCCGCACTGTAAGGGAGCGGATGGCTCTGCATCGCTCCGCCATCAACAGTGCACGGCTAAGCAAGAAATCTGACCAACCTGTGGCCAGACATTGCCTGGAGGCAAATCATGGAGTGTCTGATATTAAATTCATTCTTATCGACCATATACCGGTATCTCTGAGGGGTGGTGACCGAGATGGTCAACTCTTAAAACTGGAATCCAAATGGATCCACAAGTTACAAACTGTAAAACCGCATGGACTGAATGACAGACTCAATTGGAACATTTTTCTCTAAATTCTGCTTAGTTTAGCCAGCGCCTTCAGCATTCTGCTTCCAGTCTATCTGTCATTTGTCTATTGTTACATGTTATATGTTGTTAGTGGTTCGTCATGTATTGTGTACATCATTATGCATCGTGTACACAGTTTCCATTGGCTACAGCACTGGTGGGCTAGTCCCACGTCGGTGACACGTCTTGTCCCGCAGCGTTGCCTAGCAGCGGGTACGCGATGACGTCAGCAGGAGGCGCCCCGTTCTCCGGAGGGAGACAGAACGTGTCATGCAGCCGGCGTGTGGAATTGGTCCGGGCTGAGCTGGTGAGTATATATGTGGTCCCGCCGCCGTGCGGGCTTTGTATATGTTTTTGTCTAGTTGAACAGGGCACATGGCGCCTTGAGAACAATACCTATGTATTGAAACGTTGGCTGTTTGTACCTGTGCACCTGTAGTTTGCATCTTGCCCTAATACATTGGCTGAAAAATCCCCTTGGAGTGACGAGTCTTCTTTGATTACCTGATATATATAATTTCAGAATGGGATGGCATTAGAGATTGATATAATAAATAAATACACATACAGTACCGCCCATAGCTGTGTTGATTTTTCTTGATTAAAGGGTTTGTGCCTTGATACATCAACACAGTGTTTGGGCGGTAAGTGTATTTATTTATAAAATCTGTCTCTAGTGCCTTCCCATTCTGAACACCTGCACATTTAACATTCAGTTAATTTAGTAGAAAGTCCCATCCTCCCCCCCCCAGCAGTGACAGCAGCACCCCCGTCCCCATCCCCCCCAGCAGTGACAGCAGCACCCCCATCCCCATCCTCCCTCCAGCAGTGACAGCAGCACCGAACCCCTGTCTCCATCCTCCCCCGCAGCACTGACAGCAGCATCTCCTGTCCCCATCATTCCCTCAGCAGTGACAGCAGTACAGCACCCCCATCCTTAATTATCCTTCCCCTCCTGTCCAACAGATTTGTATTGGATACTTGGATGGGATTGTATTGGACAAATAAAGGGAATAATTCAGACCTGATTGTGGGACAAATTTGTTCTCAAAATGGGCAAAACAATGTGCACTGCTGGTGGGGCAGCTGTAATATGTGCAGAGAGAGTTAGATTTGTGCCTCTCTCCCCAGCTCAGGACATAGTACTGAGCAGCATGTGCTGAGCTGGGGAGAGAGGCTGTTGCAGTGACAGTTGGTTTAAGGCGCCTATTGAATTATGTTGTTGTTATCTCATACCATTACTTAACTCTTATGCCTAGAAATAAATGACACAAACACCTTATCTAAAAATAACGACACTGACACCAACTGCGTAAGGTTAAAAGGTCATAGTTGTTTATTTAAGTGGTATGACCCCTATTTGTATAAGGGATGGCAAAGAAAGCGCTTGAGACCAGCACCATAAATGCGGGTGTTGCCATGGTAGCGACCTCAGCGCCCGCCAATGGCCACACCCCTTCTTGTGGGTACAGCCTGCGCTGTGACGGACATACCGCCCCCTTCTATTGCATGACGTGGACCTTCCATGAAGGCCAACGCCCCCAGCCGGAACTGGGGACTCGCCCGCCTTCTTGGCAAAGGGGGGGCAATACCGCACAGAGACCACCTGACACCCCACCTGCTTGCTGGTCGAGAGCGCCTTCTCGCCGATTGTTAACTAAAGCTATGGAAATAGAGAACCAAATTTGGTGGAAATGGCTTGATGCCAGGTAGCACAGAGAGAAGGGTAGGGAGGGTGGGGATCCAGAATCAAAGAGGCTCACTTCCTGTCTCTGATCACTGATATAACCCTCTCTGGCTGCCGCCCCCCTGCTACCTGATTGGCAGAACTAACTGCCACTCCACTACTATTTCCATAGGGCTTCACACAGATGCTTCTGCTGTACACTGCTTGTGGACAACAAATTCACAGGCTCTTAATCTCCCTCCAGCCTATGCGGCCCTCGCTCTGTCTAAGGCGCCTATTGAATTATGTTGTTGTTATCTCATACCATTACTTAACTCTTATGCCTAGAAATAAATGACACAAACACCTTATCTAAAAATAACGACACTGACACCAACTGCGTAAGGTTAAAAGGTCATAGTTGTTTATTTAAGTGGTATGACCCCTATTTGTATAAGGGATGGCAAAGAAAGCGCTTGAGACCAGCACCATAAACGCGGGTGTTGCCATGGTAGCGACCTCAGCGCCCGCCAATGGCCACACCCCTTCTTGTGGGTACAGCCTGCGCTGTGACGGACATACCGCCCCCTTCTATTGCATGACGTGGACCTTCCATGAAGGCCAACGCCCCCAGCCGGAACTGGGGACTCGCCCGCCTTCTTGGCAAAGGGGGGGCAATACCGCACAGAGACCACCTGACACCCCACCTGCTTGCTGGTCGAGAGCGCCTTCTCGCCACAGCCTGTGTTACAAAGACCCCGCAGGGTCACCACGCGTAACCAGGCCCCGCCATACCAAACAAATAACAACCTACGCTAAACTAACCTAAACTAGGGAAAATATCCTCCTAAAACCTGCCATGCCTGAGTCAGGAAGATGTACGCCATCTGTCCTGTACAAACCCAGAGTCCTTAACAATAGTAGGATGTCTGACCGCCTTGCCGCCCCGAGCCACAACATGCCTAGACACCGCATGGTTCAACCTCCTCATGGCCCTCTCGATTGCTGACACATTCCGGCAACCCCGCCAGTTAATGCGGGGAATTATGTCGGACCATACAATCCTCACACCGGGCCAGAGGTCCACCAGACGCACAAAGTCTGTCTTAATCTTAATGGTGAGCTCGATGCCTGTCCTCTTGACCAGGTCATTGCCACCTAAATGAATCACCAGAACATCGGGGCGGCCCCACTTACGGGCTTTGGCGGATAACAGCTCCCATAGACTATCTCAAAGGAGACCCATGACTCCAAACCAGCTAACAGCGAGTGCCTTCTCCAGAACAGGAGCACTGGAGGCTAGTGGGTGCCTAGCAGTCCAAAAATTAAAAGAGTGCCCTACGAACCAGACCCTACCCAGAGCCATATCGGAAGGGGGAGGGGCTGCAAAAGAGAAAACCTAGTGGTTAACATCATGATATACTTTAACACAACAAAATGCATACTACGGCCCAAGTGAAGGTGAAAAACTTAAAAAACCTTCTGTGAACTTTAGGGGACAGCCAATTGAATTAGTCCACAATGAAGGAAAAAGTAAAAAATTCCCTTCACACCGTCGATTCCGGAACGCTAGTCATTCCAGAACCGATTGTAAACAATCGTTTTTGAGCCGGCGCAACAGGCGCTTGAACTACAACTTATCTAACTTATCTATTCTTACATAACTCTTATAAGCGGAGGATTTCCACCTGCCAACTGCCTGAATGGCAGAAGGTGATCCTCCTGCCGCTGCTGCGCAAGTAGCAGCCCCAATTCGAAACGAATGCGTTCCGAAATCCTGCTCCCGCAGACCCAATTCTACCAAACATTGCCGAAACACAGCCGCAAACTGGAATCGGGTCAGCGGTAGCCCATCAACGTGCGCCAAAAACTGCAAGGCGGCCTCTGGTCTGCGGGAGCTATATTCCTTAGCTAAGGAAACCGGACACACAGCCGCTTCAGCCTGTGCATTAAGGGTAACCCAGTGGCCCCTGCCCATCCGATCCGTTTTGGACCGCTTAATCTCGCATAGCACTTGTCCTTCACGGAATACTACATCCTCCCCTAGGATGCCAGTGCGGGAGAGTTTGCTGGCTGCCACCAGCTCGCTGATGCGAAAAGCGCCATGAAACGCAAATGTAAATGCAACCTTAAACAGTGCAACTCCGCATTCGCTCTCAGCAACCCTAGCCAAACAACCCCCCAGGTCCCCCAGCATACTCATGTCTATGGGTTTGCGTGAATCCGGGGGAACTGGACGCACCCGTGTCCAACCCTTCATGGCTTTGGACAATACAAAAGACCTTGTGGGGTCGGGATCGCCGCGTAAGCGCGAATAGAAAGCGATGCCTGCCAAACGCCGCCGCCATAGCCGACTTTGACCTGCCCCGCCTATGGTGACCCCAAACAAAAGCGAGTACCTGGTCCTCGACCGACTCACCGCTAGCCTCGGGGGAGCCCTGAAACTCCACCCAGTCCTGCCATGCGGCCCCATAAATTCTACGAGTGGAAGGGGCCAAGGACAGAAGAGCCAGGTCTGTCATGCCGGATCTATGACCTGCCACACAAAAGGGGGGACAATTAAGCCCAAGTGGCGAAGCCTCAGGGGCCAACTCGCAAAACCTCGCAAACTTAAACCTCGAAAGGGCATCCGCTATGTTGTTATCCACCCCCGGGACATGCCTGGCCCTGAACTGTATGTTATGCCGTAAGCAAAGCAAAACTAAGTGCCGTAGCAGACGCAAAGCCTTGGGGAAGCCGCCCTCTGATTATTAATGGCATGCACCACCCCAAGGTTATCACACCAGAACACTATGTTCTGGTTAGCTAGCAGGGAGCACCTTTTTCAGCTCTGCAGAAACTATAAAATCGGGAAAAGCTCAAGAAGCAGCAGGTTGACCGTGAAATCACGATCAACCCACGACTGAGGCCACTTCGAGGCGCACTCCCCATGGAAGTACGCCCCGAAACCCGTAGATCCCGCCGCGTCAGTGAACAGCTGCAGTTCAACGTTGGAGGCGGGGTCAGAAGGCCAGATGAGCTCCCTATTGACTGCTCGCGAAAAACTGACCAAACTAAAAGGTCGTCCCGCATCTCCCCACATAGTCTGACGGTGTGATGAGGGTGCCTAACACCCGCCGTGGACCTTTCTAGCTTATGGCAAAACACCCTACCCATCGGGATAATGCGACATGCGAAATTGAAAGAGCCCAGTAAAGATTGTATGAGCTGCAACCTGACTCTCTTCTTTTCCCTGCATTCAGTAATGAGAGCCTGCAGCTTGCAAACCTTGTCCTCAGGGAGCCGGCAGCAACCTGCTGCAGTGTCTATCTCAATGCCCAGATAAGACAGAACCGTGGCAGGGCCCTCCGTCTTATCTGCGGCAATGGGGACCCCTAAAAACGCCGGGACATTGATGGCGGATGCCAGGATGTTTGCACACGTGCCCTGCCCGCCTGGCCCCACAAAGAGAAAATCATCCAAATAATGCGCCACGCCACTACAGCCTGTGACGTCATGAATGCACCAGTGCAGAAAGGAACTGAATTTCTCAAAGTAGGAGCAGGATACCGCGCATCCCATGGGCAAACACTTGTCAATAAATATACCCCCGTCTCAATGGAAACCCATGAACCTGAAGGACTCTGGGTGTAGGGGGAGGAGCCTGAAAGCCAACTCTATGTCCGATTTAGCCACTAGGGCCCCACTGCCAAAGCCCCGGACCATGCCTAGAACCTCATCGAACAACTTGGTAGTGGACGCTACAATGTTGCTCGGGGATGGCGTCATTGATGGACGCCCCGTGGGGTTAAGAAAGGTGCTGAATCAGTCTATATTTGCCCGGGGTTTTCTTAGGGACCACCCCCAGAGGGGACAAACAAATCCCAATCAGCGGGTCAGACTGGGAAAGGCCCCGCCATTCTGCCCCATTAGATTCCCGCCAGCACCTTTTGGTCTCGTCACCTCGGGCTGCCAGTGCCGACCCCGCCCTGATCTGCATCGCTTGCGGCAGGTCTATAAAAATTTTTGGGGTGACCTGCCCCACATAAACTACATTTTGCCCCTTGGTCACACTTGCCGTCATGAAAGGCAAAGCGCTTCTCTTTGCTGCCGGATCTCACCCCGTGTTTCCCCCTTGTAAAGGGCTTCTTGCCTAGAGGCTACACCGAAGGCAGGCCCCTACCTATGATCCCAGCTGAATGTCAACGTGTTTGCACCCTTTAAGATGGGTTCGGACCCCTCGTGAGTATGACAACACTTTACATAGTCATCACGCCATGCTCTGTCCTTGTCATTATGAACGTGACGTTAACCGGGAACAAGTAACGTAGTATGTTCACGACTTCATCGGGCCTGGTGCTGAGGTAACACGAGGCTAGTAACAGGCAACCCCCTTTAAGCCAATTGCTAAAACCCTGGCAAGCGAACTCACCCTTGGCTGAGGACCGTCTGGCCTTGCAAAGTCTTTTCCCGCATATGTGGTTAGTGTGAAAAGGTCTACAAAAACTGGCCCCTTCTAATTATGTATTTTGACCTCCCTTAACCTGATGGGGCCTTCCCACTCTGGGTGCACTTGGACCCCCAACCTGCTTAGCTACAGCGCGCGCCACCAACCTCGCAAATTCGTGCGGGCGCTAGGGGGACCCAAATTCCCCGCTGCTAGCCGAAGAGTGTAGAGGGGATGCTGCACACACAGAAAATTCAGTGTTCTCACCATCGATGGAGGAGCCTCCGTGCTCGTCAGAAGACGTAGCTGGGATTTCTGATTCGGCTGAAGGTAAAGGAGCCGGCATGCCGGATCCACGCTCTGCGAGGCCGGTACCCTCAGCCGCCGGGGATATCCCCCTGCTTGACATGGCCGCTTTGGGGAATGCTCGCAGCTGCCGGGATGCTGACATCACCCGGGTAACTGCAGCCTCCGACACGGCAGGCACCGAAGTCCAGTGGTGATGGATTAGCCGCAGAGAAAATACGATCTGCACCAACTGTGACCTCGAAAGAAAAACACAGGCATGAGACATCACAGCGCTAAAGACCCTGGGAAAGAACATGGTGGGATGTCACCTAGACTGACCCACGGCCCTCAGGGCGGGGGGGCACATTGGGAAACTAGGGGAATGTGTAGAGACCCTAGCTGAAGGGAAACTAGCCCAGAAAAGCTTGAGAATGCGCCAGACTACCAAACGAGGGACTGCAGCGGGTATGTGCCAGCCCACACAGGTACGTACAGGGGCGTATTTCTGATATGCAGCCTGCTGCAATGGAAAAGCCCGGCAACCAAACTACTGTAAGCCAGTATAAACAACTAGGTGCCCAGCGGTCAGAGGTGAGGTAAACAACCATGTATTCTGCAAACTGGTGACCCACCAGCAACAAAAACATTACTGGTAAACTCGTGGTAAAATTAAGAGGCATAAGGCCCTGTAAGCAAGGCTGCTCAGACTGGGACCCGGCTATGCCAGTAGGCAGGGAGGCCACATGGAGTGAGCCTTGGAGGGCATGCTGGTTCCTGTAGTGCCACAAGGAGGATTTAGGGGTAACTCCTGATAGGCTGGCTCTCAACTCAGATATATTAAGTGCTGTTATCATGTAGCCTTACAGTAAGACAATTATATCGAGTATAGGACTTCCGGCATCAGAGAAGCCGTGACGAGGCCTGGAAGCTTATCATATCGTCTGCAAAATATATGTAACTAAGATCTCTGAATGACCCTCTATTATGTTGGTTTTTCATATCTTATTACTAATGCCCTTTGGTGTGCTGGGGGTTAAATCCCCCTCCCTTGCAGCACCTGGGGGGCATTACTAGTTTCATTGAGCAGCTCTCACCACTGTTTTAGCTAACAGGGAGGGCAGAAATGGTGGCCAACTGTAACAGGCATGGCTGCACCCTCCCAAGTGAGGCAGGGAGCCCACAGACAGAAAGCATTGTGCCTCAAAGACACCCCCCATATTAAATGCCACAAGTGAAATCAAACCTAGTAACCAGACACCAGCAAGTGGTGCTGTAGTATCACCACTGCCAGCATGGAAATCCCCAGCCCTGACACTGCCTACATGTGGCTGCGATGGAGGACAGGGTATTCTGTGCAAGCAGGAGCAGTTAAGGTACACCGACAGAAAAAGCAAGCTGTACAGGGAGGAATGAGGAGGAAAGAGAGAGAATGTGAGCAATTCAAAAGTTACTTATCCTGCTTTAAGATTTAGCTGTGCTTCAAGCTTTAGCTGTTGTGCTTCCAGACAGATCCAGAATCAAAGAGGCTCACTTCCTGTCTCTGATCACTGATATAACCCTCTCTGGCTGCCGCCCCCCTGCTACCTGATTGGCAGAACTAACTGCCACTCCACTACTATTTCCATAGGGCTTCACACAGATGCTTCTGCTGTACACTGCTTGTGGACAACAAATTCACAGGCTCTTAATCTCCCTCCAGCCTATGCGGCCCTCGCTCTGTCTTCCCTCTCTCTGCAATGTAGGAGGGAGGAGCAGGACTCAGACCCCTCCAACAGACCCGGGGCCCGGTAAAAAGTACCCGCTACCCCCTCCCTCTCAGTGCCACTGCTGACACTGAGAAACACTGCTGTACAGCAAAAGGTAATGACTGGTCTGTGTGATATGTTACTGAGGAACACTGTAGCAGTGGCCGGGGAGATGTGACTATGTCCATCTATTATACAGGACACAGACCTCTGGAATGACATGTTATACCCACAGTACTGTACAGTAGGGGGATATTACACCTTGTTACACATGATCTCATTACACGTTGTATGTAACAGGATTTGTGTTCAGCGTTACCAGCATCTTATGGTGTCGCGGTTATCAGTACCAATAACTATAACACTGTGCGGCTGATTCAGTCGGAGCCGTTATGTCACATTGTGCAGCTGTAAAACACGTCAACAAAATCAAAACAATTGCCGGCATTTGCAAATTAGCAACACTTGTCGGATGTGTGTAGGTGTGCGCCAGCAGCGCGTGCACCAGGGTTGTGTCACACACACATTACACACACGCACGCACGGACTGTTAGTGTACAGGGTTTTTATTGTACATTGGTTATCTATAGATAGATAGATAGATAGATAGATAGATAGATAGATAGATAGATCTATCTATAACTATGTACAATATTTACAATATTTACAAATTTACATATATACAAATATATACAAATATACACAAATGTATACACTGTCCATGTCACCACCAATAAGCAGCAGTATGGCTATATATATACAGTCTATTTAGCCAGGATAGCGTATGCATCAACGTTATGTTGTGCCCGGTGCCAGGCGCCACTTTGCCACTCCCTGGGCCAACACTGTCTCCTCCACTGTCATCACGGCCCACATCGGACACCTCCAGCTGCTCCTCCTCATATATAGGAGTCAGTCTAGGTGTAAACCTGGGGAGCTTGCGCTTTCTGCTCTTTCTGGTGGTAAACCTATGGAGCTTGAGCCATGTGCTCCTTCTGCAGGTAAATGCCGGCCATGTGGAAATTATGTTCCATCTCTGATCTTCTATTGTGAAATCACCGTCTCTATCATAGACATCGGCATTCTGGGATCTCACAGGTGCAGCGCACTGCACATCAGCATCGTCATAACAGCACTTGCTAAGATAACAGGCCATCTTCACGGATAACGTCTTCCTTCATCCAGTTTCCGTGAAGATATGAGCCTAGAGCCAAACAGCTCAGAACATGTGTGACAACATTGCTCTGTGACATCATCACTCTGTGAAGCCTCAGAGCTTCTCACATTTGCACATATGGCAAAATCCTTTAGATGTTTATGAAAAATAGCGATCTGCTGTAGTTTTCCTAATTCATTCGCAGGCTTGCACGGGGCGGGTTCTCTTTCTGTCTGGGCGGCAGATATCTACTCGCAGTCATCTGCAACTTCTCAGATTAGTGATCCATGCCGAATCAGGCCCTACAGTATGTCCTATACAGCAATGACCTGCAAACTATGCCCCACACAGTATTGCCCCACACAGTATTGCCCACATAATAATGCCCCACACAGTATTGCCCACACTGCCTTGCACAATGGGCCCCTCACAATTATGCCCTGCACATTGGGGGTATTCAGACCTCATCATTCTGCACGTGCATATGGACCATAGTACGCAAACAGCGACAAAAATAAGATTTTTCTTTCATTGCAAGCCGGCCTCTATTGGACTGGCAGGAAGCCGGTGTTTGGGGGGTGTCATCCAGCCATTATCTGGGAGTGTCAGGGAAAACGCCGGTGTGCCCATGGGTTTTAAGGGCGGGTCTGTGACATCAGCTCCGGCCTCAATCAATCTGTCTCTGCCACACAGGCACAGTAAGATCTGGGTTATGCGCATATTGGAAGAATCATTATACAGTGAGTGAATTACAAATGGATTTGCAGCTAATCGCCAATCAGCCTGATTTTTGCAATCAGGATTTCACTCTTACTGGGTGGTGACTACCTGCTCACAGGACTTTGCAATTTCCAACAGCAGTGATCAGCTCTGAATCAGGCCCATTATGCCTTACACAGTAATTCCACACACATTGGGCCTAATTCACCCCTGATTGCTTGGC
This sequence comes from Crinia signifera, assembly GCF_055691185.1. Classification (NCBI taxonomy): domain Eukaryota; kingdom Metazoa; phylum Chordata; class Amphibia; order Anura; family Myobatrachidae; genus Crinia; species Crinia signifera. The sequence goes on from NC_139217.1 coordinate 187,924,756, forward strand.
CGGGAGATCATCGATAGACTGCGCATGAATACTTCGGGCTGCACGCATGTACAGTCTATATAATTACGATCGATTCATTATAAACTAATCCCCAATGACCCAAAGTGGCTGTCCACTATAGTACATTATAATTAATGATTATGCCCCATGATACTTCTGCTAAACGTTTGTCTAATCCATTTTTAAACGTAATTGGATCTCCCATCACAACCTTCTCTGGTAGATTATCCCATATTTATTTATTATTTATTTATTAACAGTTTCTTATATAGCGCACACATATTCCGCAGCGCTTTACAGAGAGTATTTGAACATTCACATCAGTCCCTGCCCCAGTGGAGCTTACAGTCTATATTCCCTACCACATGTACACGCACACAGACATTCTAGGGTTAATTTGTTGGAAGTCAATTAACCTATCTGTATATTTTTGGATTGTGGGAGGAAACCCGAGTACCCGGAGTAAACCCACGCAAGTACGGGGAGAATATACAAACTCCGCACAGTTAGAGCCATGGTGGGGATCGAACCCATGACCTCAGCGCTGTGAGGCAGTAATGCTACCCCTGGGGGTACTCTGCAGACCAGTTGGGGGTACTTGAAAATAGTATTGGTAATGGCGGAAGATGAAAAAAAACGTGTTTTGATGGCAGAAGAAGAAGACTTTTTGCTATGGTGAAGATCTATGTTGTCACTTATGGTTCTGTCTTCAGCATCATCAGCAGCGTCTCATTGTGCTTTTGCCTGACCTGCAATCCAATGGGAGCTACCCATGCTGCCCTCAGACATCAGCAATCATCTGCCCTCCACTGACACGGGTGGAAGAAGCAGCAGCATTAATCCTACAGGTGTAAGTGGGAACCCTGGAGACAATACACAACCAGCGGCCAGACACGGAAGGGCACGATTCCTGCCCGCTACTCCTTAATATAAGGACATGCATAAGGACACGCAAACCGCTCACTTCCACTCTACTCGTATTGTCTATATTTTAAATTGAGAGGAGGGGTACTCATCAATGAAAAGCCTAATCAAGGGGTACGGGAGAGAAAAAAGGTTGGGAACCACTGCTCTAGGCAGCTCTGAGATGCAGGAAGGCAAGAGGTCATTTGTCTTATTTTTCTATTTGTCATTGCTAGTTGAAATATAATTTCGCCATGCCTATTTTTATCTTGGTAACACCTGCAGTTTACTTGCTTTTGCCTACATAAATTCACATTCTTTTTTTTTTTCTTTCTTCCCAGGGCAACTTGAAATTCCCAATCCGCTCCTGATCAGACACCCCTCTCTTCAATGAGAACAACAACAAGGTTGGATGGACCCTGCCGGGATATCACGTCCCTATAGCTGCCAGCCCTAGATGTAGTTGTAGTTGTGAGTACGTTGTAGCCAGGTATAGTATAAAATCAGCAGGTATGAAAGTGGGTGAACAGAGCTAAGGTCAGACAACGGGCAATGAGGTAGAATTCAGGTGAAGATTCGGGGTGTGTCAGTGTGATAGAGCGCAGGGTAAGAGAGTGCGTCAGTTTGATAGAGCACAGGCAACGGGATGAGGGAGTGCGTCAGTGCGATAGAGTGCAGGGGGAGGGAGTACATCAGTGTTATAGTGCACAGGGTAATGGGCCCCATACATCAGCAATCACAATTTATGGATTTTCAGATATAGGGATATTTTGGCCAGATAAATGGATTTTACAATCTATCTGACTTTGCCCACACATTACAGATTTATTTCAGTGATCGGCAGATTTTTCCATCTAAAGATTGCATCTTCATATCTGGAAATTGCCCAATCGATTGCTGTTCATAATGTAAATAGATGAAGAAGACGAATTGGGAATGCCCACACATATAAAAAAGATCTGCAGATAATACCAGATTATTAAACATGTTTAAAAACCTGATTAAGCAATCGATTGGCGATTTTGATTGGGATTGCCAAAAGGGGGAGCCCACACATCTAAAATTAATTGTGGCAATCATCTCCATATCTGAAAATTGTCACAATTAATTGCTGATGTATGGGGCCCTTAAGAGAGTGCGTCAGTTTGATAGAGCACAGGCAACGGGATGAGGGAGTGCGTCAGTGCGATAGAGTGCAGGCGGCAGGGGGAGGGAGTGCATCAGTGTTATAGTGCACAGGGCGAGGAAGTGTGATACAGTGCAAGGTGAAGGTAGTGTGTGATATAGCGCAGCGGGAAGCAGTGTGAGGCCAGTGTGTTTTATTTATCTCTACTGAGGCCAATATGTTTTTTTCCCTGGAGGGGCAAATGGGTTTGTTTTATTTTTTTCTCCAGTGTGGGGGACAAAGTTTGTGACTGTGGGTGTCTCAGTCCTTATATTCATACGCTTTATAGTTGATAGGATAAAGTCACATTTAAAACTAGCAAAAAACTCAAGGAAGGCTGCAACTGTGTCTAATTCCGTAACCCACCCCTCTTGACAGACTACACCCCTCAACAGGCTCCGCCTCCATTAGGGCTGCTCCGAGAAATTTCCCGGGCTGGTTTTCCATTCCAATCCGCCCCTGCACTTCACCTATAAGTCAAGTTGCAATACAGGGCATCTTTCATACAATTCTAACCATATTTCTCACAATACAAACGTTCACAAATTAAGGGGGTGCAGCTCCTTATGCCGGTGTGAAGAGCACCCGTAGGGCGCGATGAATCACCTAGTGTACAATAAATGCTTTAAAATATTGTGATGCTCTGGCTAGTAGAGCATGTGCCATGTCAGGTAATGCATGGTAACAAAAGCTGCACCTATTTTTATCTTCTTGTTCTTTTAAATGAATGTTAAACATTAATAACCTGTTTAGAAATAGGATAATAAAATCCATTGTACTGCCAAATGTCGTTTTACTGTGAGAGAATTATCATATTTGAAAAGATTAAAGGTCTAATGTGTAACGAGTTCTAAGGTTTTCATTTTGAGCCTGATTTTAAGTTGCACACTATGCAGTAGCATTTGTAACTGTTGTCGCAGTTATGCCAACGCCAAGATGGCATCCAAATCCAAAGATGCAGCACAAAAACAGCTGCATTAACCCTTTTAGTGCCAACATCTCTGTGAGAAATGCGTAAAATATCCACAACAAAGGCCAGTGTCACTCACATTTGTTATATAAATCCGAATAAAAAAAAATTAAATTAAAGATCATATACCCTATATAAGGTAAATATTACAGGTCATTATGATGAATAAAAATGTTTGCTTGGCAATTTTCACACCTATTTTGACAACTTCCCTTGGCACTCAAAGGGATAACATAGCCCATCAGATTAATGCTTCGGTTACTCAGAATGGGATGGCATATTTATGCAGATCAAACCAATCAAACGGGGTCAATCAAAAATGCAGCCACTAGCTTGAGCATGCCCATAAATCGGTGGCAAATCCCCATTTTCTCCAATTCTGACAGATGCTGCCACCATTCTGCCTCCTAAATAGATGATCATGTCAATTGTATTGCAGCTTTGGGGCGCTGCATGAGATCTCATAGAACAAGTTCTGCAAATGCTCAATGCTGCGTCTGTGCAGACCTCTCTCCATCAGAGCTGTACAGAAACCAATGGTTTCTTAAGAACTCTGATTCAGGCCAGAAAACATACAATACTCTATGATGTTAACAACCATTTTGACCTTTACAGACATATTCATTGCATAACATATATTGTATAATACATACTGTACAGTTAATAAAGAATACAACAGCCTTAAAACAAATACCAAAAATATCAGAGCTTGTACCTGAACATTGGTTAAACTTGTGGGTGGTGAGCCCAGGGGCAAAAATATAATATGGGCCCCCTCCTCCACCCCAACCCAAATTCACATTATGCAACATGGCAGTGCGTGACAGGGAGAGGTAAGGGGAGGCAGAGTGTGACAGTGGGCCCCTTAGTCACGGTTTGCGTCATCTATACTTGCATAATAAATGTATATTTTTTTCTCACCAGGTATCCAGTCTTCCATTGCTACTTGCCATTAATGGTACCAATGTATATAGGGCCTTATTCTAGTTCACTCTTTCTGACATAATCCTTCTTAGATGGACAAAATCATGTGCACTGCAGGTGGGGCAGATGTAACTTGTGCAGAGAGAATTAGGTTTAGGTGCGGTTTTACTTCGAAGTGAGATCTATATTGCAGTGTAAATATAAAGCAGTCAGTATTTTCCCTGCATAGAAACAAAATAACTCACCCAAATCTAATTATCTCTGCACATTTTACATCTGCACCCTGCAGTGCACATGGTTTTGTCCTATAGATTGTAAGCTTGCAGCAGGGCCCTCCTACCTCCAAGTCTGTCTGTTGTTACCCAGTTTGTTTTATCACTGTCTACTATTGTAAAGCGCAACGGAATCTGCTGCGCTATATAAGAAACTGCAAATAAATAAATAAATAAATCTAAGAAGGAATTTGTCAGAAAGAGTGAACTAGAATAAGGTTCAATGTGTCATCATACTACCCTTTTAAAACTGGTCTGGGAACAGATGTTTGCATCCTACTTGAACTGTTAAGAAATACTTCCACATATTTCCCCAAAGCACATAGTATTGCAAAATTCTGACTATAAACTGCAGATTGTTTTGAGTACAGTTTTATGTTTTATCTGATTTAATCTAAAAATATCTTCTCAGCTATTCTCAGATCCTGCTTAGAAACTAGAAGAAAACAATAAACAAATGTATGCTTGACAAAACTGTCCATGTGGACGTATCAGGTACTGAGCTGATCCACATCTACTCCATACGCGCACACAGGGAGAGGGGGGTCTGAGTGCCTAGAAACCCTCCCTGCACACCAATCCATTGGGTATCCGGTCGATAGGTCGACACATATTAGGTCAAAATGCATTGGGTCGACCACCGAATGTAGACATGGCTTAGGTCAACACATGAAATATATCAACATGGCTAAAGTTGGTAGGATTGGAAGGTTGACACAAGCAAAAGGTCGACATGAGTCCAGCATATGCAATAGGGCGTGAGTGACGAAACACGTAGAGAGCAGCCTGTTTCTACCCCAGCACTTCATTCAGGAATGCTATTTTTTATTTTCACTTATGCACTTTAATAAACTTCACAATTTAATTTTAATTGGAGTTTTCTTTCTTATAAAACTGCGTGGCACCCACAGATGGAGCCCCTGTCATCTTTGCCCGGCGCACGCCAGAATGTCCCCTCTGGCGAGCTCCGGCAAACAGGGACTCCAGTAAACTGGGACACGCATCCCAGTCTCTCGATGGCTGCGTCACTGCTTCAGGGAGATGGGCAGGGTTAGGGGGAATTGGGCAGCAAGGGGGACCGTTGGCGAGGGAGGTGGTGGACATTGGCGGCGAGGCTTTGTTGCGTCTCTGGCTCGCGCACCCCCTGGTGGGAGCTGGTGGCTGCCAATTGTTTTGCCAGCCCCTGCCTGAATGAGAAAGGCTACATCTGTACATTCGGATCACAACTTTGCACTCGTGGGAGACTGCTTTAAGGGGCCCAATCCGCATCATCCGGGTAGCATCCTGCTAACCACAAGGAAAAAGTAATAAAGATCACTGTTTGATGAGCAAAAAAATCACTTAAATACGGTACACACATTACCAATATTGGAAAAGTGTGGATACTTACCTATTACACTAGAGAGCGCTGTTTCTCACTCTTTTTCTAGTAAAAATTCCTCAGACGATAAAGTAAGGTTTCTACGGTTAACTTGCATGGGCTCCTCCGATGGCAAGGGGAGCACTCAAAGATGGACTGGTAGTAGCTCGACCCCTCTCCTAAGCCCTCTCTCGGAGACGCAAGTCAATTTTAGTGCAGAGGGATATCAAGTCTTCTAGTCTAGAGGGGAGATCTCTAGCCGCAAGCTCGTCTTTGATTTTTTTCAGAAAGCCCGTTCATGAAGGCCGCAAGGAAGGCTTCCTCGTTATAGGCCAATTCGGCGGCCAGAATCTTGAATTGTACTAAATACTGTCCCACTGTTCTGCTTCCTTGACGTAGGCGAAGGATCTCAGTCGCGTTGATAATCAGTCAAGAGTGGATCAATTTTTTCCCACAACGGAGATTCCCAGTTTAGAGCGGGACCGGAGAGAAGGGATATCACGTATGCCACTTTCGTGCGATCAGTAGGGAAGTATGTGGATTGAAGTTCGAAATGAATTTCGCACTGATTAATGAATCCTCTACAATTTTTTGGAGTGCCATCGAATTTAGCTGGAGTGGGGAGTTGAAGATGAGCTATAGTAGCTGTCGTCGGACACACTGGTCTTGGTGGCTACACCGGTGCGTCTGCTGCTGCTTGGCCCTTCTGCAGGGTGGTATGAATTCTATCCAGCCGCGTTGACAGTTCTCGCAGGGCAGGGATGACTTGCTCCTGGGTGAAGTTCTGTTGATCTAACCGGGACGCTAGTTGTTGTACCGGAGCAGACCCTCGCTCCTGCACTGATGCTGGATCCATGAAGTCAGTACAAACTGTCACGTTCCGTGAATCTGGTGAAGGACCAGCTGGAGTGTAGCGGAGGCTGGGTGCTTTGATATAGGGTGATTGCATGGACAACAGATCAGGATGAAACCAGTTATTAAAGTTAAAACTTTTAATGGAAAGGGTCTGGCACACAATAATGATGGTGATGAAACAATGATGATATGGATGAAGATAAGGATGAAGAAACTGAAGATGATGAAACCAATGAGAATGAAGGTACTGCTGAATGAGGTCGTGGCTGCAGAGGACCAGGGATACTGGGCCACGGATGATAACCATCGGGACGTGACGAGGGAGGATCACACCTTTTGGGTGTTAGCCTTAATGTCCATTCTGATCCCTATAGGCGGCAATGGAGAGTCCGTGGTAGTACTTGGAAATATTTGCAGTGGACGACCAGCAAGAGTAGCGAGGTAGGGCGGCTTCACACGAAGAACGGGGAGTCAGGCTATAGCTGGGAGTAGCTGCAGAATTGTCAGGAGACGCGCAGAGAGCTGCTATCTAATGGACAACATTGTACTGACTGCTGGTCTGGCCCGGCTTGTCAGCATTTATGCGCTGAGCTGTGCAATGATTGGCCGGGTTGATGGCATAACGGCTAAGGCCGCGAGGAATAGGTTCTAGGAATCAACAAGATGGCCGCCGCCTGTAGGGCGACACTATTCAGCCAGCAAGGAATACTATGCAGAGGCACTGCAGCCGACACTTCCTAATCTGAGGCCTAGGAGGACGTGGACGCCATCATGGCGGATCCCGCCATACGCCGCCCAGAGCCAGGACGCCAGAACACTGCAGGCCAGAACAGACACCCGGAGAAGGAACAGGCGCCATGGTGGATGATAGAGCGCCAGAGCACTGCAGGCTGGGACTGGAACCAGGAGCGGAGGTGAGCGCCAAGGTGGAGGACATACCGCCAGGGCACTGCAGATCAGGGACAGCACTGGGAGCGAAGGTAACTGCCATGGTGGTTGTGACAACTTTATTGTAAGTGCATTGTCTACATTAAAACCCTTTGAATTTTATTGGTCTGCACTATGTTGTATTCTATTCTTTCTCCCCTATTTGTTTAATAGCGGAGAATTGGAAGGATTGAACAAGCTGGACCATCCATGTCCACCCATTTACATAATCAATCCGTGATTTCATCCAAGCTGTGTTTGGTTTTGTATATTTATTTGTACAAGGTCTACTTTACCTTGGGGCATAGCTACATCTGAGCGCTATCCTTCAGATTTTTCCTATTTGTAACACAATTCTAAAACAAAATATTTTTATTTTCTAAAAGTTATACATCCAAATTAAAAATACATCTGATCATGAAATACATAAATAACCTAATAAACAGTATACAACATAAAAATTCATCATAACACATATAACTGTACTATTGTATTGAAAGTTTCTGGGACCGGAGCCAACTCACTGCCTCTGTAACAGAATAGGATACCCTCATATCGCGGTGGACATTTTAGAGGACCTTTTACCAATTAGTTGGTGATATGCTTTTTATGTTTTTATTCTATGTGAGTGCATTTATGAAATAAATTTGGGTACTTGTGAGTTATCTGGGCGCCCGATTTCTAAATCGGGTCGGATCGGGCACATCGCATCGCATCGCATGCGACCATCGGATGCGATGCGATGCGATGACCCGATTTTTCTATAGGAATCAATGTTAAAATGGACTGAGTCCATTTTAACATGGAATTCAATGGGAAAAAGGGGTCCTTTTCATACCCCTACTATCCAAGTGGGCATGGAGTTGGATATAAACCTGTGGCGAGCGTAGCGAGCCCCGCGAGGGAACACGGAATACCGTCCCCTCGCGGGGCTCGCTTCGCTCGCCACGCTTCGGGCTCGGTGGCTCGCTACGCTCGCCACAGGTTTATATCCAACTCCATGCCCACTTGGATAGTAGGGGTATGAAAAGGACCCCTTTTTCCCATTGAATTCCATGTTAAAATGGACTCAGTCCATTTTAACATTGATTCCTATGGAAAAATCGGGTCATCGCATCCGATGGTCGCATGCGATGCGATGCGATATCGCATCGCATCGCATCTGATTGTATGCCTTAACTTAAGGCATACAATCAAAAAATCGGGCGCCCAGATAACTCACAAGTACCTAAATTTGTTATTAAGGGGGAAATTTACCAATATGAAAAACCTAGTTTTTCATATTGGTATTTTCCCTACGACTGCATACGACTGTTTAAGTCGTATGCAAAGTCGTGTTCCGGAGGATCAGTTACAAAGCAGTCAGATACGACTGCTTTGTAACCCTCCGATGGTGTAATGATTCGTATTAGCGGCCGTATATACGGCTGCTAATACGAATTATTTCTAGCAGTCTGCACGGATCAGTCAGATCCGTGCAGGCTGCAAGGTGTAAAAAAAAATAGAAAAATAAATAAATAAAAAAAAAACGGCGTGGGGTCCCCCCCACAGCCGAAACCAGCACCAGGCTGACAGAGCCTGGAGCCGGTAATTAAAAATCAGGGAACCCGACAAATAGGGGTTCCCTGATTTTTAACAACCAGCCCCAGGCTCCTGCTTTGGGGCTGGTTCCCAAAATACGGGGGGCAAAATGAGTAGGGGTCCCCCGTATTTTAAGAACCAGCCCCAGGCAAAACCAGCCAGCAGGGTAATGCCACACCCGGGGGGAGACTTTTTATGCAAGTCCCCCCGGCCAAAGCATTAACCCTACCGACCAGTCAGCCTTGCCAGGGGCCCTGGGGGAGTGGGGACCCCCCCAATAAAGGGGTCCCCCCTCCAGTACTTACCTGACCAGGCTGAAGCCTGGTGCTGTCCTCGATGCCCCTGGGCGGTGGGCATCGAGCTGATAGTTGTGTAAAAAAATAGAACAAACTATTGTTTTTTTACTGTGGCACTACAAGTGCCAGCAAGCTGGGACTTGGAGAACCACAAGTCCCAGCCTGCTGGGCATTAAAGGGCCCGCTGGGTCTTGTAGTGCCACAGTAAAAAAAATAGTGAAATAAAACACACTGACACCCATTTTAAATAAAAGTTTAATACACACATTACATACATACTGATACTTACCTTTCTTGATCCCGTAGGTAGCCCTGGTGCTGATGTCCTGTGTCGTCCTCCAGGTCCATGTCGGCTGTCTGCGTCGTCCTCCAGGTCCATGTCGACGGTCCGTGTCGTCCTCCAGGTCCATGGCGGTGTCCGGGTCCGAAGAAATCCATGTTGGAGCTGTGGAAGGAAATCCTACTCACCTGTTCCTGCGCTGAAGAAGTCTTCTCTTGATCCGACGTAATCCAGGTAATCTTCATGCTGTCGGCGCTCCCCGCTGTCTGCGCTGTCTCTGCATCGCGCTGAGGAGAGATGCTGAGATGTTTCATATTCGGCGCCTCTCCTCAGACTGAATTCTATTGGCCGCCTAGCAGGCCAATCAGGAGCAGAGACAGCGCAGACAGCGGGGAGCGCCGACAGCATGAAGATTACCTGGATTACGTCGGATCAAGAGAAGACTTCTTCAGCGCAGGAACAGGTGAGTAGGATTTCCTTCCACAGCTCCAACATGGATTTCTTCGGACCCGGACACCGCCATGGACCTGGAGGACGACACGGACCGTCGACATGGACCTGGAGGACGACGCAGACAGCCGACATGGACCTGGAGGACGACACAGGACATCAGGACCAGGGCTACCTACGGGATCAAGAAAGGTAAGTATCAGTATGTATGTAATGTGTGTATTAAACTTTTATTTAAAATGGGTGTCAGTGTGTTTTATTTCACTATTTTTTTTACTGTGGCACTACAAGACCCAGCGGGCCCTTTAATGCCCAGCAGGCTGGGACTTGTGGTTCTCCAAGTCCCAGCTTGCTGGCACTTGTAGTGCCACAGTAAAAAACAATAGTTTGTTCTATTTTTTTATACAACTATCAGCTCGATGCCCACCGCCCAGGGGCATCGAGGACAGCACCAGGCTTCAGCCTGGTCAGGTAAGTCCTGGAGGGGGGGGACCCCTTTATTGGGGGGGTCCCCACTCCCCCAGGGCCCCTGGCCAGGCTGACTGGTCGGTAGGGTTAATGCTTTGGCCTTTGGACTTGCATAAAAAGTCTCCCCCCGGCTGTGGCATTACCCTGCTGGCTGGTTTTGCCTGGGGCTGGTTCTTAAAATACGGGGGACCCCTACTCATTTTGTCCCCCGTATTTTGGGAACCAGCCCCAGAGCAGGAGCCTGGGGCTGGTTGTTAAAAATCAGGGAACCCCTATTTGTCGGGTTCCCTGATTTTTAATTACCGGCTCCAGCCTCTGTCAGCCTGGTGCTGGTTTCGGCTGTGGGGGGGACCCCACGCCGTTTTTTTTTTTATTTATTTAATTTTTCGATTTTTTTACACTGAAGCCTGCACGGATCTGACTGATCAGTGCAGGCTAAAACGCAAATACGACATGAAAATGGTGTTCTATTTTCCTGTCGTATTTGCGTGGGTGTTTTACACCACTAAGCAGCCGTATTATCAGTACGGCTGCTTAGTAAATCAGAAACCACCATTCTTTTGAATGGTGATTTCTGTCGTATTCTATCGATGGTGTAGACATTCGTATTTGTAAATACAAATACGAATGTTCCATCTTTAGGACTACGAATTGTTGTATTTTTGGGATTGTAAATCCCGAAAATACTAATTCGTAAAAAAAAGGTGTATTTCTCCCTACGAATACACCTTTTTTCTACGAATCCATTTCGGTAAATGTCCCCATAAATTTCCAAACAGTATTGCACTATGTCCTTGTACCTTTGAGCTCTTTTCAATGCCTTCACATTTGCTGAGCCTGTAAAGGGAAGAAAAATCAAAGATATCCAATCTTGGGTGGATTGATATCCTTTTATTATACTAAGGAAATGTTAGTGGAAAATTGGAAATAAAGAAATTAATGGTGTATTTTCAATATTGCACTATTATCCTTCTCTTTGGAGTTATTTTCAGAAATTAAAAGGAGCCGACATAACTTGGGGCCTTATTCTGGTCTGTGCGGCCGGAGCCGAATATGCGGCCAGGACCGTGCGTCCTAAACCCCGCCTTCCGTACGGATCGCTCACTCCGTCCGAATGCGGTAAGCCGCTAACCGCACGGAGCACGGGTGGATTTCTCATGTATACACCTCCTCCATCTCTGGGAACCTCCCCCATCATTCGATGGTTGCAGACCATCGAATGCAGAACCGAGTGGTCAGGCAGCTCCCGCGAGCTCAGACCACTCGGGCATTTCTCCGTGCAAAAGCAGGGATCTGGGCGGGCAGCTGACATCCGGCAATGTCATATGTCCGCCCCCTACACGTGCGTCACGGCCGCATTACCATACGTACGCCCAGCGTTTTCATGGGAACGCATATGTTAATGAGTCCAAACAGCCCTTTATGCCCCTCTCCTCCCCCTGTTCGTAGTGTAAACAATTCATGCGGAATTTGGACGTATGTCCCTTTCGCACAAGCGCAGATATGCCTCTGCACATGCGCAAACACAAAACATCGGCGGAACGAACGCACACGGACATATCCGCACCAACCAGAATAAGGGCCTTGGAGAGAACTTACTATATGTTCTAAGGAAAGTTTACTAATATTCCTTATCTGGCTATTGGTGATAGACAACTACTGGTGGCGCTTTTGGAACAACACTATTCTTTTGCATGCTTATTTATAAAACAGGGTGATCATGCTTATGTCTTTGGTGAATTCTAGATTTTCCTTGTTCATATTTACAGTATGTTTTTATGAAATAATGATAGCATCATCAATATATCTTGCATATATTATCAGTTTGTCCAGGAATGGGCTATTTGTCCAGATATTTTCTTTTTCCTATTGCGCTAAACAAAATTGGCATAGGAAGGTGCAAATGTTGGCATGTACTGCACACTAAGCTATGCGTGCAAGGTGAAAATAATTTGAATGCAATAAATTGTGTATGTAACTTGAACCGCTAGATGACAATGAAGGCAGTGAGGGGATACCCGTGACACGATAGATGCTTCAGTGTATTAATCTACATGTACTTGAGGGACATGAGCGCACATGCAGTGGTGACTGTTCCAGGAACGATTAGGAACAATCCACATTACTAATAGTCGCTACACCCGTTAATTGAGATATTTGTACATTGGAAGGGACGATCTGCCACATGTACTTGCATGAGATCTAGTACAAAAAGTATGTGCAGCAGATACTCTTTGTACTAGATCTCATCTCATCGCAAAACCGAGATGCGATGAGATGCGATATTGTATACAATATTGTATACAATAATTGTAACGTGTATGGGCACCTTAACAAAATTATTATCATTATCACCTGTTTGATATGATTGGCTAATCAGAAACCTGACTACAATCCTACAAGCTCAATGAATTGTGCAGGTATACAAAGAGTAATTGATCCTTTTTAAAGGGTGGTCACATCAAATATTGATTTGATTTAGATTTTTCTTCTGTTTGTTAACTTTGCATTTTGTTAGGTGATAAAAAAAAACTTATACCACTTCTATTTTTTAAAGCATTCTTACTTTGAAGCATTTTTTCCACACCTGTCTAAAACATTTGCACCGTTTTGTACATCACCACGTGGTCACACAATTTCAATCCTAAAAGATGTTGTGATCACAAAGTTGTGATTTTAATACACTCATAATGGTGTTTAAAAATTGGGAATATCACAAAATACTTCAGAATAGGTAGACGTCATGACTGTATAGATAATACTTGGGGGATGCCCCCTCAGCAAAACCCAAAAGCAGTAGCAAGAGTAGGCACATCAAATGGGTCTTCTAGTTGGAGGTCTTTCTTCCTTAATTCTCAGTAACCCCTCTGTAGGGTCATTTGCATTGGAGCACAAATTCCTTTAGCAATAACATTACTTCCATCTGCAAGTTTAACTCTTGTTTAATTGCCAAGTTACAGTATGCCTAGAAATTTGTATCACTTTGTGGGTACTGACTAAACACTAGCAATGGGACATACAGTATGACCTTGTGTTGCTAAATGGGGGGTGATTCAGGTTGGTTTGCAAAAGCAAACTCCTTCTTTAATGGACAAAACCATGTGCACTGCAGGTGGGGCAGATGTTACATGTGCAGAGAGATTTAGATTTGTGTGAGTTAATTTTTTCTGTGCAGAGTAAATACTGGCTGCTTTATATTTATACTGTAATTTAGATTTCACTTTGAACACACCCCACCCAAATGTAACTCTCTCTGCTCATTACATCTGCCCCATCTGCATTGCACATGGTTTAGCCCATTAGAGTGTGGTTTTTATTTTGCAAGCCAACCTGAATTAGGCCCAAAGTTTCACTGCAGATATTTTTATTTTCATGCATGCAAAAAGTATTTCTTGTCATGCTGGGGGCATGCTTAGCTTCTGGCTGCTTCCATACCATTTCTGTAATGGACAGTGATGCCAAGAGATAAGGGGAGGGACAGAGCTGGATAAAGTGTGGGGGCAGGATGTACTTACCCGGGCCCCCCGTCACCAAAAATGGGATAATTGGAAGAGTGTAGTTTGAGGGCAACATATTTAGAAATATTCATTGGTCCTGTGCTTTCCATATAATGCAATGTATCATGTGTTGCCCCTTACTACATTTGAGGCTTTAAGGGCAATTCCAGTGGCACTGTCCATTTTTTTGGTTTTCTATTTTACAAAAATAGTGTGTACTCTGCTTCAGGCCTTGTTCCCAGCACTGTAGGGTAATAACTCGGAAAAAACCCCACCTTCTTGTAGATATTCTATAGGTATATACTGTATGTCTGCAAGGAAACACAAGGTGATTGTTAGGTTAATATGTGAGCAAATGTACTGGGCATTTTCAATGTGTGTTTGAAGTGTTGTAACTAGCTTAACTGTGTCAATATTCATTTGCTAGAGAGAAAATACAACTAAACCATACCTCCCGGATGCCTGAGCTCACTCTGGCTAAGCCCTTCACTGTCACAAATAGAAATCTGGTCTCACAGGATCTGGCCACTAGGGGATTTCCTTTTACCATCAGTAACTGCCCGTTACTAACGCTACACACTCACAATGAGGCAGTGAAAAGCCCCATCTAGTATCTATTCCCAAGTAGCGGGGAAATGCTGGGACTGAGTAGATTGTTCTCATTCCAGAGGTTTGTAGCCTCTGATGGGGAGTCATTGGAAAGCCCAACTTAGTACCTTAACCTTGGGATGCGAGAAACACTGTGACTGAGTAGAATGCTCTTCCTAGGGGCCTCAACCCTCAAGGGATCCAATGGAAAAGCCCAGAAGAGTATCCATTCCTATGCCAGGGGTTGGAAAACATCCTAGGTAGGAGCAGAGAAACACTTGGTCAGATACCGATTGGCTGGCTGCTTAGAGCCCTAGGTGTAGCGTGCCTCCATGAAAACTGGGAGGTGCCCTAAATGTACACTGGTGTCCACACCAGCATGTTTTGGTACTATCACTTTCCTTCTTAGCTAGCACAGCACGTTCTTGGCTGGGGCAGGACAATTTTTCACACCCACCCCTGCCTTATGGCTGGGGTCTCTTTTCCTATTTATTTTTCTATACCCTTCTCACGTTTGTCACTTTTTTCATGTTTTCTCTTTTTTGTTTGTTTTGGTCACGTTTTTATTGGCTGTAGGTATGATCCTTATGGGCTACCTACTCCCCACATGCCAAAGTTCTCTCATCTTGGGGAGGGCTGCGGTCCCTGAGGGTGACCCCGAGCCACAAGGCAGAGGGAAGTCCATCAAGAGTATCTCAAACTTTGGTGCGGAGGACCCACCCACCCTAACCCCATCGGGGGTGAGGGAGGAAGGTCTATCTGAGCTTTGGCAAGGAGGACCCACCGATCCCTATTTTCCCCTCTTGGGCCTTTTGACTAAGAGGGGTTGGGGCAGTAATTGGGCCTTTCTCCTTTGTATGAGGGTCCATACGTATGTACGCCCCCTATGCACAATTTAGGTCACTGCTCTTGGTGTTTGGAGCCCCACCTTGTGATCCAAGTAGAAAAAAAAATTGAATAAAACCACAATAAGAATCTGTGTCTAATAGGTCATTGTGTTTTAAACATGAGCAAAGAAAAAGTAAAATTCATGCAGATGGCTTGAGATAATGAATCTTTTCATTCTGTTAAAGTTATTAAATATTTTCCTTTTTTTATATAAATAAAATCCTTTTATGAAAAAGTAATTTCTTTTACCCTAGTACAACTAATGGCATGCTCATTCAATTACTCATATATCTGCATTGACCTGTGTATAGAGTTACCACTTAATTAACCTAGGCAGCTGAGTTTTACTGATCAGTATGTCAAATTGTCAGGTGGTAAAAATGACTTCTAACTTACTAAGTTACAGGTGTATTGATAAATAGGCTACAAAGCATTCCATTTTTATTGTAATATGTGGGAAAACAAGAAGTAAATAAGTCTGGGTCAATTTGTGTTCCTGGACCGGTGCCTAAAGAAGGAGTAGGTGGAGAAGCAAAATGCACGAAGCTTGCTGGTTTAATGAAGTTTCTGCAAATAAACTGGGGATGTGTACATCGTGAATTCTAGAAGATTATGGAGGATTAGCTATGATTAGGCTTGTTAAATCCTAATAAGTCCTTAACTGATGGATAATACGCAAGTTTCGCAGTTAGCGTAATAATTCCGCAAACAGTTACCCTTTATCACTAACTAAGGGTATTCCTATGCGTAGCGCCACGTAGTGTACCTTAGCAGCGTTCTTCGTGCTACACCGATACCATTATGGCGGTATCTTTCCCAGTACAAAGTACTTACACAATATTACAATATACCAGGGATCGCTTCTTTAGATAAGTCCACTTATTGAGAATAACTTACATGAGACTTGGTATAAATACAGAGTAAGGGTACAAAGTCCTTATTAATGTATTTAGTTCCTAATGGACAAAAATGGGTAACATGTTTAATAAAGAGGCAGACTAGATGGGCCAAGTGGTTCTTATCTTATTCTATGTTTCTAGAATATAGAAAGAACACATGTTATAAATTTCTTATATAATCTTACTTAATAATAACAAAGGAGAAAAACAAATGCAAGTACAATCAGCTACAACACAACCGCAGCAATATATAGGGTCCAGACAATAGAGTACAATAAAGTTCTTCATTGGTCAAAAGGTCAGGTTTCGCCTGTCCTTATTGGTACAGTAAGGATACACAGCTGGGTCTTTGTTCAAGGCTTCGTCATCATGTTTAGGGGTCCCTGCTGTGCAGCTGGTTTAAACTGGATTCCTTCTGTTACTCATTCCTCGTGGCAATGTATAGATTTTAATATGTACCGTTCATAACTTCTGAACGATATATGCTGTGTTCTCCAACGAAACACTGGAGCACTGCGAGTGAGACGCTAAATACACAGACACTGAACATGACAGGGAATGATAGTGTATTATCCTTAATACTATGTGTTACGATATTAAACCATATAACTATATTTTAATATTTATGAATGTGGAGTATGAATCTATGTGTATTATTATGGCTATTATATTCGCACAATTCGCCTACTCTCCTCATTACGCTCTATACGTACATATGCAAACGTAAATGGTGGCCATAATATGCTAGCGCACACTGCGCTAGCATATTATGGCCACCATTTACGTTTGCATATGTACGTATAGAGCGTAATGAGGAGAGTAGGTGAATGCAATCCGACTTTGACAAGCTTGATTCTGGAGACTGATGGTAACCTGTGGAATTCCAGGCTTGGTATGTGTAAAACTTGGCACTAACAAAGTCTGTGGTATCAGGAATAGATCTGTAGGTAGCATAATGAATATCAATTGGACAGAACTCTGAACCGAAATAAATAGGGCTTAATCAGGATTGTGGACCACAACCAGTGAGAAGTGAACTTTACACATGGTCTAACTAGGAGTACTGGACAGTAGTCTTGGACCAGTGGTAGGAGACCTGGACACCAGGCTGGAACTGGTAAGAAGTAACCTGGACACAGATCTGAAATCAATGGAAGGAACAAGCTACAGTAGTACCACCAGTAGTACCAAAGCGGGACAATAGCATGATACTGGTGTGCTGGACACTACTGGATCCAGTGTTACTAGGGGCCAGATGTATAAAGCTTCAAAAAGTCATGTTACAGGTTGGATTAGAAAAATGACAGGTAGGAGCTGATTGTCTAGTTGTTTGTTACTCTCCACTTTATCACTTCTTGAAGCTTGATACATCTGGCCCCATAGTTTGGAGCTGGTGGGAACTTCAACATGGCAAATACCAGGACTACCTGTACTACCAACATGCAGGCGCCACACACACTGCATACACACCCTGCAGTGCAAACACATGAAAACTGTGCTTGGTGCTGCAAAAATAAGTTAAATAAAAACGAAGGGTGCCAGACACAGACTTCATTACATCCGGCATCAAAAGTAAATTGTTTTTTTAAAGTGAACCTGCACCTTTATTATTTCTCCGAAAGAAAATGGTTCTGCCTTATTCCTTGTCTTTTGTTCAGACTATCTGTCCAAAAATACTTTAATGTGTCTGAACCGAAAAAGTAATTTTTAATTGTTGTTAAAAAAGGCAGTCTTTTCTAATTCACTTAAAATATATTTTATATTCATAAAGAGGTTTGTGTTACTGCATGTTGAATATTAATGTGTAATCCAGTTGTGTGAACAACAGCTGCATGCAAGCCTCACATCAAGTCCAATGCCAAGAGGGGAAAAGCACAACGACACTGGATTGTGGTGCATTGGAAACATGCTCTGTATAGTAATGAATCACGCTTCTCTGGCATTCTGTATTTGGCAGATCCCGAGAGAACATTACCTGTCTGACTGCATTATACCAACTGTGAAGTTTGGTGGAGGAGAAATAATGGTACAGTATGAAGCTGTTTTTTCAGGGTTTTGGCTAAGCCCTTTACACTCCAGTGAAGGTCAATCCTACTGCTTCAGCATACCAAGATATTTTAAACCAGGCAAGTTCAAAGTCCGGCTCGGGGGGAAAATTGCGGCCCGTGCTGTCACTTCAAGTGGCCTGCAGCCTCCAACCAGAAGCCATATACTGCAGTGTACCTGTACAATTTAGAGGTAGAGATGTTAACCAATACTGTAGGCACCTCTTCCTTTTTACATCATTTGCAGTTAATTTGTGCAAATTATTCATCGAAATCTGAAAAATCCTGTAAAATAATTAAAAGCAGTCCAATATCGGCAACCTGCAGTTTAGACTTTTTGGAAAAACTGGTGTGTCCTGGGCCACTAATTACAACAAAAAGGAACTTTTTTGCAATGGATTCCAATGGGGATGCAAGTTCAGCATTTAAAGCTCATTTATTTATTAACATCCTGTTTTTTGAGTGCTTAATTGGCAGCGTATAATTGAACTTTATTTTCAGAATGGATTGGATGAAAACTATGCTTTCCAAAGAGAAGCAGGTAGCAGGTTTCTGACCCTTTGGGAACCTTATATAGATACTCTATCACTTTCTATAAGAAAACAATTACATGTCAGTCTTAAAGACACTACCTGGTACCTTCCTCAACTAGCAGCGAATAATCCTCCGATAAATCTAAATTAAATTTATTTCTCTGGGCTTCGAAATTATCATAACTTAAGACACTCTCATATTTGAAAAGCAGGGTAAAAGACGAAACTTCCACACCGTTAGTTTTCCTTAAACAATGTTGTTTATTGTACTTATTTCTTTAATAACATTTAATTGAAAACAGTTTTGATTTTGTCACCAGAATGTCTTTATTTTAGTCACATAAAACATGTTTTACATTTGAACTGTATGAATATGCTTCTATTGTCTGTATTCAATTCTGACAATTGTTGTACAATATCCAACATGAATGTAATGTATATTCAGTGATGCCTCAATGCAAATAAAAAAAATAAAAATAATTTCTAATAATAATAATCCTATGATACTTTATATTGCAGATATAGTTGCTAGTTAAAGACACAATGTAATTAACTAGAAACAACCAGCTACAGAATGGCAGAAACTTGCATGGTATGTATGCAGAAACCCTCTAGGGCTCAGACCAGTGGCGTAATTATAGAGGGTGCAGGGAATGCAGCTGCTATGGGGCCCGGCGGCTTGGGGGGCCCGAGGACTTAGCAGCCCATCCCCTGCACCCTCTTGATGTTTTTTCTCTTAATTTGTTTTTCTAACTATCTGATTACCAAGCCGCGCAAGCCCCCAGCAGCAGCTGGGGAGCAGGATATCCAGAAGCAGTAGTAGGTGTGGGACTCGGCAGCGTCTGTACGCAGGGGGGTGGGGAAAGGAGATGCCCCCACCATTGAGCTGGGGGCGGGGCTGGATGAACATGGAGGAGCAGGAGATCCGACAGCGGCTGCCGCTGTACACGGATGAACAGCAGACTCGGAAGCATGTTGGGGAGCAGGAGGTTCCGTGGAACCAGAGTCCCCGCGGTGCCTCTATGCAGGCCGCGGGGATACAAGAGACCTGGCGGTGGAGCGGGAGGCCTGATGGTAGCGGTGATACAGGTGAACCGATGGCTAACTGTGGAGTGGGAAGCCCATCAGCGTTGGTGAGCAGGGGATCAAGTATCCTCGGGAGGTGCTGCTTATGAGACCGTCACAGCCTGGCTCTCCCTCTCTCATCTCTCCCTCCCTCTATCTCCTGTGCTCCCTCCTCTCCCCAGTGTACCCCTGTGGCTTTTCTCCCTCTCATGCTCACCTATCCCTTCCTCTTTCCTGTGCTCGCTCCCTCTCTCCTCTTTTAATCCCTCCCATGCTGCTCTCTCTTCTTTCCCCATCCTGTGCTCCCCCTTCCTTTCTCCTCTGCGCTCCCTCTCTCTCCCTTCTGTGCTCCCCCTCCCTCTATCCCTTGCAATCCCTTGTGCTCTACTCTTTTTCTCCCTCCCGTGCTCCTTCCCCTCTCTCATTTTTACTCGTTCCCATGAAGCACTCTCTCTCTCTCTTTTCCATGCCCTCTTTGTTGCTCACTCTTTTTTCTGCCCCCTAAGTCGCATAGTGACAATGGTAGTGTGGGGGGGGGGCTTTCAAGATTTTGCTATGGGGCCGACATAGATGTAGTTACGCCCCTGGCTCAGACTCTACTGCACTGTGTACTACAGAGGTACTGGCCAAGAGAGAGGAGAGTAGCCGAATGGAGGAGGCTGCACACAGGCCTCCTCCTCTCTTTAATCGCCTCTGAATGGAGTACAATATACTTAATATAATGAAACATAAATGATAGCATCAATCTCATTATTTAATAATCACTACTCATACATCACATAACAGCTGTTGTAGGACCATGTGATGTTTAAAAACACCCAAATATTTCTGAAGTAAGGAAGAAAGCAAAGCTTCCCCAGTGAATGTATTTTTATTATTTTTCTAATTAGTAATGGAAGTAACAAGTGTGCACCTTAACGATAGTTACATGATTTTGTAGCGGGCAGATTCAATAAGCTACAACATTCAGTCAGAACCTTGCATGTTACAATGACCTTGCTTGTTTTGAACTAGCCCACAATAACAATGTTTTTCCGCTGCTTTACTTACCTGTAAAATTGTTCACAGTGTGTATCTCAACCTCAGTCTTGATTGGATCTTCTCTTTAACATATAATTACTTCTAATATAAGAAACATTTGCATTTAAATTATGAAGAAAGTGTATATACAACATTTCTATTGTCCTTTCTTATTTTCCCTTGGACACAATACACTGTATACAGTAAGTATTGCATGGCTGACTTTACAGTTCCAAAACAGTTTATCAGTCAGAAGGATGTACTAGGCTTGTAGCCAATTAAGGTCGATCAAGGTTAGTGGGAGTGTAGTGTAACTTTAGGCTGCTAGCAAATTACTTTCCTACTGTATCTAGAAAGGATTGAAGAAAGACGTGAAAATGTCTACTGCTGGGAAAGTAAGCAGAAAACAGCAAGTTCTTCTGTAATTTCCTTTACAATTTAAGATATTGTTTAGTTTCATAAATATGAAAGCTAGTCTGCTAGTCTGTGATTGCCTCTGTGTTTATGTGTGGGAGAGAAAGAGATGTAGTTTCACTCGCTGCCAACAGTGTTTTGGAGACACACAAATGAACACTAGACATAAACAGATGATATATCATCTATATATGTGTCTAGTGTCTGTGAGTCTCCGAAACACTGCCATCTGCTGGCAGAGAGTCAAACTACACCCCTTTCTCACATATGCACAAACACAGAAGGTAGCAGACTAGCTTCGAAGCTTTTGCTTTGAGCGGGCTAACATATATATATATATATATATATATATATATATATATATATATATATATATACACATTTATGAAAAATAATTATATACTAACAGGAGAACATTGCATTTTAATGTGAAGTCATTGCAATGTAGCAGCTGTTTCCGCTGTAATCCTTTTAAAGTAGGATTAAATAATATATAGTTACAGATTTTTACATTGTGTGTAACTAACAAAGACCTCCAGATCTTGGTACCCTAAACAACTTGTTTTTCCATCAATAATTTATTTATATTTAAAGTTAAGGCTTTTTACATTACTTGTACAGTTTGATATACAGTAAGATTAACCAGGGGAAGGGAACTCCCCGGTTCTCACTCCTTACCTTTTCTGGGACGTTAACTGAATATAAATATTTTACAACATAGTGGGATTTATATTACATTATATATGTGTCTGCCCACACAGTCACTTCATCCACAATCCCATTGTGCGTTATTAATCATATGTATGTTGTATTATGTATATGAATATTACTAGTTGATTTATATATATTTTTTTTTTTTTTTTTTTTTATAATTATTCTTGTACTTATTTTATGGTGTCCAATCATTCCCCTGCTGGCACAGCGCATTCTTTCTTTCTCTTAATTCTGTGTGATATAAGAGCTGGGAACGAATGCAATTTCAGTTGGTTACGTATACAATAGCTGCCTACCAGTGGCGTAGCTACAGGGGTCGCAGCGGTCGCAACCGGGCCCCTGAGCCAGGGGGGCCCAACCCCCGCAACTGTCCGGCCGTCCTGGATGAGGGTAGCGAACAGCACCCGTTCCCAGTGGTGCTTTGCGGGCCCGGCCAGCGTGCGTCGCGCTGACGTCACGCGGCTCTGGCACGTACCCTCCCCGGGGGGGGTTCCCCTTCCTATTGGCTGCCTGCGGCTGGGGACGGGACACGGTGGCCGTATCGGAGCTGTGATTGGCTGCAGCGGCTCCGGTTCCCCCTGATGCTGCAGATAGAGCGGTGTTAGAGGAAGGACAGTCGCCGCTGCGTATTCGCGTGTGTCCCGGTGCTCACTGGCCGCCGCCGCCTACATGTAAGTCTCCTCTCCAAATTTGAATACTTTTACTTATGAATGTCAGGAATTATGGAAGCTGTGCTATAGTATAAATAAATGATTATGATGGTGATAATTCTAAGGTAAGTAAAGTGGTATAAATTGCAACACTTCAAAGGACTTGATTCTAACACACTCTACACATTCTACAGACATCTTTCCTTGCCTTTGAAAAGAACACTTTTTTTTAAATCTGAGCTTTCCGTGCGCCCCAGCAGTAGGTAACATAAACAGGCTGCTGTAGGTCTTTGCTGCTACAGAGGAGGTGGGGGGGGAAAGAATTTTGTTGTATGTAGGGGGGCCCCAAGCTGACCTTTCGCACCAGGGCCCATGAACCCTTAGATACGCCCCTGCTGCCTACCTATTACACAATTACTGCTTAGTTTTAACTTATTGCCTTGTTGCTTACTTAACCTACTGTGTTTACATTTTCTGATGGCAAATTAGTGAAAGGAGTTTTGAACAACCATATGTTACGAATATGTACGTATTGGGCCTAATTTGTAATCACTGTAAGTTTGAATATGGCTGCATCTAGTTAGTTATAGAAAACTGCCCAGGCATTGTAGCACACATATGTATCTTGCATGTAGCTGAGTGATTCTAAATTAGCCCATATATGTGCATAAATGTAGAAAGCCCAGCCAAGCCATGTAGGGCTGTTCAATTCCAGACCCCCAGCAGCTGGGGCCTAGCTCAAGTGTGTTGCAGTGATCAGTTGCAGAACTTGTCGGTGGCGAGTCCAGGGGCCCTCCAACCCAAAATCACAATATGCAACATGGCCAAGTCACTATGGTTAGGCTGGCTGCAGAGTATAATGTCATGATGTCAATGGTGGCCACCTGTCTTTCATCACCCACCATCTTAGGCAGACAACACTCATTGAGCCTTTACAGAGAGAACGATGTGACACAGTCATTGTCTATAGTGATGACAGTCACTGTTCTCACACAGCCAGCCAACAGCCAGAAATAGCTTCTATATTCCGTTTCTAGCCAGACCCTTATTTAAACTTGGAATAGGTCCTAAGAGTTTAATATCTGAGTCTGGCAATTCATTTTAAAACTTCTAAGTGCTATGTAAAATCCCCTAAAGTAAATTCAGGTTGAGTATCCCTTATCAGAAATGCTCGGGACCACAAGCATTTTGAATAAGGGATACTGGATACCACTGGAGGGCGGTAGTGAGCCGCTGAGGAGACCAGGAAGTCGGAAGAAAGCTGGCAAGCTGCAGCAGTACGGGACACCCAGCCAATTCAATGAAGCAAGGAGCAGGTGAGTACAACCCCCGTCCCCACCCCTGACTGGAGCCTACCCGCAGTCAGTGCCCAGCGCTGCCCTCCCCCCATGCTGAACAGAAGCAACCTGCTGCTTTCCCCCATTGAGCACAGTAGTCAGCGCCCGCTGCCCTTCCCCCCCATGCTGAACAGCAGCAACCTGCTGCTTTCCCCCATGGAGCACAGCAGTCAGCGCCAAGCGCCGGCTGCCCTCCCCCCCCCGTGCTGGACAGCAGCGATCCAATCTGTCAGAAAGGGTGAGGAGGGAGGGGGGACGGAGCGGGTGAGGCAGGCGGAAGGCCGCTGTGGACTTGGTAAGTATGAAAAAAGGGGCAGGCGACAAAAAAAAATCTTAAAAATATTCTAAATAAAACATGCTTTTTGGAATATTTCGGATAAGAGATCTCCAGATACGGGAGACTCGACCTGTATAGAGAAATCGTACTCTGCTAATTTTTCTTGTGAAATTGGCCCCTGAGTTTTAAAGAAAGGAGAAAAAAAAGACTCTGTGGCAGTGCACCAGGAACATGACCTCTATGTTAAAGTGACATACTTTGGGAGATTTATCAAAGCTTGGTGTGATAAAGTAGAGAGAGCACCTGTCCTTTTACAGAAGCTGATAGGTTGGTAGTTTATCTCTCAAATTCAACTTTCTCCAAGCTTTGCTAAATCTAATACTTTATTTAAATTGCAATGGTATTATTTTAGTATTTTAAACCTAAGGATTTTGCCCTCATTCAAAGCTATGACTTACATTCTGCATTTGAATATATATATATATAGATATCGGGGGTGCTCCATATAAAGAAATCCAGATACAAGGACATAAAGAATATATAGTCCAATAAATAAATTCTGTAGAGGGCACTCGCCACTTTGAAATATTTAAAACATTTTAATAGGCAAAAAGATCAAACCATATTCATCGACATTTCAGCGTTTAACAAGATCAGACAGTGAGATCATCTGATCAGCTTGAAGATCAGCAGTGTACTGACCAACTGCCCTGATCCTCCAGATCGGGTTTTGTCCATTAGAGAAAAATGTGCGGTACTTGTTTCCTAGCACGGCACCCATCGCATTGTATACCATAAGCCTTACAATGGTATGCAATGCGATGCGACGCAATGGCACCCGATGTTATACAATTTTAAATCGTATACCATTCTATATGGCGTATAATGCCATACAATGCGATGCGATTTTAAAATTGTATAATAACCCTAATGGGTGCTTTCAATGTTAAATGGCCCCCTATAAGATTATTAATTGTATAAGCACCGTAATGGGTGCTTACAATGTTAAAAGCACCCCCACGACTCCTCCACTATCAACGCTAACCCGAAGCGCAGCGAGCCCGCGAAGGGCGGCGGTACACGTCCTCTGACCTTTTCATACCCCCACCATCTACGTCGGCGTGGAGTTGATTTTATATAGTGTAGCGAGCCCGAAGCGTGGCGAGACCCGCGAGCGACGCGTAATACTGGTGAAGTAATGCGCTGCACTCACCACACTATATAAAATCAACTCCACGCCGACGTGGATAGTGGGTGTATGAAAAGGTCGGAGGACGCGTACCGCCGCCCCTCGTGGGCTCGCTGCGATCTCCACGCTTCGGGTTGGCGTTTATAGTGGGGGTGAGGTGGGGGTGCATTTAACATTGTACGCACCTATTTGGGTGCTTATACAATTAAACATCATATAGGGGGACCATTTAACATTGAAAAAAACAATTAGGGTGCTTATACAATTTTAAAATCGCATCCCATCGCAACGCATCGCATGCGGGCATATGGCATGCAATGTTATACAATGTATACGATGCCATACAACTGAATATCGTAGGCGCTGTGCTAGGAAACAAGTACCAAATGTGCTTTGCGATTCAATCTGAATTAGGCCCATACTTGCTTGAAAAAAGTATTTAGAATAAGAATTAGGAGCATATACATTACATATAACATACCTATTATCAGAAAATTATGGTCAATAATAAGATGGTGACGTTTCAGATCTAAAATTAATTTAAAGATTCTATTTTTTGCTAAAATAAATGGTGCAAATGCCGTCATCTTCCTTTCTAACGTGTTCAATTTAGTCATTTTAGATGGGAGCAAATGTATTTCTTGCAATAAAGCAACATCTAGATGTCATTTTTTTTTAAATAGATCAACAGGTTTTTCCTTTTAATTGAGTTCATACCTCCTACATTCAATTAACTAATCTTAAACGTACTCCTGTCTAGGTAGAACAATTGGCATTACCACATACCACATCTAATAGCACTAAAGATATTTGTGGTTATTAAGACCTGACCTCACGGATGCAAATCCGAAGGCTGGCCGATTTTCGATAGACTGTGCATGCTATTCTGTGGTAAAATCCTCACATTTTTTGATTGCTGGCCATATACAAGTTGGTTGACATGAAGCTAGCATTTAGGGGTAGTGAATGCCAACTTTCTGAGAGTGTCAGGGAAAATGCAGGCTTGCCCATTTGTTTGAGGGGAAGTCGTGTGACACCAGCTCTGGCCCTGATCCAATTGCTTCTGTAGCATCTGCCATGTAAGTCCTGGGCTACAGACAAACTGCACACACTGGAAAAAAGATTTGCTAAAGAGTGCTAAGCAATTCCCAGGCTTGCATGGGGCAGGATTTCACTCTGGCTGGGTGGTGTATACATGGCTTTGGAATTTAGGTAGATTAGGTCTGAATAACCACCATTGTTTCCAAAATTTAAAACCTACAAATTACTATCCCAGATATTATTTCCAAAGGTTGGGTGAAGGCAAAAGATACACCAAATACAGGGGTAGATGTATGAAGCAAGGATAAGGAAGGAGAAGTGATAACGTGCCTGGTACATTATCACCGGCCAATCGGCTCCTGACTGTTTAGTTACAGGCTTGGTAAAAAGGGACAGTTAAGAGCTGATTGGCAGGTGATAATGTACCAGGCACTTTATCAGTTCTCCTCCCTTAT
Source organism: Crinia signifera (assembly GCF_055691185.1). NCBI lineage: Eukaryota > Metazoa > Chordata > Amphibia > Anura > Myobatrachidae > Crinia > Crinia signifera. Next base: position 187,951,819 of record NC_139217.1, read on the forward strand.
CACTGCTTCATACTGTGCATCTACCCCTTCGAACTCTAAAAACAAACAATAACAGACATACATAAACCCATAAGCATGTGCACGGGGGGTGCCGGGGGTGCACAGGCACCTCCTAATGACTGGTCAAGCACTGCATATATTTTTATGGCGCTCTGAAAGCACTTTCTCACACACCAGTTTGACCGTGCACACTAAGTTTTAGCAAGACAGCCTGCTAGTGCTTTCTGTGCACGGTCAGGTCCACCGCCAGCTCCCACCTCTCCTGAGAGCTGAGAGGCTGGTAGCCGCAACCTCTTCACAGTCCGCATTGAGCCGGCTGCCTTGGAGATGTTATCCACAGTAAGGATGGCTGCTGTACAGAGGGGGCGGTCCGGGGCACATGATGTTACCAGCCGCTCTCCACCGGAATCTGTCCCCTGCCTGCGGCTGCTAGAGCAGGTGATGTATGCAGCATACACAGGTCAGTGTGGCATGGGTGCAAAGAAGGGGATTGTACGAATATCAGAGCCATGACATCTGCCACACCAGCCTGGCTGAGAAACACATCTATTAAATAGATGTGCATCTCAGCCAGGCTGGTGTGGCAGATGTCATGTAGGGGCACAGTGATATCAAGGGGTGTCTTCTGCATACACCGGGGCCCAATGATCACAGATATGCGCTATAGTGCCTATTTTACTCTAAGTTGCAGACCAGGGACCCACTTTTACAAAATAAGTGGGTCCCCAGGGACAAGCTCTGCTGGACTTCTGCAGCACCGGAGGGGAGAGGGATATGGAGAATTGCAGGGGTGTTGGGGTGCCCTGCGAGCCAATGCTGGTAGAAGAAAAAGACCTGCCTCCTCTCACTAGCCTCTCCTCTTCCCCCTCTCACCCACATCCTCTTTCGCCCTGTCACCTCACCCCCTCTCACCCACCATAACATCACCACCACTTGCCCGCTGTCAACTGACCCCTCTCGCCCCGTCACCACACCCACACACACTTCCATTACCTCACACCCCCCATATCACCACACTACCCCCATCACCATATCTGCTCTCACCCCCCACCACCGACACCACACCCACTCTCACCTCCGTTTTTTAGTCCTTTGGAGCTCCCTGTCTTAAGTACCCCAGGTCCCTTAATTCAGCTGGACTGGACGCACAGCGCGCTGTGTCTGTGCATGTGCACAAGCTACTGAAGGAAGCTAGGGCTGCACCCGGCGCAATTTAAACTTACAAGGCTGGCTGACATCTAACTGTCCTGGCTGCTGCCTGTCCATGTCCAGCCAGTTGCAGTGTGCCCAGTCCGCTGCCTCACTAAGTCAATGGCAAGTGCAGTGCTACTGTGCTCCAGGCTCCAGCCCTGTGTGTGCTGTCCCAGAGTCCTCCTGAGCCCTCCAAGCATGACATCCCCCATGGCATTCAGTGTGAAGGCCCTAGCAATGAGCATTAATGCCCTGGCATCAAGCATGAAACAACTAGCAATTAACATGTAGGTACAGTAAGCGACAATTATGTGGCATCGTATGTAATAGCCATTACACATTTGATTCAAGAAGCTTCTTAAATATAGTTTATTCAAAATTTTGCATATCCAAATTAATTATTCTTAACCACCTTAACTGCTTCTTTTCTTGTTTTTCCTTTTCTTCTTTTATTTAAAGTTTTTTTTATCTTCTCCAATTCCAGATTACCCCATCACAAGTGCTTACAACTAATTTTTTGGATAAGCTATATGGTTAGCCTTTAATTAACTATTAATCTACAGCAGTGGTTCTACAACTGTGGGTCCTGACCCCAAAGTGGGTCATGAACATCTCTGCACAGGGTTGCAACTCCATGTTGCTGACCATCAGGCTGATGACTTCACTAATCTCTCAGCCAGTGATCCAAGGAGTTTGAAAAATCAGTTGAATTGTCTGTTACTTCAGACACCTTGCATCATTTTGTGCCTCCACCATACTGCCATATGTATGTATGTATGTATGTATGTATGTATGTATGTGTGTTCTTCTGACAACATATGTGTGTGATCGTCCTGTGGTAACTTGCTCGGGTCCTGTAATAATTTTTATTGTCTGACGGGGTCCAAGAGCAAAATAGTTTGAGAACCGCTGATCTACAGTATTACAGATGGGGCCATTCTCCCTTTCCTCTAGTGCACCAGATTTCAGTATCTGTCAGCTCTTGGTGGATGGTGGGCCGGCAGACGTGGATGCGCGAGTGTCTCAAATGCTTTTGAGTCCATTGCTGAGAATAGGGCGCGGAGCGTCTCCGACGCTCAAGCACCCCATCTGCCGACTGGTGATAGAGCGGGTTGGCGGATGGTGCGATGGAGCCGCTCAGATGAGAGCGGCTCCACCAGTACATGCAAATTATAGTGTTTTCTTCACAACTCACCAAAAGTGTTGCTAATTCTTCATTTACAATTGCACATCGTATTGTTTGTTTGCAAATCGAAGTAGATTACTGTGTTGGGGTGCCACATACTTCCCTACTGTAATAATGCATATCCCCTTGCATTGCATAACATGTGAAAACAATAGAACCATAATAACATTTTAAAACTGTTTTAGATTTCACAATCTTTAGCATAACTTACTCATAACAATGGAAGAAACATAAAGTGAAGTCTTTCAAGGCTTCACTTTAACTTATAAACATTTAACATAAACCGCCAGTGCTGATACCAGACTACCACCACTGTATGAAAAGCATAAGGATTCTATGCACTAATAAGACTAGCAGCACTGGTACATTGCCACCAGTGCTGCTACCGGACTGCTGTGCAGTCTCTGTCCCCAACCCACTGTATGAAAAACACAAGGGATTCCATGGGCTAATAAGACTAGCAGCACTGGTACATTGCCGCCAGTGCTGCTACTAGACTGCTGTGCAGTCTCTGCCCCCACCTGACAGCCAAAACAGAGCCCACTATGCTTATTAGAGCTCCTGTAGTTCAGCCTTGCTGCAGGATGTGCTCACGCTACACGCGGCCCCAGACGGAGGCCGGCACCTGTCACCGCGTCCCTTACGGCAGCAGAGCCCAGGTGCTCCGTGCAGCTACAACAGGATGAGCCCACACTAATCTCAGAAAAAAACAGAGAACCGGCCACCTGTGCCACATCCCTGCTTGCAAAGCCAGGACTGGGACTAACAGTTGGGGGCATACAAAGATAACGTGAAGAAAGGCTGCTTACCTTCCGGAACTCAGATGCAGCCAACAGTGGGGATCGCAGCAGTGGCCTCTATACACAGGCACTGATACATCCTTCCCTGTCTCTGCAGCCAGGTAGCCCAGAGACACAGACCCGTATATGACATTTCAGCCCCACCCCCTCCTAAGTGACCTGCGGATTGCAGTTTTTATATTCCACGGTCGGGTGTAGTACGCCGTAATCAGGGGGCGGAGCGGGGTCCGGGAGGGTTGTCCAACTTTCCGGGGGGGGGGGGGGGGGGGGGGGGGGGGGGAGGGGGACCCGATTTTCGCCAGCATTCCGGACACATGTATTTGTCTTTCTTATTTCTGCAGAACAAAAAATTGTGTTTTTTTATACTCATAATATTTTGATTGTTTTCCTAACACCTTTGCTCCACTGGAGAGATCCTTTGCGTGAGCTGTTGCATCTAGTCTTTTATTTTTTTATATGCTTGTTATTAAATTCTCGGAGAAAGACCACTGTATCTATAATTGCTTTTAAAATACCTGTATTTTATTATTATTTCTTATTATTTATTTATATGGTGCCACAAGGCTTCCGCAGCACCTAACAATACATAGCAATACATAACAATACATCAATGCAAATATCAAAGTTACATTACTTGGTTAAAAGAAGTATCAGCAGTTAGCGTGGTTCCAACAACAGATCATGGTGGAAAGGATCAGCACATAAATAGAACCACGCTGACTGCTGATACTTCTTTTAACCAAGTAATGTAACTTTGATCTTTGCATTGATGCACACTGTATTTGATTTCAGGGCATCTGCTAAGGTATTTTTCCTATATGTCTTTTGGCTCCTTGATAAAGTTCCATATTTGGGGACCGAAACGTCGGAGCACTACCTAACAATTATCTCTGATTAACATGAACCTTCGCCGAATAAATACTCTGGATGGTTTATAACAAATTTTGAGTTGTCATATCGGCCATTGCTCACTCTTCTACACCTGTATATATATATATATATATATATATATATATATATATATATATATATATATATATATATATATATATATGTATATATATATATATATATATATATATAAGATCTGGTACTCTAAGTTTCTACTTTTTTGTACTTGCCCAGGTGCTCGTTCCAACGCGGATACTGTTTTTTCAGTAGCAGACCAGGAAACAGCATCACTTCGGAACCCCGTAGGTAGTTTAAACAACGTGAATTTTAATAAGTGTCTACAGAGTTTCGAGCCAGTGGCTTGTCTTCAGAGCATAACATAACCACACAAGTGCAAAAAGTGAGAATTAATAACTAAACATACCAGGACGTGCTGTCTCAGTCCATCCTCTGTCAGGGTCACAACCATCAACGTCCAGTCATTGGCCCTTATTCTGATTCGGACGGTACGGCCCACGTGCGGCCGTACCGCCGATGTTTTTATTCTGCACATGCGCAGAGGTCAATCTGCGCATGTGCAGCCCCCTTCGCCGCAGACGTATTTCGTCCGCCGCAAAGGGGGCGTATAGGGGCGTGAGGGGCTTCATACCCTCATTTCCCTATGTGTACGCCCCGCGTTTCATGGGCGTTCCCATGCAAACGCGGGGCGTATGCATGGTAATGAGGGTATGACGCAACTCATGGGGGCGGAAAGCTGACGTCGCCGGATGTCAGCTCTCAGCCCCCATACAAGCTATCACACGGACGATTGTCCGTGTGGTCTCAGCTTGCGGGAGCTGCTGGGGCGTGCGGACCTGCCTTCGATGGTCGACGACCATCGAATGCAGGGGGCAGCTCCCACCATGGTGGAGGCGTACGCCTCCACCATTTTTATGCGGATCGCCAGCCGTCCGTGTACGGACGGCCGTGGCGATCCGTCTCGTGGGCGGGGATTGGTTTGTGCGGCCGGAGCACCGTGTGCGGCTCCGGCCGCACCAACCAGAATAAGGGCCATTGATCGGATGTGATGTAGCGGGACTCACAGCCGAAAGAGGGAACAAACTGTGCATATCAAAGAGGCATACAAAATCACATTTAAACCATTTCAAATATCAAATTCTTAATAACATACAGTACATAAAGTGATTTTACCTAAAAGTCTTTTTTTTTAATCAGCAATTACGTGTTAAGAAATATCACCGCATGCCACTAGATGGTGCTAATGTGCTAATTATGCAACTTGTTGCTGCCTTATTATGTTTTAAATATGTTTAATGTCTATAACAAATAATAATTTATGTATAGATAGGTTGGTTTATATAGGTATTCATGTATTTGCACAACATATAAGAGAAGCATAGTCCTGGTACCTAGAATTTATTCTCACTTTTTACACATATGTGGCTATGTTATGTCCTGAAGACGAGCCACAGGCTTGAAATGCCATAGACACTTATTAAAATTCATGTTGTTTAAACTATTTACGGAAGTCCTGGGGCCAAATGTAATAGGGTGAGAGTTTCAGAAAGTGAGAGATTTTTTTTCCCCTTTTTTTAAAGCAGCAATCAAATACACTGCAAAACCAGGTTGATTTTGCAGTGTAATAGATTGCTGCTTTAAAAAAACATGGAAAAATTCTCCCCAAATCTCTCACTTTCTGAAACTCTCACTCTATTACATTTGGCCCCTAGAGTGATGTGTTTCACAGCATGTCGGCTTTTTCAAGCCTTGAAAAAGCCCCATGCGGTAAAACACGTGTCGGCGACCAGAAAATTGCCCAGAAAAATACAATTGTATATCAATAGATGACCAGATTTAAAATGTATTAAAATGTATTAGGATCATGGGGATAAGATGATATTGCATAGAGACTGATTAATGCTGACAGGTGCAAGTAAATTAGTTGGAATATCTAAATGCAAGCCCCCCAACCACTCCATAGGGAGATTCCCTACCCAAAGGTTGGCCGTCGGTCCAGACGGAAACCTAAGGAGATAAAAAACGTGGTTGGGAAATAAAGTGGCCTATAACATAATTCCCACAGAGGAAATATTTAATTATTGTAAACAACAATAAAAAGCGATCATACATTAGTAAAAATCTGACCTAACTCGGTTGGGAGATAGCTGCCCACGATTGACTGCCGGTCCAGGCAGGAATCATTGGACAGTGAAGACCCAGCTGAGGGATAGGATAGATACATTTACAATCTAAACACAAAAAGTGCTGACTATACTACCTTTAATTTCACCTGCCAGCAGCTCTTATGAATGTGAATACATTATGTTCAATGTCATAAATATATATAAAAATCTGTCTGAATTAAACTGCAACATAATAACAGATCGAAAACGACATTGTGAACCCAAAAATACCCATCAGAATATACCGGGTTAAAATTCAGCCAATGTCAGTGGCAATCAGCAGAGCCAGTGTTTTTAACACTATTCACATGTATTTCTTTTCTTTCCACATCCGTTATGTGTTGTTAATGTCAAAAGATTTTAACCTCTATTTCACCCCCATGGAATTTCCCTAATGCTCCCTGAATAGGAGAAAATAAAGGGATATTTTTAATGAATATGAATAAAAGTGAAGTCTTAACCAACTAATAGAACTTCCTTATAGGTGTGTAGCTAACAGTGGTGTGCGGCTCTCGTTTTTTTGATTCCTGTGCAAACCCAATTGCTTTGGACTGCACCCCCGCAAAAACCAATAGAATAAAATTGCGGAATTAAGCCTAAATTATAAGGCAAAATATTCTAGTGTGCAGATTTATCATCCCTTTCTGGCTATAATTTGAGTCAGACTTCCTGTCTAGGAATCTGTACCCAGTGCTAATCCTGTGGATACGCCACCCATCTGCTCTGTTTCTGGGCTTATAAACAGGTTAAGGGGTAAGAAAGGTGTTTCCACACAGGTGATAGCAATCATGAATTAAGAGCAATTTCCAGGAGCAGAGCAATGTGTCCCTCCTCGAGAGGCTCATGTTGGGAGGTATGTTATTAACTTCTAGAAGGTGCTAAATAAATAAGTAGTAGATTCTGATTGGTTGCTATGGGCAACATCCCATCCGTACTAGAACTCCCATCTCAGTAAATAAACCCCTTTGAGTCTGGCCAACCCTGCTTGCCTCTGACATACCAGTGGGAATCAATAGATGTAAACTAATGTGAATGGGCCATCCTGGTTCAGTAAGATTTAAGAAAAACTGCACCTTGTACGGGGTACACTAGAATAATATGGCTGTTCTCCAGCCCACAGGAGGAGGTGTTCTACAAAAAAGTGGCTGCATTCTGCTATGCGTTTTCTATCTGTCCTTTCAGTCTTGTACATCATGTTTGTTTGTTTGTTTGTTTGTTTGATTGCTTGTCTCTCAGAGTTGTCTAAACTTCTTAATTGGTAGGCTACCATACCAGATCCCCCTTAGCCTACCAAACTGTTGGTTAAGTATATAGTACAGGTCGGGTCTTATCAGTGTATTCCAAAAACAAAAATATTCCAAAAACCTGGGACAGGAGATAATGCTGAAGAGGATCCTGAAGGCTGCTGTGGATGCCGGGGGACACCGTGGACATCGGAGGACCATCAGGGCACCACCAGAGAACCAGGTAAGTATGTAAAAAAAATATATCACAAAATCTGAAAAAATCCCTTATCCAAAATGTTTGTGGTCCCGAGCATTTCGGATTAGGGATACTCAACCTGTAACATGTGATGTAAGTCTAGAATAGCACAGTCATACTAGTCAGCAGGCATACTGTATATACCATACCTCCCAACTTTGTAGACAGGCGAAGATAGACAGCTGTGCACGCCGAAGGCACGCCCCTGAAATTAGGGTGTGTGGCTTAGCCGCGAATCTCATAATTCCTGTGAGGCCACGCCCCATTTTAGCTGATGAGGGGGCCTGACCAGCAGGTATGTAAGCTGCTGGCCAGCCCCCAGCCTCTCTAGTGCGGGAATAGATGCTGTGCTCTATGTGTGACTATTCTCAGTATACCAATATCTATTTGTTTTAAACTGAAGCCTTAGTTTATGTAGCATTCTTCTGTTTCATGTTGTCAGACATTTTACTTTGTTTCCTTATTTTTTAGTTGTTCCTGTCTTATTTCCTGTTTTCCCTATCATTGTACCATCTTCCCCATTGTGTTCTTACATCCTGTCTTGTGATATTGCCCTTTATATATGTTTGTAGGGCTCTAAACGCCTTGTGATTTATATACTTTTATGACACTTATAAAGTGGAACTCTATTCACATGAATATAATTATTTATAAACATGCTCATAAACATCTAAAACCCTTTTTATTCCATATCTTTATAACCTTAATGAGAAATCATCAAAATAAAATTGTACAGTGCCATTCATATATAATAAAAGAAAACTATATATTGTTTCTCATGATTCCGAGGTAACAAGGTGCAATCACATCATTAAAATAATATACTTAAAAGATATGCTCCAACAGCAGTTGCCTTGGTATTACTTTGATATAGTTAACTAGTAAGCCCTCTCAAAGCAAAAGCTTTGAAAACTAGTCTGCTTCCTTCTGTGTTTATGCATGTGTGAGAAAGAGATGTATTTCCACTCTCTGCCAGAAGATGGCAGTGTTTCGGAGACCCACGGACACTAGACATATATATATATATATATATATATATATATATATATATATATAGATGATATCCCAGGGGGTGGGTTAGGGATAGGCTTTGCAGGGGGTGGGTTAGAGATAGGCTTTGCAGGGGGCGGGTTAGGCAGTGAAAGAGCTAAGTTAGGGTTAAAATACTCACCATTTGCAGTCATGTGGGCGAGACAGGCGCAGACAGTGGTGGGGACGGGGATCGCCCATGGGAACGCCATCGCCCACTGACTTTTAATTTATTTGTGAAGCCAGGAGAAATCATTCGATTTTTTCTGCAGCAGAGGCATGATAACGATGGGAATCGTTTGTGTGTATGTGGGTGGGGGGGTGTGTGTGTGGGGGTGGCGGTCATTCAGACCGCTTCTCAGGTGCTCGTAAACATGCAGTCTTTGCAGCTTACGAGCCAACCTGGATAGGCTACTACCTGTAAAAATAGTCCATTCCCATCCACTTAATATTCCAATGGCTTCAATTTTATATATAATTGGTGCCGGAGAGGTGCACCTGGGAATAAGGTATCATATTCCAAGCAAAAAGAAAAAAAGTATGTATACATTGGGGCACTCACTATTTCATTACAGTATTAATTTCCTTCTTTATTGTAAAGATCCAGATAAACAAAATGGGTGTGGATCAGTTGGTCACCAGCAAGTTGTTAGACAGACATTAGGTCGACACCATTAGGTCGACATGCATTTAGGTCGACATGTGTCTAGGTCGACATGCAGGAAGGTCAACATGAGTCTAGGTCAACATGGGTTATGTCGACAGTGTCATAAGGTCAACAGGGTCATTAGTTCGACAGTGGTAAAGTCAACAGGGTCAATGGGTCGACATGGGTAAAGTCGACAGGGTCATTAGGTCGACATGGGTAAGGTCAACAGTGAAAAAGTTGATATGTTATTTTTTTAATATTTTTTTTTTTTTTACCCTTATGTCCTAGTGGATGGTACCGCCTGTCGGCACATGACGTGTCGATATGTACCACCACGTCCCCTTGCATGGCTCGCTGCACTCGCCATGCTTCAGGCACAGTGCCTCGCTGCTCTTGGCACACTATTTAATTCTCCCATCACGCCCTAAAGGATGGTAGGGCATGAAATACCGCCTGATGGCACATGTCGGCTCAAAAAAACAGTAAAAAAAACCCCATGTTGACCTAATGACCCTGTCAACCTAATGACCCATGTCGACCTAATGACCCTGTCGACCTAATGACCCATGATGACCTAACCCATATCGACCTAATGACCCTGTCAACCTAACCCAATGGTGACCTAAAGTCTTGTCGACCTTACTGCATGTCGACCTAAAGTCATGCCGACCTAAGCTCTTGTTGACCTATCTGCATGTCGACCCAAGCCTGGTGCTGTCCTCGATGCCCCTGGGCGGTGGGCATCGAGCTGATTAAAGGTATAAAAATAAAGAAAACCATTGGGTTTTGCTGTGGAACTATGGGGTTTATTCTGCTTGGTACGGTGGGACCGTATACAGGCGGATCGTTTTTTTTTTTTATCTGCGCATGTGTAGCTTTCGCAATGCGCATGTGCGGTGACCGCACACCGCTCACGGACGGGTCTCTCTGTGCGAAAAAACCTGTCCGCAAGAGTACGGTCATTGTGGGCGGCATGTGGGCGTTTTTATGGGAGCGGCAGGAATAATGAGGAAAACTGGGCGTAAACATGGGCGTACACGAGGGTGTTCACAAAAAATGTACGGTGCCACAACCTCCTCGATCGGCAAACGCACCGTGCATTTTGGACCAAAAACAGGCGGACACCAAAGATAGCTCCAGACCACCCCTAGAGATACCGTATGAGAGCGGACGCCTGGGTCTGCTAATTAACGCTGATTACTACACCTGAATGTAATAAGCAATGCTGCAGCCTATTAAGTGAAAACCATGATTTCACTACCTGCAAGCCACACACAGCCCTCAAACACATTGGAAGCATATCTTATTACACTTCTCTACATGTAAAGGTTGTTTAATTTTAGGTAAGATTCATTCTAAGACCTGCTTATATATGTCAAGGTAGTTATTTTATAACCATCTACACCTATTCAGAAAGTGTTTTGGTATACTTTAAAAAGCAGGACACTCAATTCACAGGAGTCGACATGTGTCAACTTTTTCACTGTAACACAAACATAACAGTTTTTTATATGGAAAAAGACACATAAACCACACCTAAGAGCAACAAGGATGTTTTTCTACTTGCTCAGATATACGGAAGCTGTCGGTGCGAAAACGGACAACATCCGTCTGTACACGGTGGCGTATGCTCTGATGTACGCCAGGTATCGGTGGCTAAGAGGGAGATCTGTCCATACACGGTGGCGTACGCTCAAGTGTACGCCACTCCCCATTGTCTGTGTTTGTGACCGTCCGTGTGCGGCTGTTCTGTGGGCGTACGGGAAACGTACCGTGAAACGGACCGTACGTCCGTTTCACGGACCTAGCCAGAATAAGGCCCTATGAGTCAGAGTAAGCCTGGAACGCATACTGGGACTTGGAGAACCACAAGTCCTAGCATGCGGCCCATTATTGGGCTTGCTGGGACTCTTAGTTCCACAGCAAAACCAATAGTTAAATAAAAGCACACTGGCACATAAAAAATAAAACTTTATCTCACACGGAGTCCATTCATCCATACTTACCTATGTTGATAGAAGATCTGTCCCCAGGAATCCATAGTGGAGTACCTGTAGAAGCAATTTATACTCACCCCGCCCCCAAGCCAATCATGGTCCGACATGGGTTTTTGATTGGCTAGCGGGCGGGGCAAAGTCCCGGTCTGGGGTCGGAGCTCCGGATGTAAACAAACCCGCCCCCAGACACCATACTGCATTCCCTCACTATAGCGAATTCCGACTGAAGAAGTGGCCTGACATGCAGGAAAGTGTGGCAAGGTAAGTATACTGTATGTATGTATGTGTGTGATTTTGTTTATGTATGTACAAGAATAAAGTTGTACTTCACTGGGAGTCTGTGTTTTTATTTTCACTTTGGTTTTGACTTGTTGTTCCACTGCACAACCCAATGGTTTTTTTACACCCCAAAAATCAGCCCAGCACCCGCCTACCAAGGTGGCCAGAGACAGCCCCGGGCTTCAGCCCTGGACTGGTGAAGCCTGGGAGAGACCCATTTATTGCGGGTCCCCACTCCCTTGGGGACCCTGCCCAGGGGGTGGGTGATGTGACAACCAGGGGGACTTTGCATAAAAGTGTCTCCTGGCTGTAGCTTTACCCTGCTAGCTGTTGGAGCCCAGTGCTGGTTCCAAAATATGGGGGGAACCTTAGGTTTTCCTCCCCCCGTATTTTCGGAACCAGGACCGGTCCAAGAGCCTGGTGATGTTTTCTTAAATACAGGGGAACCCAACAATTTCCCCCCCTTATTTGGGAACCAGGACTGGCTCAACGAACCTGGGTCTTTTACTTTTCACTTTCACTTCAGTTTGTGCAGCCCTGAGACAGCACATGAGCAACCTGTCGCAGGATCTAGCTCCAGTCTAATAAGATCATACAGATGGAGAATGTTGGTACGATCGAGCCGGAACATCTATATAACCAAATCATCCGGTAATGCATCTAGGTTAAAATGCTTATTAATAAACGAGGCCTACGCAGCCTCTGTGTTACCTGCTGTAGCTGCTGGTCATGCTCAGTTTCATAACCACGGCGTCTACGTTGGTGCAACTGGCAGGACTTTAGTTATCCCACAGCCCACACTGCAATATCAGGGAAGTTTTGTGGTCCATTATTATGTATTGCTTGTACAACATATGCAATAAACCTGCACAATGGATTGGTAACATGGCACTGCAATGTATGCCCTATCATGCCTATAATACACCAGTACGGGCAGTAGTAGTTAGCATTACTGCCTCACAGCACTGAGGTCATGGGTTCTATTCCCAACTGTGGGTGGGTTTACTCCAGGTACTCCGGTTTCCTCCCTCAATCCAAAAATATGGTAGGTTAATTGGCTCCCAATAAAAAATGTACTCTAGAATGAATGTACATGTGGTAGGGAATATAGACTGTAAGCTCCACTGGGGCAGGGACTGATGTGAATGTTCAAATATTCTCTGTAAAGCGCTGCGGAATATGTCTGCGCTATACAAGAAACTGTTAATGAATAAATAAAAAAAAATCAGATATCAGATCTGCCATTTTTTCAACAAGCAGATAAGTGTGTGTGCTTTATGGCCTTTTATAAGGAACATATTTGGGATTATCTGTGGGCTAATATGTGATTGTATGCACACGTTAAAAGTCTTGTAAAATATACCTGCAAATTAAGGTGTACAGATGGAGACCCTCTTATTCATCTCCAGCGCTCACTAGAATGTCCCCACTGGTGAGCACTGGTGGAAAGGGACTCCAGCTGACTGGGATGTAGGGGCCCTGGTCCGACCCCCCCCCCCCCCTTCCCCTTCCCCCTCCGTCCTTCCCAGGTAGCAGCAGCACACACCTACAGCATGTGCTGTGCTGACAGCAGGCTCTGCATGAGCATCTCACTGACAGCATGAGAGCTCATGCTGAGCCTGCTGTCAGCACAGCACATGCTGTAGGTGTGTGCTGCTGCTGCTACTGAGGGGAGAAGACAATACCAACAATCCCCCCTCGACTTTAGACAGTTTTTTTTTTTTCAAACATTTTGTGGGCGTGACCTAATCGCGGGAGGTGATCACACCTCCCGCGATTAGGCCAAGCCCCCAAAATTTAACCAGGGCCTGGCATACCTTTCAGTGGCCCTGCACATCCCCACCACCTCCCCCCTGCATCTGTTGATTGGTCCCATTCTCTCCCTGCCCTTACTGCAATCTTCAGTACCACCCCTCTCACCTTAAACCAATATCATACCTAGAGGTATTAGACCATTGATTTTGCTGGCAACCTCAAACAAAAAAATGTACTTACCAGCATGTCATCAACAAGGGATATCTCAGGTTAAGCAGCTTCTTTCATTGGGCTGTGAATACTCCCCTAAATATTGATGATAATGTATGGCAAATGGTTTATGGTATGCAAACACACTTCCACCAAAGTTACATGGTAGGATAGTTTAGAAATGCCATTACCTGAGAAATAGCGCCTTATGATCTCCCTACACATCAGATCCCCCCTCCGCGTACCCCTAACTACCGTGGGTGGGGTAGTGGTACTTGTGTATTTTGGCGGCGCCCCCGATCTCCATCACGCGATGTGTACATCGCATGCCATGCACCCGATGGCATGCGATGCGATGCGACGCAATTTTTGCCCCCTATGCGATAAAAGATTGTATAAGCACCCTAAAGGGTGCTTTTAAGCACCCTAATGGGTGCTTACAATGTTAAATGCACCCCCACGCCACCCCCCCCCACTATAAACGTGAACCCGAAGCGTGGCGAGCGCAGTGAGCCCGCGAGGGGCGGCGGTACGTGTCCTCCGACCTTTTCATACCCCCACTATCCACGTCGGCGTGGAGCTGAAAATAGAAAGTGTGGCGAGCGCAGCGAGCCACCGAGCCCATAGCGTGGCGAGCGCAGCGAGCCCCGAGAGGGGACGCGGATACCTTCACAGGTATCCGCGTCCCCTCACGAGCTTCACAGGTGTCCGCGTAAAAATTGTATGCCATTGTACAATATCGCGCGATATCGCGTCGCATCGCATATTATAACATGCCTTATGGTATGCGATGCAATGGGCGCCGCCAAAATACACAAGTACCGGGGTCGTTTTTAGCTTCCTGCACGACTGCTGCATTGCCATCCTCCACGTAACGTGGTTGGGAAAGGGCACTGTTGTGTAACATGCAGCAAGCCTGGACAATCATCACTACTTTTGCTGGGTGGTAAAGTAGTATATCTGATGATCTGTCCAAACACCTGAAATGACTTTTCAGCACCCCGAAGGTGCGTTCCACAACATTGCGGGTGGCAACGTGTGCTTCGTTATAGCGGTGCTGTGCAGGGCCTTGTGGGTTACGCAGAGGTGTCATGAGCCACGGGAGACACCCATATCCTTAGTCACCTTTACAGAATAGTTGAGGTCAGTGCAGTATCTGGTAACATATGTGCATTTGTTTTACATGAGCAAGGGGGACAACACCAATATTCAAAGAAGTCTGGTAAAGGAGAGGGACTGATTACACCTATATATTGGTCATATCAGAAGGCATTTGGTGGTCCTGGAATTGGTCCCAGAGGGCTGAGTGACGCAGAATATAGGCATCATGGCAGTTCCCTGCCACCACACTGAGTATTTTTAGGTTGGCATCACATACCACCTGCACGTTCAGAGAGAGACACCCACGCCGATTGATGTAGACGTGTCCCCACACGTGCGGTGCCCAAAGTCCAATGTGGCTGCAATCTATGGCTCCCAGCACATTTGGGAATGCTGAGAGCCAATAGAAAGCCACCTTAAGGTCCTGCCACTCGGACTCACAATGTTGGAATCTGATATATGTTCACCACAACTTCTTGAAAGCAAGTAACACTTGAGTGAAAGTGGCTTGTGAGACCCCCAACGAACATGAGGTCACGGCCTGTGTGGAGCCTGTGGCCAAGAAGTAGAGGGCATACATTAATTTCTGCAGCCTAGACACTGCATAGTTGGCACCCCCATAAGGGTCCAAATCATCTCTCACCTGTTCATATAAGTCCACCAAGTTATTGCGGTTCAGCCGAAACATCCCCACAACCTGTTGATCCGAGAGGGAGTCCAGGTACAGCGTAGCACGATACCTACGTGAAGCACGTAGTACTCGGGGTACCTGGATCTGGCGCGCAGCTTCCTCCCTCATCCTGTGCAGCTCCTCCAAACGATCAAAGTCACAAACAGCCAGCTCAAAACTACTGCATAATCTCCATCTTTCAAACCCTAACAGGTGTCTTTAATGATGTTTGGGTATATGTAGGGGAGCTTATGTATAAAATTGAGGACACCTGTGATGAAATTAACCATTTCTGCACTTGACCAAAGTTGCTTTTGGGTCAATTCACCCATCAGGACCTGGTCTGCATCATTGGCGATTTTTAGACGCTTTTGAAATGCGAATTCCTTTTGCGAATTCCATTAAATAAGTGATTTGTATACTTTTCTATGGGATCTGGATGTGGTAAAAATGCAAATTTGAAACCGGCAAGTAAGAAAGTGCGAGTTATCGCACAAAATGTGCGATTTAAGGGACTTAGCGCACCCTATTAAGTAAGCGATTTCTGCAAAAAGTGCGATAACACCATTTTGTTGCCTAAAAAACGCAAAAATTCAACAAATGCATTCTTTTAAATGTCACCCTGGGTGTCACTCAAGTTTTACAGCTATCCAAAGTAATTGGTAAATTCTACTGAAATTGCAAATAAATAGAAAATAGTGAAATCCCATGTTATTATTATTTTTATTAATGAGTGTTATTATAATAGTAATAATCATTGTTAATAGTATCATCAATAATCAAATGTTTTTCTTTTAGATAATCAAATGTAAGGCTGCAGTATGCTGGGGACCTAAGCAGCCACTCAGCATTGAAGAGATTGAGGTTGCTCCGCCCAAATGTCATGAAGTTCGCATTAAGGTAATGATTATATAAGATGAAGGGATAATTTAATTAATAGTTTTTATTATTTTTTCATATAAAATAGGCTAACAATTGTTTATAAACTATGTGTTTTACAAAATGTATCAGCTAGAAGACGTTACAGATTTCAAAGATATTGGTTAGTTTCATTATTGTGAGATATTTTTTTTATTGTAGCAACATAAAATCATTGTGTAATGTTACTCCACATTGTACAGCATAATTCAAGTGTTCATTCAGGATAAAATGGCTGATGCAGAGTTGAATTCAAGTCGGAGTACATTACACTGGAAATGGGTAAGTGTATAAGGGCCTGATTCAGACCAGTTCTCTAGGATGCCTGTAATCGTAGCCTAGCGAACAGTAAACGCCGCCCCCGCACCCAGCCAAAAGCCCATCCCCCCACCACACGAATCCCCTCTCTAACATGCAAGAGGATGTGTACGCGAACACATCCCCATCTGACGGAGATTTCAGGTGAATTCAGGGCGGACGCTGACATCATGTGATCACAGCTGTCCTCCTTAAGCAGGTATCTCTACGCCTGCGTTTGCAGGGGAACACCCAGCTTTTTTAAGGGGATGCCCATAAAATTCTGGGTGTTCCCCTGCTGCCGCCACCTTCCCAACACCTTCCCCCCACCTCTGGAGCAAATTGCCAGGTAAGTGTGAAAGTTGCCAAAGCCGTTCACTCCTGGGGTTTGAGCATGCGCACACCAAACACAGGGAAGGGGCCAAATTTGGACCCTAATAAACGTGTCTGAATCAGCCCTTCGTGCAATAGTCATATGTTTTTACACATCCTTGAGATCACAGTTTTCCTATACGGTTGGTATTATCACAGTTGGATTCTCAGGCGTGTCTCTGCACTGGTCGGGGCCACCAATGCTACATGACTGGAGCACGTATGCTCCCCACAGAGAGGGGAATATAGTATTCCATAATAAACTGTATTAGTATCATTATATTAAGGGCCTGCAGGGTATTTTAATACAATGGTCTCCTCACAATAACTGGTGATAACACTACATTTACACTCCATTGGCTATTCTTACATTATAAGAATAGCCAAGGACATAGAAACAAAAAAGTGAAAATCTCACCTTACTCATGTCAACCATGTCTTTAAGCCTGTGTCGACATTTTCTCAATGTCGACCTTGGGTATGTTGACCATTTCAAGGTGTTGACCTAGGTATTATCTACCATTTATACTGTAACCATATATCCTATAAAGATAAGTGAGTTTGGTTCCTAGAGAACCGAACCCCCCAAACTTATCTAATCCAAGGCAAGCTTGCGGGCACTTCGATCCTCCACACCCTTTTCAGGATCCAAATCAAGGCCAGATGTCATCATTCCACTATTGGATTCTCAAGAGATTCGAACTCTTCATTCCAGGTTGTGGATGTTAGACAGCACGGACGTGTCAATGCTGTCTGCTGCTGCAGGGCACATTACTAAGGGGCACATTATTAAGGGGCATTGCTAAGGGTCAATTGCAGGGAAGGTGACGTTCATGAGTTGGTGCTTTCAGACATAAGAAAATACTGGGTGTTTGCACATGAACTACACTATGATGTATTGAGGCTTGGTGTAAAACAGGGGTGGCCAAACCTGTCCAAGATCTACCAACAGTTTATACTTTTTCAGGCAACCTGTGGATCCATAGTAGAAAGGAATGCAGCAGGTTTGAAAATGTGACAGTTAGTAATGACTACAGCTGTGCACCAGCTAGGTGATTTGGAAAATGTGGACTGTTTGTAGATCTCAAGGACCAGTTTGGCTGCCCCATGGTATAGAAGAACACATCAATATGTTGTAATGATATAACTGAGATGTGTAACAAGCAGTGGTGACTCCAGAGGTGAGGCTGCAGCACAGTCCAAAATTCATCTTGCACCCCTTTCTTTGCATTATGTGCTCTAGGAACATTTTTTGGCATACTGTAGTTTATAAAACTGCTATCCTGTCTGTCACTGCAGTGCCACTCCTAGATATGCCACATGTTTGTGGTGCCAACTTTTGTCATCAAGCTACCTTGGTGCAACCTTTTGGCCTAAAAACAATCTTGTGATCTGTGAGGTTTTCAGAATAGACTGGAAATGAGTGGAAATGGATGTTATTGAGGTTAATAATACTATAGGAACAAAAACACCCCCAAATAAAGTGGTTTCAGCTGTTTTTATGATTTTTTTCCAAACAAAAATACAGATCAAAAACCTGCAAGGATGGTTTTGGCAAAACCAATCCAGATCCAAAACCATAATACAAAACCCAAAGCATGGCTCAGTGCACACCCCTAATATCCTACATGCCGGTAGAGGTCAGAATTCTCAAACCAGAACGGATATCTATACAGAAATACAAATCCCCATGTGCTGCCCCTTTTAAAAAGTCCTGGAATCTTCCAAGTTTATCCCTGCCTTCTAGGGCTATACATAGCATTGCGCTTTATGCTTATTGGCTCTGCAGAAACAAGGATTGAATATGGGACCAGGTTTAGGCCGGTTAAAACATGATCCCATACCACAAGTGTAAACATTACCGATGATCATCGGTAATGACAACCATCAATGGCAATCGTACAAGTTGCCATTTATGGCAGTATACTATGGAATGGATGACCCTTTAATGGTTTCACCCATCGATGGTCATCGTGACTTCATGAGATTCAGGGGTGGAGCTATGTTCCATGTTATTGCATTTTGGGGTATAATAAAATAATAAACTATTATTTTATGTTTTGCCATCAATGCAGTGAAACCATCTGGGTCTCCCCCATCAATGGTAAACGTATTCTACATTGACCATAAACCATCAATGGCTATGAGTCATCGATGGTCAATGGCCATTCCCGGTAAACATGTCTTGGAGAAAACATGATGCTAATAAAGTTAGCTATAAATCTCAGAGTGCCAAGAAATATTAGAATTAACCCTATACACGCCTCAGCCTGTTTGACATATAAGGTATTTGAGCTGCTATTTGTCTGTGAAACCCTCTGGCATTTAATTATTCTTATAACAATAACACACAATAAACCATGCATATAAAACCTACTACATATAATAGATACATTATAACAACACACCACTATCTTATGTTAAAGTATGTTATAGGAACGAGGGCTAAAATGTTATCAGTCATTCTTGTGAAAAACGAGACACAGCTTGGATGTGCAATAAATTACCTCTTGTCTTCTCTCACCTTCATTTTCTGCTTTTATAGATCACCCAGGGTCACCAATGAATCTGGCTCCCATACACTATGCAATTTGGGCCTGATTTCACCTAATTCCAGCAGATAAGAGAAATCAGGTTAAATTGGCCAAACAGCATGTGTGCGGCATACAATCCAATGCGTGGGCCTGTGCGCAGTGGATTGCTGTACATGCTGCACGCACGATCTCCGGGTCAGATCCCCTCCTGGCGGCTTGAATGGGGATCACATGCGATACATCCAGGGATGCCAAGAGGGGGGGGGGGGGTGGAGCGGGTACTAATTACCCAGGCCCGGGCTTGCTGGAGGGGCCTGGCGGGGGCCCTGGTCCAACCTCCCCCTCTCCCCCTCCGTCTCACTGACAGTGTGAGTGCTCATTCTGAGCCTGCTGTCAGCACCGCACATGCTGTAGATGTGCTGCTGCTGCTGCTGATGCTGAAGGGGGTGGCGACATTAACACTTCGCCCTCGATTTTAAAGTGTGTTATCCCCCCTAAACATTTTGGGGACTTGGCCTAATTGCGCAAAGTGGTCACACCTCCCGCGATAATGCCACTTCCCCAAAATATTACCGGGGCCCAGCATACCTCTCGGCTGCCCTGGATACATCACATGCAGGAGTACCACTCAAGGGTAATTGCATGCGAGTTCTCCACAGGGAGAAGTCACATAGTGTATGGGGGCCTTAAATGTCCCACTTTACTCTTCCCTCTTAGTTTATCTACACAAACCAAAGGGATCTCCTTTCCGCTAACTATTCTGGTACCTTATCAAGCATGCATGCTGTGCTAGTAAAGGAGAGTGGGTCATAGCATGAAACTAACATACTCTCAACATTGTTAGGTCCCCAGTCTGGACTCCAGTATGGCCTGAAAAGGGGACATGGCTTTGGAAAAAGTGCTGTGGCTTCGCAGAAAATCCACGATCGTGAAGCCACACCCTGTTTTTGTCACTGTGGGGCATGGCCAGTGCTGTATAAGCTTCTGGCCACGCCCCATGTACCTCTGCCTCCTGTGAATAGATGCTGTGTGCATGATTAAATAACTAGTGTCCTTGTACAAACCATAGCAAGCCAGATATTTGTCACAATGTGATTGGATTATCAATGCTATTTAATACATTAATCCAGGATCTTGCACAACACCATTAAATGCAATTTAAAATTTTACTTGAAATCCCAAAATGTTAAATTAAAATTATATACATTTCTGCAGATTGTGGCCACTGGAATCTGCCGCTCAGATGACCATGTTATAAGCGGGACGATAGGTGACATGAAATACCCAGTAATATTAGGCCATGAAGCTGCAGGGATTGTGGAAAGTGTCGGAGAAGGCGTAACTGACCTTAAACCAGGTAAGACTATTAGAAACGCAAACTTATTATTCTTATTCTTATTTTAAATGTTATAAAAAAATAAGTTCAAAACTCATTAAACTGACATTTTTCAGAGGTTTGACCACATTACCCAGAAAGTATATACAAAGTTTTATCAAAACTTTCCAGAGCTAGTACCAGTACTCGAATTGCCAATCATTACGAGGGGAAACTTTGAAAAAATCTGTCATGAGCCAATCATTGCTCGCAGACTGTCAGTCAATGAGAAGCCGACAAGTGCCAGTTACTCATGGGCTGGCGGTCTGCAAATGGTAATTAACCCCTTCCTGACACAGCATGTTTTTGCCTTCCTGACAGAGCCCTTTTTTTCAAATCGGACATGTATCACTTAAGTGGGGATAACTTTTTTTGCTTTTACTTATCCCAGTGATTTTGAGATTGTTTTCTCGTGACACATTGTACTTCAAGTTAGTGGTAAATTTGGGTCGATACAGTCTGTGTTTTTTTTGTGAAAAATACCAAAATGTCGTAAAAAAATGGAAAATTTAGCAATTTGCAAAATGTTAAATTTTCTGCTTGTGAGACAAATAATCATACCACTCAAAATAGTTCATAACTAACATAGACCATATGTCTACTTTATGTTTCCATCATTATTTCAACTTCCTTTTAATTTTTTTGGACACTAGGAGGCTTACAATATGAATAGCAAATTCTCAAATGTTCAAGAAAATTTCAAACACTGATTTTTTTAGGGACCAGTTCAGTTCTGATGTGACTTTGAGGGACTTGTATGTGAGACACCCCCATAAATGATGCCATTTCAAAAACTGCACCCCTCACAGTATTCAAAACAGCATTTTGAAAGTTTGTTAACCCTTTAGGTGTTTCACAGGAATTAAAACAAAGTGTAGGTGAAATTTCAAAATTTATTTCTTTTTGCAGATTTGCAATTTTAATACATTTTTCTAAGGAACACAGTAGATTTTACTAGAGAAATGTGACTAAAAATTGATTCCCCCAATTCTTTTGTTTTCATAAATATCCTATATGTGGCCCTAGTGTGCACGTTGACCAAACCACAGGCTTCATAATAGAAGGAGCACCTACTTGATTTTGGAGCCTCCTTTTTATGAGATTATTTTTAGGCACCATGTAGGTTTCTAGGCACCATAAGATGCTAAAATTTAGGAACCCCCCCACAAGTGACCCCATTTTGCAAACTACACCCCTCAGGGAATTCATCTAGGGGTATAGTGTACATTTCAAACCCCCAGGGGTTTCACCAATTGTGGTACAACTGGGCAGTGAAAATGAAAAATTACATTTTTTACACAAAAATGCAGTTCTGGCTCAAAATGTTTCATTTTCACAAGGAATGAAGGAGACAAAGCACCCCAAAATCTGTGCCCCAATTTCTCCCGAGTACGGCAATGCCTCACATGTGACCAAAAAATACCAGTTGGGTGCATGGCAGGACTCAGAAAGGAAGGAGTGATTTTTGGATTTTGCAGCTCAGATTCTGGTGGAATGTTGGTGGGTGCTATGTCGCATTAGCAAGACCCCCCAAGCACCAATACAGTGGAAACCCCCCAGAAGTGACCCCATTTTGCAAACTACACCCCTCAGGGAATTCATCTAGGGGTATAGTGTACATTTCAAACCCCCAGGGGTTTCACCAATTGTGGTATAACTGGGCAGTGAAAATGAAAAATTTCATTTTTTACACAAAAATGCAGTTCTGGCTCAAAATTTTTCATTTTCACAAGGAATGAAGGAGACAAAGCACCCCAAAATCTGTGCCCCAATTTCTCCCGAGTACGGCAATGCCTCACATGTGACCAAAAAATACCAGTTGGGTGCATGGCAGGACTCAGAAGGGAAGGAGTGATTTTTGGATTTTGCAGCTCAGATTCTGGTGGAATGTTGGTGGGTGCTATGTCGCATTAGCAAGACCCCCCAAGCACCAATACAGTGGAACCCCCCCACAAGTGACCCCATTTTGCAAACTACACCCCTCAGGGAATTCATCTAGGGGTATAGTGTACATTTCAAACCCCCAGGGGTTTCACCAATTTTGATACAACTGGGCAGTGAAAATGAAAAATTACATTTTTTTACACAAAAATGCAGTTCTGGCTCAAAATTTTTCATTTTCAGAAGGTATGAAGGAGAAAAAGCAACCCAAAATCTGTGCCCCAATTTCTCCCGAGTACGGCAATGCCTCACATGTGACCAAAAAATACCAGTTGGGTGCATGGCAGGACTCAGAAGGGAAGGAGTGATTTTTGGATTTTGCGGCTCAGATTCTGGTGGAATGAATGGTGGGTGCTATGTGGCATTAGCAAGACCCCCGAAGCACGGTGAAATTATGAACCTAATAATCCATAGATGTGTGGTATATTTTAAAACACTCCTTTATACATAGGCCGGGTTTGTCGGGGCAAGTGTCACACTGGAAAATAGTTTGCTTTCTTATTCCCTTTTTATAGCAAACTTTGCACCTTTTTTGTGTCCTGCCCTTTTTTCCAGTGGAGGGGATTTCATCAGGAAAATGCTGCCCTGGTACAATACGGGGGCCAGTACTAGAAGTACTGGGGCCCTCTGCCTGCTGGTTCCCAAATATTAGGCCCTTTATGACTTCCTCTTGAAAGTGCATAAATGTCCCCCTCTGGCCGGTAGAACGGAATAGCACGTAAGCGTTATACAGTGCCATCTGGATGATATACACGGCCAGCTTCTTGTACCAGATTTTTGTTTTCCGCAGGGCACTGTACGGCTTCAGTACCTGATCTGAAAGATCCACTCCGCCCATGTACCTATTGTAATCCAGGATACAATTAGGTTTTGAGGTGTGGGTACTGGTACCTCGTACAGGGACGGAGGTGGTACTGTCTCCGTGAATTGTTGTCAGTATAAGGACATCCCTCTTGTCCTTATATTTGACCAACAACATATTTTCGGTGCATATTCCCCTGCTTTCACCCCTTCTCATTACTTGGGCAATGTGCGTTTTTGGGAGGCCTCTTTGGTTCTTGCGCACAGTACCGCAAGCTGCTGTACCTCTTGAACCAAGGGCCTTAAACAGGGGGATGCTAGTGTAAAAGTTATCCACATAGAGGTGATAACCTTTATCCAGGAAGGGGTGCACTAAATCCCAGACAATTTTTCCACTAACACCTACGAGGGAGGGGGGGCATTCTGGCGGTTCAATTCTTGAATCCTTCCCTTCATATACCCTAAACATGTGGGTGTACCCTGAGGTGCTTTCACACAGCTTATACATTTTTATGCCATACCTTGCCCTCTTATTGGGAAGGTACTGGCGGAATTTAACCCTTCCTTTAAAATGTATAAGGGACTCGTCTATGCAAATAAATTTTTCAGGGATGTACATCTCTGCAAATTTGGCACTGAAATGATCAATGACCGGCCTGACTTTGAATAGCCGGTCAAAGGTGGGATCATCTCTGGGTGGGCACTGTGCATTATCGTTGTAATGCAAAAATTTAAGGATCATCTCAAAACGAGCCCGAGTCATGGCCATACGGTAAAATGGGGTGCTGTACAGAACATCTGTACTCCAATATTGCCTAATTTCTGGCTTTTTTACTATGCCCATATGAAACACCAGACCCAAAAACGTCATCATCTCTACTGCATCTACAGGGGTCCACCTAGCAAATGATGACGTGGGGTTTTGAGCAATAAACTGCTGGGCATATAAATTAGTTTGGTCCACCATTAAATTTATAAAATCATCAGAGAAAAATAATTTGAAAAAGTCAATTTCTCTGAGACCTGTGGAATCAAATTGGATTCCTGGCATGGCCAAAAACTCAGGAACCTGGGGCTCAAAATTGTCTGGTGGTGGGGTCCATACGAGATCAATTATTGGGGGGGGTCTCAGCTGCTCTATGGGGGCGTCTTTGAGGGGGTCCCTCATCACTAGAGGAGGAAGAGGAGCTTAAGATGAATCCTTCAAATTCCCCGCTTGCCTCACTGGCTGTGTCAGAGTCAGAGGCAAGCATGGCATATGCCTCCTCCGCTGAATACATTCTTCTGGATGACTGGGATGACATTTGGGATGACTTTTGGGATGCCATTTTTATTTTTGTGTTTCTGGTAGTGAAATGTTTCAACACGTGTATAGTGTAGGGGGGGTACAAACTTTATTTCAACCAGGGGGGTATGTAGTGTGTAGTGTGTATGTAGTGCAGAAAAAAAAAATACTTTATACAGGAATTTGATCCCAATAAAAAAAAAAAAAAATTGATGGGGTTAAAAAAAAAAAAAAATTTGAAGGGGTTAAAAAAAAAAAAAAAATTGAGCACAGATGTTGGTCAGTAACGTTCGTCACTGAACAGCGCTCAAAGGCAACAGGAATTTGATCAAAAAAAAAAAATAGATCAACCCTGTGCCGAAAAAGCTGATCAGTGATGTACGTCACTGATCAGCGCACAGTGGCCACAGGACACCCACAAAATCACAGTGTGTGTAAAAAAAAAATTAAAAAAAGACCCCACAGCACCCTCAAAAAAAAAAAAAGGTGATCACTGATGCGACACTGATTACCAGTGAGGGGCAGCAGGTGCACAACCTTTGGTGCACCTGACAGTGCAACTGGCAGCAACTGACAGGTATATATAAAAAAAAAAAACCTCTGCACCCCCAAAAAGTTGCTGATCACCTCAGATATAGTGATCAGCACAAAAGGCGGGGGCAGCAGACACAAAATATAGCACTCTCTATCACTCTGTGTCACTATCTCTCTCTATCTCTCTATCTCTCACTATCTATCACTCTATGACACTGCAGCAGCAGCACTGACAGGTATATATATTAAAAAAAAAACCTGCGCCCCCAAAAAGTTGCTGATCAGTTAATTTATACTGATCAGCACAAAAGGGGGGGCAGCAGTCAGTTATATAAAAAATATATAGTACAATCTGTCACTATCTCTCTATCTCTCTCTATCTCTCTCTATCTCTCTCTATCTCTCTATCTATAACTCTATCACACTGCAGCAGCACAAAATATAGCACTCTCTGTCACTATCTCTCTCTATCTCTCTCTATCTCTCTCTATCTCTCTCTATCTCTCTCTATCTCTCTCTATCTATAACGCTATCACACTGCAGCAGCACAACACAGGAAGTCACAAGTAGTAACAGGATCCAGGAAGCATCCAGCACGCTACAAGCAGTGATCAGGTAAGTATTTGCAAGGATCAGGTCAGTATACTACGGCAGATAGGCACGGTGACCGCACTGCACGCAATTCCAGACCGGAATGGCGTCTGCAGTGCAGTCACCGTTAGTTTAAATCCCCCTCCATGGCTGTGATTGGTTCGTCGGTCCGACGAACCAATCACGGCCTTTGGGGGCGGGGCGGGGTGAGGTGGGGTGACACCAGTGTCACCCTTACACCCCGTGGTGATTGGTGCTGTACTTTACAGCACCAATCACCTCCGATCCCTGTGTCACCGGCGAACGTTATTCGCCGGTGACACAGAAAACGCTGTAATTGGCTGTTCACACTGAACAGCCAATCACAGCGATCGCCGACGGGGGGGGGGCGGCATCACAGCCCCCCCTGGGCATGCAGGGACATGTCTGCTGTCAGGGACAGCAGACATGTTTAAACTGTCACCGCGTCTATAGACGCAGTGACAGTTTAAAGCCATGACGTACATTTACGCCTTGTGTCGGGAAGTACTTCCCGACCATGACGTAAATGTACGTCAAATGTCGGGAAGGGGTTAATGTCCAATTGGTGGCAGTGATTAAAAAGTGTCTCCTTTTTTTAGATTATCAATGGGATTACAAGGCAGCATTGGCTGGCAGCAAGTGTCAACTTTAAACTGGTGGAGTCATGAACCAGGGCCAGTGAAGTAGCTTGGCCAGGACCCAATGCTCTTGGCTCTGCCTCTATCCCATAAGGAAGTATGGTGTCGGAAGTGATGACAGTGACATGTGCAATGAGTGAAATAGGGGAATGAGAGGCATAGGGGTGAGAGAGTGGATTAAAAAGAAAATGGGTAAGGGAGGAAAGTAAAAGGAACAAGGGTAAGAGAGGGGAATGAGAGGCACAGGGGGTGATTTATTTAAAGGAGAGGTGCAGGGGGTGAGATAGTGGCAGGAGAGGTGCAGGGGGTGAGATAGTGGCAGGAGAGGTGCAGGGGGTGAGATAGGGGTGTTGTAGTTGCAGAGAGTGTGATAAGAGCAGGGGCTAAAAGGGTAGCAGAGAGTGAGAGGTGTAGTGAAGGAGAGAAAGATGCAGATAATTGGACACAATGGAGGGTATATAGGGAGTAAATATAGGGAGTAAGAGGGTCAATTAGGATGAAAATATGGACATACAGTATGAGGAGAGTGAAAGCTAAAGGAAACATATAATAAAGCAGAAAGTTGGGGGAGGAGCCGTAAATGTAAACAAACATTCATGGTTTCTCCCACTAGAGGGTATGTGTGCTGTGGTTTGGTTTTTTTATACCCCAGGGATGCCCACTATGGACCGGAGAGGACGCGATTTACGCTGGAGGCCTCGGTAAGTATATTTTCCTTTGACAAGTAACCACTTGGAATTCTACCGGACAAGGGGACAGGCCAACGTTGGAATCCATAGGTGAGTATTTTATGACTGATTGTAGTGTGTATTAAAGTTTCATTTCTCTATGTGTGTGTGTGTTTTTTATTTGTCTATTTGTTCTGTTATTGAACTACATGTGCCAGCGGGCCCTTTAATGCCCCGCATGCTGGGGCTTGTGGTTATATAGCAAACACAATAGTTTTAATTCCATTTTTTACGCAATATCATCAGCCCGATGCCTACTGCCAAGGGGCACCAAGACAGCCCCGGGCTTTAGCCCCTTTATTGGGCGCCATTTAAAAAAAATGATTTATTTATTTAATCTTTTTTTACACAGAGAAGCCTGCACGGATCTGACTGATCCACACAGGCTTCAGTCAAATACGCCGGGAAAATGAGGAGTATTTTCGGATCAAATACCAATCGTATTTTACATAGGGCTGGTTAGTACATTTAGAATCACTATTTCAATGAATGGTGATTGTTATTATTCATATTCTTTCGATGGTGTATGCATTCATATTCCCGAATACGAATACGTCTGTGTAAAGAATAAGAATTCTGTACACTCACCTTTGTAATTTTGGAAATATGAATTTATAGCCGTATATAGGTAAGAATGTCTATGTATACAGTATATGGCCATTTGTAGCTATTTGTATTTTAGTGAAGTGTGTTGAATAAATGTGTATATTGACATTCTTAATGCTGAAAGCACATAACTCTAATCTAACATGACAGCATGGATCATCTACATAAACTCCTTCCTTTATGACACTTAAACCCATTTTAATGTTCAAAATAATTTCTGTCAAATAAGTATTCCTCCATGTTCAATTTTTTTTCTTTTCCTGTAGGAGACAAAGTCATTCCGCTGTTTGTTCCTCAGTGTGGAAAATGCAGATGTTGCCTAAATCCGGACAGTAATTTATGCTACAAAAATGAGTTAGTAATTTGTGCATCATCATAAGTAAATATTAAAAAGGCATATTAGATTAGATACTTTGCTTAATAGCATATTTCAATGTAAAAAAAAGATAGTTCTTTTCTGCAGAGATTAATTGTACTGAAACTGCGCAGTATCAATGCAGTAGTCAATACATTTCATATCTTTCTGTGAAGTGTAGAGTCAGGTGCATGCTAGAATGTATACCTCCCAAATGTCCCGATTACAGCGGAACAATCCCGATATTTGGGGACTGTCCTTCTGTCCCTCCCACAGCTGGCAATGTCTATGGGCAAGGGTCAGTTCAGGGGAGCCAGAGATCACTGCTGCTCTGCAAGGGGGGGGGGGGGGGGGGGGGGGATAACTGACTAGTGATGTAGAGTATCAAGCACAGTGGGTCATTTGCCCATTTCAACCTATATGGTTTGATAATTGTAGCATTTATCAAGTCACTTCTATAAAATGATAGGTACTGTATGTATGTGAAGCCAATCCCGGGGCATTTTTTCAATCCTGGGATTCGGGATTGAAAAATGCTCAATCCCGGGATTCCTGGGTTCCCGGGATTGGCTTTCCTAATAAAAAGACGCCCTGGCTGCCCCACATTTACTTACATATGAGGGTGCAGCAGAGTTGCCGGTCAGTTTCATACTGCCGGGAGCCAGGAGCCCGGTTGCTGCGTGGGGGGACGGGTCGCCCATGCTGCTTGCTGGGTGCGGGCTGGCGTGCTGACGTGCTGGCTGGGTGGGCAGGTGGGCGCACTGGCTGGCTGGAATTGAAATCCCGGCGTTTTGGGGGCCAAATCCCGGGATCCCGATACCGGGATTGGCCACCCTATCTGGCAGCCTGCAGCAGCTATTTGTGGTATATTTGCCAATCAATAGTGTGCCTGCAGCTGTGCATGGGAACATGCATATGCACAGTAATGCATGGTGCACAATGTGACTACCTGCGAGAGGGAGTACACACATGGCAAGTGTAACATGCAAGATGAAGAGAATCACATTTGTAGTGGGCTGCTTTGGGCAACCTCTCCAACGGGCCACTTCTCCACTCTATGACTTTGAGTAACACATCCAAAAGGTAGCATGTGCATGTTTAAACAGGGCCGGTGCACCCCAGGCCGGAGCGCCCCAGGCGAGTCGGGGTGGGGGCGCCCCGGTGCCGGAGGAGGGGGGGGGGTACCTGTCCTGCGGCACTGTGTATTTAAAGCTGGCGGCGGAGGCAGCGGGGGGTCCCTGCAGTCAATAAGAAATAACGAGCGCTATCCGCCGGGCTATGTGGAAGCGCTTCTGTTGTGAAAACACTGTCCGCACGGCGCACGCTGATTGGCTGAATCTCAGCCAATCAGCGTGCGGACAGTGTTTTCACAATAGAAGCGCTTCTGCATAGCCCGGCGGATAGCGCTCGTTATTTATTGACTGCAGGGACCCCCCCGCTGCCTCCGCCGCCAGCTTTAAATACACAGCGCCGCAGGACAGGTACCCCCGCGGCAGGGGGGCAAAATGCCGCCCTCCAGTGGCCGGCGCCCAAGGCAAATGCCTAGATTTGCCTAGTGGTGGCGCCGGCCCTGTGTTTAAAAAATAAAGCTGACACTTCCGGTTCCGGTTAGCAATGGAGTAGCTGCTTGCTCCAAGGCTCCCTCCTGAACTGACTGAAAAAGCCACTTTACACGGCCAAAAGCCTCCCTATTATTCTGGAGTGCCCTTACTGTGAGACGGTGAGGACCATACTCTGCAACACAAGCGGGGCGAGAGAAGAATCCTACTGGTCGCGGTAGCGGAGACGCTGAAAGCCTGCTCGCAGAGCGATCACCGCGTCACAAGCCGGGAGTCCGCGGACGCCAACCCCTTCACCTCTGACGGCAGAACGCTGAGAAGGGACACCCAGACCTGCAAGCGTCAACACCCAGACGGCGGGTCCCCCCGCATTCCAACCACCGCCGGACAGCAGGTACCATAGCGGGGAGTGCGCACGTCGTGTCAGACGCGTGGCGCACTACACCGCCCAGAGCTGCAGACTCGGCACTTCTCACCTCCGCAAGCACACAGCATCATACATGCTAACCCAATACTGAGAAAATAGCCTACCATTGGGGGAAGCTCCGCCGGCGCACTACTGCTCCCAGGATATTGCACTCGAGCAGTGACGTCATCACACCAGGGCAGCCGTTAGAAGCCTCAACTGAGCAGCCCCTGCAAAAAAAGGCATATCCCTTCCCTCCTCAGAAACCCTGCATTAAAGCCTATGGGGTTAAACCCACCAGTGACCCTCTCTGCAGCCTAAGCTGAACAGTAAAGCAAAAAAAAAAAAAACAGTTATACTTTCGATAATAGAAACTTTCGGACGTGAATCAGGTTACAAAGTAAACCTCGACAAATCCGAGATAATGATTTTGGGGCAATATAAGACTGATCCCTCTTCCTCCCCCAGTTTGTCACAATTAAAAACTAGAGCGACCCAGATTAAATATCTAGGTGTGCAAATTCCGAACACAACGGAACACCTATACAAATTAAACTTCACTCCCATAATTACCAAAGTGATTAACCTGATGAATACTTGGAACAGCTTTCCTCTCTCTCTCTTAGGTAGAGCAGCGGCAGTCAAAACAGTGATCTTTCCTAAGGTGTTCTATGCACTCCAGATGCTCCCCATAGCTATACTCCAAACCGACATTAAAAGGATAACATCGGCAATTTCTAAATTTTTGTGGAAAGGGCGTCGGGCCAGGATCTTGATTGCAAAATTAAAAAACCCTCGGCCCCAAGGTGGATTAGGAATACCCGACTTTGAGCTATACTCCAAGTCTATATTCTTCAGATACGCAGGGGACTGGTTGCTGGGGAGGTCTACATATACGGACGCAGCACTAGACCGGGCAGTCCTACATCCTTTCTCACCTGCGGCACTACTGCATATGAAACATTCTGATATTCCCTCAAGGATACTCGCAAATGTCTTATTTAAAGACACATACAAGAATTGGGTGGGGACTAACAAACTTCTTAACCGTGAATATCACACTTCGCCCTACCTACCTCTGTGGGGAAACCCCGGTTTCAGCCCATCCCTGACCAATCCTGTTTTCAAGATCTGGCTTAAGGCTGGCGTGGACCTTGCAAGCAGGGTGTTCGATCCAGGAGGACACGTTGCCTCTTTTGCTGACCTTCAGGAGAAATTTTAATTACCAAACAACACCTTTTATCTCTATCTTCAGGTGAGACACTATGTGTGGTCCTTGGACAGGGGCCCCCTGCTGGGCAAGGAGACACACCTTATCTCTGCCATACTTCGGGCGTGGGATACTGTAGAATATAGAATAAAACACTTATATCCCTGTCTAGTAGAGGCAAAAAATAAATCTAGACCCCTCACACAGGACTTAATAGCAAAATGGAGCTCAGATATTACAGATCCGGGTAGACTGTCCTCTTCCACAATAATTCACTATGGTAAATGTAATCGTTACTTATCCTCTGCCTACTTACAAGAAACACACCTAAAGACATTGCATAGATCATTTATTACCCCCGCCCAGCGTAGATACATAATTCCGGGGAATGCGGATTCCGGTGACTGCACTAAATGCAAAATGGCAAATGCAAAATACTTTCACTGTTTCTGGGAGTGCTCTAAAATCCGTCGGTATTGGGCAAAGGTGACAGCTTATGTCAACAGGGTTCTGGGAATATCAGCCCTGCCAACACCAGAGGCTTGCCTGCTCCTTGATTTTAGCTCTTGGAGCCTCGCTCCTCACACACCACGTTGGGTCCCCTTTCTAGTGATCACGCTAACTTTAGCAAAAAAAACCATACTAATACATTGGACTAAAAAATCAGCGCCCACAATACGAGAACTGATAGGCAAACTATTACAATTGCTATATTTTGATGTGAAAACCCTTATGATAAATGCAGGGGTGTCCGCAAAATCCTTCCATGACAAATGGGACGCCTTCATAAATTCTATGGACGAAGAATCACGTATCACCATACAGGGATTCTTTAATAAGGGAGAGTGGGAAAGAGCAGGTCCCCATTTGAAAGGCTTATCACCAGACCTGGCTTCGAACTAGTGAACTCTTCTCAATTACTACTCTTTCTTTTTGACGCCATACATATTGTACCTCCCAAAGGAACTACTCAAACAGCAAATTAGCTAATGCCTTCCTAAAAGTCATAGATACTCTATTGTTGGGATGATTGTCAAAGAGAGCTCCTAGATTTGTTCCTTGTTTGTTACCTGATCCGATTCGAAGTCGGCAATACCCATTTTAAGTTATCAAATTATCCACTCATATGCTAATCTGAAACCCCCCCCCCCCCCACCCCTGATGTGTCTGTTCTACGTCTATATTGCATTATATCAAATTATTGCTTAAGTAACATCTGGCTGTTAACTTCTGACATTGTAAAACTGTCCTATTGCAAAAGAAAAAGCAATGTTCAACTTCCTTATACAATGTGCAAAGCAATTGCTTATCCGTTCTTTTTCGCTTTATATGTATGTCTGTGTATATGAAAACTTTCAATAAAAAGTTAAAAAAAAAAAAAAAAAATAAAGCTGAAAATATAACATATACAGTATTCATATATTTTCCTTGTATTAAACAGCATTGGGAAATATAATGGAATGTTATTGGACAACACCAGCAGATTTACCTGTAAGGGAAAGGTTATTCGCCACTTTATCGGTACCAGCACATTTACAGAATACACTGTGGTGGATGATATTGCTGTTGCTAAGATACATAAGGATGCACCGCTGGAAGAGGTCTGCTTGATTGGATGTGGTTTTTCCACAGGATATGGCTCTGCTGTGAACACTGGTAAAGTAAGTAATAACATATTCATTATTTCCAGGTTTTAAAAATGTAAAAAGTAATTTAAGGAAAATAACAACAGGATAAAATTAAACAGAGATTAATGCCCCTTTCCCACTGCAGCTCTTAAACGGTATATTGCCGTTTTATCCCCACAATTTACCGTTTAAGGCTGCAGTGGGAAAGCGCCAGAATTGAAATACCGGTTAAAATTAACCGGTATTTCAACCCGTTTTAAAAGCAGAGTCCTACACGTTTAAATACCGTTTTTAAGGCAGTGGGAATGCCTCTTAAACGGTATTTAAAAATCCCACACTAATTCCCCCTCCCCTGGTACCTTTCCTGGAGGGGTACCTGCACCGCACCCACCCCCTCCCCTGGCACTTACCTGCGTGGGGGATCCGGGCAGTGGGGTCCGGCATCATGGCATGGGCACAGCACTTCAGGTCCCTCCCTGTGGCTGGTGATGGATGCAGGGCAGCGGGGTGGGGTCCATTTGGGATCCGGGCAGTCCCTGGGGCTGATGGTAACTAGTAGTTCCCACTATGCGCATGTGTATTGAGCGCCGTGCATATAAATGAGCAGCTCATTACATATGTGCATATGTAATGAGCGGCTCATTTGTATGCACAGCGCTCAATACACATGCGCATAGTGGGAACTACTAGTTACCACCAGCCCCAGGGACTGCCCGGATCCCAAATGGACCCCACCCCGCTGCCTCCCCACTGCCCTGCATCCATCACCAGCCACAGGGAGGGACCAGAAGTGCTGTGCCCATGCCATGATGATGGACCCCGCTGCCCGGATCCCCCACGCAGGTAAGTGCCAGGGGAGGGGGTGGATGCAGGGTAGGTACCAGGGGAGGGAGGGGGTGCAGGGCAGGTACCAGGGGAGGGAGGGGGGGTGCAGGGCAAGTACCAGGGGAGGGAGGGTGGGTCCAGGAAAGGTACCAGGGGAGGGGGGGGGGGGGGGTTATGAAAGACAGGCATTTTTTTTTAAACGGTTCACTGCGATGGAAATAGCACTTAAACTGTATTTAAAACGGTAATCTTCTGCAGTGGGAATGCTAATACCGTTTTAAATACCGTTTAAAAATACCAGTACTTAAAACGGGTCTGCAGTGGAAAAGCAGCATAAGACAACACTTGGTTCCACTGCCTGGGTATCTCCCAATTGTTCCTCTGAAATCAATAATATTGCCTTTTTTGAATGCATAACACCTTGTGTAATTTACTCCCCGTGTGTGATTCCTTTTTTCCAAGTGTAATCACTTAAGGCAGTGATTCAACACTTTTTGAATCATTGCACTCTAGATTATCAGATTTTTTTCCTGGCACCCTAGGTGTAAAGTTTCTTAATGAGAAATACATAAAAAACAGCCACAGCCGGGTGAAACTTTTTATGCAAGTTCCTCCAGCCAAAGCATTCATCACCGTGGCTGGTCTGCCCAGGCAGGGACCCAGGAGGAGTGTAGTCAACCCTCCCCCCCCCCTCCAGAGTAACCCCTGCACAGGCTGAAGTCCAGGGTTGTCCCAGGTGTCTCTGAGGCAGTGGGCACCGGGCTGATAAATGGTTAATAATAGATTAAACTATTGTGTAATGTTGTGGAACTACAAGACCCAGAAAGCCTGCACTGCATGCAGGGACTTGGAGAACCACAAGTCCCAGCCTGCAGAGCATTAAAGGGTCTGCTGGGTCTTATTGTTTCACAACATGACAAATAGTGAAATAAAACACACACACACACACACACACACATGAACAGTATAACTTTATTACACACTACATTCATTCACACATACATTACCTATGGATTCCCTCAAAGGCCTGTCCGAAGGTTAGTCCCACCCACCAGCCAATAAGGAGCCTTTGGCTGGTGGGTGGGACTAACCCCCGGCATGTGGGAGGAGCCGCAAATGTAAACAAACTTTTGAGCTTCTCTCGCAGGGGTATTGCCAGGCAAAGGCAGCGAAAGATCCAGGAGGCGTGTGGTGAGTAAAAGTTCCCTCTACAGGTACTCGTTTCGATTCTACTTAGAGAAAAGGACGTGCCTTTGAGGGAATCCTTTATTTGGGGGTCCCCACTCCTCCAGGGTCTCTGCCCATGCTGACCAGCCAGGGGAACTTGCATAAAAAGTTTCCCCCCGCTGTGGCATTACAGCATTAATGTCAGGTTGCCACATTTAAGTGGCTAATAGCAGGCCTGCACACTGTGTAAAGTAATTTTCTCATATGCTTTTTTAAGAGAAAATTGATAATTTTTAGAGAGAACCCCTATATTTCATTTGAGATCCGGGGGGTGCTGTACCCAACAGTCATAGGCTGAACATTTTATACAAAGAAGAAAGAAAGAGACTGTTTTATGGGACGCACACTAATACAATTAAAGTAAAACTTAACTTTTAATAGTTTTATTTTCAAATTCCCTTTTAATAGTTGGTGGTGGCTGGTGTCTTGTGATGTCGAGAGCCTGTACACATGCATCAACCACGATAGAGGGGTGCAGGCTGCACGCTATTTCCTTAATATGGAAGCACACTCAGATTTCAACGAATTTTTGTTGGAATTATTGGAGTTTATTCTAACAAAAAATTTCTTTGTATGTCAAGAATCCCACTACCTCCAGGTGCGGGGGACGGCTATGGGGACGGCTTGTGCCCCCACATATGCCAACCTGTACCTGGGGTGGTGGGAGAGAGAGGTTGTTTTTGGGGAGTCATTGGAAAAATATACCAATAACATCTTAATCTATATGAGGTATATAGATGACATCCTCCTCCTCTGGGAGGGAGAACAGAGCGACCTGATTAAATTCACACATTCTCAACACCAATGAGATGAATCTCAAACTGACAGTGGAAATGAGCCAGAAAGAAATAAATTTCTTGGACTTGACAGTAAGAATTGATGAGGAGGGTACCATCTCAACGGACATTTTTCGCAAGAAAACAGCAACTAACAGCATACTGCACTCAGATAGCTCGCACTTGCCATCTACAATAAAAGCTATTCCCAAAGGGGAGCTAATGCGAGTTAAAAGAAATTGCTCAGATATGGATACTTTCCATATTCGGGAAAGAGAACTGCAGGAGAGATTTAAAAAACGAGGCTATAGCAACAGGCTTATTAAGAAGGCGACCAAACAGGTCGAAAACCTCCCTCGAGAAACTCTCCTGAGACCCAAACAGAAGACAGAAAGAGATGAGATGATCCGTTTTGTAGGTACGTTTAACATCTATTGGAAAGAGATCAATTCTATACTCCAGAGACACTGGAAAGTCTTAAAAACAGATCAAGATCTTAAAGAAACTCTGCCTGACAGAGTCCAGACAAGTTGGAGGAGGTCGCGAAGTATTAAGGACACACTAGTCCACAGCCATTTATCGAACAAAGTCGAATCAACAACAATTAATAAAGGCTCAAAAAGCTGTGGACACTGTAAGGCATGTCAATACATGACTCCGAAAATGACATTTCAGGACAAATACAATAAGGAGTGGAGAATTGAAGGCCTGATAACATGCACCACAATAGGCACCATTTATCATCTTCAGTGCCCTTGTGGTTTAAGCTATGTGGGGAAGACTTCAAGACCCCTGAAGGTGCGAATCTTAGAACATGCAGGGACGATTCGAAATGCACAGAGAGACTCCTTAAGGTTCAAAAAACTAACCTCGGTGGCGAGACATTTTTTGCAACATCATGGAGGAGATCCAAAAGGTCTAAAAGTCCACGGTCTCAAACACATTAAATTAGGGATAAGAGGAGGAAACTTGGACAAGTTACTCCTACAGCATGAGACCAGAATGATTTTCCTGTTAGACAGCCTGTCCCCAAAAGGCCTCAATGAAGCCAATAGCTATAGCCCGTTCCTTTGAGATATTACCATCAACAATATATATTAACCTTGAAGACTGTCCATTTATATATTTTCCCCCCCTTTTTTTGAAATGGACATTTGAATCAAATCAGCATATGACAATATATTTCCCTCCCCCCCCCCCCTTTTTTTCACTATCTCTCTTTCTTTCTTTTCCAGGGAATGGTGGGATGTATCATATCACATATAGGAATACTCAATATTTTTTTCATCCATTTTCACACAAAAACTGATATTACATACCAAAATCTCTTTTCTTTTTTTATATACACATGCCTAAAAAAACTCTTTCACAAATTCACATACAATTAAAGGGTTTTGTCTACCATGATAATCACATGAACCTTTTTAGCTACAAATAGTCACTATCTTTAAGCACATGAATAGCACATTCTGCTCACACATCCTATTCTGCTCCTATAAAAAGGAGTGATCCAAGACCATTCTATTCTATTTATATAAATTAATTCATCACTTATAAACACATTAATTACTTTAACACCTCTTAAGATTTATTCGAGGGTAACATAACAAATGTTTTTTTGTCACTCTTCACATTTTTTTTATCTATAATAATAATCTTTTTTCACCTAGGTTATCACCGTTTTTATGTTTCTTTCGATATAAATTCTTTTTACTAATAAGCCTTTTTCCTTATATATTCTTTACAAAATAACAGTAATTACATTAATAAATAAATAAATTCATGTAAGGGCTAATATTATAAAACAAAATAAGAATATCAGGATATTAAACTGATATTAAAATACCTGTTTTATTGATTGGATCAAGTAAGCCTGATTGCTACTGTATATAATTGATATGATATTATTGATATGATATTATCCCTTTATTTGACCTAATCCATATTCCCTGGAATTATGGGGATAAATTTATTACCTCTATCATCTGTCACAATATGAAATAATAACCAGAATATCGTATAGAGATGAAAGATGATTGAGGATTAAATATGTCACTTGATATCTGACACCATATAACTCAATCCGGCATTTCTATGGACGGTAAACATACCTATTATCCTGTATTATACATTTGATTATGTTCTATGCCGGAGGCAGGGCTGGGGCATTGACACAAACAGGATAGTAAATACTTCCTGAATCTGAGATAGATCGAGGATAGGCTATCGCGGAACACGTGATCGGACGGAAGATGTCCCATTGAGAGAGTGGTAAGAATACAGGCAGGAGGTGGGACATCAGTCCAATCTGACTGATGATTGGCCGATCAGACGGACCACATGATGAGGGCGGATGACGTGGAAGACAATGCAGCCATAGTGACGCCGGGTAAAGGCTGTTCACATGGCAACGGAACGATAACAAACAAGCGCTATTAAGCGCATTGGTGGGAGAAGGAACAGCCCGATAATAGGCTCCCTGTGCAGGAAACGTAATGTCATTCAGAAAGCGCCAGTCACGTGATGTTATCAGGTGGCTTAGGCGTCTGATGTCATAAGTGTAATTAAATAAGATTGTCCAGGTCCAGTGTTGAAGTATACTGATTGGTCCAATGATACCATATGACGCTAAAACACAATTTTCATTGGTGGACCAAATGAATAAAGGTCTCTCAATAGGTACACTCAGGTTGGCCTTGAGAAAGCTGTTTAGTGAAACACGTGTAGGAAGATTGTTTACTGGAAATATGTATTAAGCATTATTTTAACCCATTGTAGTGATTAGCTGAAATGGTAGCACTGCATACCTATTAAGGGTGCAGGCGGATTTGGGGAGACGGATAGGTAGCAGCGTTATAGAAGACAAGCTGCACCTATAAAGTTAAAGTTATTTGTTTATAACAACCTGCTAAATAAGTGATTGTTATAGTGACCTGAACATGACCTATTATAGTGATGTGAATTTTTCTAACTAGCTAAAACCACCACCAGGTGGCAGCTGAGTATTGTTGAATCATATTCTGATTCCAATAAATTCACATAAATAATCACTATATGGTCAGGAGCTGAAATCTCCCCAATCTAAATATCACTAGATAATTAAGCCAATTTAGGCTATAAGCGATAAAGTGTATCCCTACAAGGGTGTGCTATAATAAATACAATATTTTCCAGTGACATATCGTTGTGGTTTTAAATACACCCTCTAATTTTTCGAGCACTATATATGTGTGTATGTTTTATGTGGCTTTATGTGTGTCCGTGATTTTAACTTCTTTATTTCACTACTATTTCCCTCAAACTATTAAAAGGGAATTTGAAAATAAAACTATTAAAAGTTAAGTTTTACTTTAATTGTATTAGTGTGCGTCCCATAAAACAGTCTCTTTCTTTCTTCTTTGTATAAAAAGCATTACAGCATTACCCTGTTGGGTGTTTGGGCCCGGTGCTGGTTGCCAAAATAGTGGGGACCCCTACTCATTTTGTCCCCAGTATTTTGGGAACCAGGACTGAGTCTAAATATTTCATCCTATTAAATGGCACCCTTGGTCTTGATGAGAACTTTTCCTATGCCTGTTTCAGTTCTTTGTCTTCACTAGTACTTGGTTTTCCATTTCCTAAATTTAGCATGTGCTGTTTCCAACCAAAATATAATATTAACCCCTTCCCGACATTTGACGTATATATACGTCATGGCCGGGATGTCCTTCCCGACACATGACGTATATATACGTCATGACTTTAAACTGTCCCCGCGTCTATAGACGCGGTGACAGTTTAAACATGTCTGCTGTCCCTGACAGCAGACATGTCCCTGCATGCCCAGGGGGGGCGGCGATGCCGCCCCCCCCGTCGGCGATCGCTGTGATTGGCTGTTCAATGTGAACAGCCATTCGCAGCGTTTTCCTGTGTTACCGGCGAATCAGACGCTCGGTAACACAGGTGTCAATCACCGCCGGGTGTGAGGGGGCATGAGGGGGTCATCGGTGACGACGACACCTCACCCCACCTGCCCCCAAGGTTGTGATTGGTCCGTCGGACCGACGGACCAATCACAGCCATGGCGCGCCATTTAAACTAACGGTGACTGCGCTGCAGACGCCATTCCGGTCTGGAATTGCGTGCAGAGCGGTCACCGGCCACTTTGTCCTGCTATACATACCTGAACCTTGCCTGATACTTACCTGTTCACCGCTGATCACCGCTGGTAGCGTGCTGCCAGCAGCTGGATGCTTCCTGGATCTTGTGACTTCCTGTGTGCTGCTGCTGCAGTGTCATAGAGTCACAGATAGTGATAGATAGTCAGAGATAGTGAGAGATAGTGAGAGATAGTGACAGAGAGTGATAGAGAGTGATAGAGAGTGCTATATTTTGTGTCTGCTGCACCCCCTTTTGTGCTGATCACTATATCTGAGCTGATCAGCAACTTTTTTGGGGTGCAGAGGTTTTTTTTTATATATATATACCTGTCAGTTGCACCAAAGGTTGTGCTGCCTGTGCAACTGACTGCTGCCCCCCCTGCTGCCCCCCCCCTTTTGTGCTGATCAGTTTAAATTAATTAAGATCAGCAACTTTTTGGGGGTCCAGGTTTTTTTTTTAATATATATATACCTGTCAGTTGCACCAAAGGTTGTGCTGCGTGTGCAACTGACTGCTGCCCCCCCTGCTGCCCCCCCCTTTTGTGCTGATCAGTTTAAATTAATTAATCAGCAACTTTTTGGGGGTCCAGGTTTTTTTTTTATATATACCCTGTCAGGTTGCACCCACAGTTGTGTGCCTGCTGCCCCTCACTGCTAATCAGTGTTTCATCACTGCATCACTGATCTGCAGTTTTTTTTTTTTTTTGGAGAGTGCAGTGGGGTTTTGTTTTTACACCCACTTTGCTTTTGTGGGTGTCCTGTGGCCGCTGAGCGCTGATCAGTGACATACAATCACTGAACAGCATTTTTGGCACAGGGTTGATATAATTTTTTTTTTGCAGTTTTTTTAAATTGTTTTTTTTTTGGAGAGTGCTGTGGTATATTTTTTTAAATTGTTTTTACACCCACGTTGCTTTTGTGGGTGTCCTGTGGCCGCTGATCAGTGACGTACAATCACTGAACAGCATTTTTGGCACAGGGTTGATATAATTTTTTTCTGCAGTTTTTTTAAATTTTTTTGTTTTGTTTTTACACCCACGTTGCTTTTGTGGGTGTCCTGTTGCCTTTGAGCGCTGTTCAGTGACGGACGTTACTGACCAACATCTGTGCTCAATTTTTGGCGCAGGACCATTTTTTTTTTTTTTAACCCCTTCAAATTTTTTTTTTTTATTGGGATCAAATTCCTGTATAAAGTATTTTTTTTTTCTGCACTACATACACACTACACACTACATACCCCCCCTGTTGAAATAAAGTTTGTACCCCCCCTACACTATACACGTGTTGAAACATTACACGTACAGAAACACAAAAATAAAAATGGCATCCCAAATGTCATCCCAAATGTCATCCCAGTCATCTAGAAGAATGTATTCAGTGGAGGAGGCATATGCCATGCTTGCCTCTGACTCTGACACAGCCAGTGATGCAAGCGGAGAATTTGAAGGATTCGTCTTAAGCTCCTCTTCCTCCTCTGGTGATGAGGGACCCCCTCAAAGACGCCCCCGTAGAGCAGCTGAGACCCCCCCCCAAATGATTGATCCCGTATGGACCCCACCACCAGACAATTTTGAGCCCCAGGTTCCTGAGTTTTTGGCCATCCCAGGAATCCAATTTGATTCAACAGGTCTCAGAGAAATTGACTTTTTCAAATTATTTTTCTCTGATGATTTTATAAATTTAATGGTGGACCAAAGTAATTTATATGGCCAGCAGTTTATTGCTCAAAACCCCACGTCATCATTTGCTAGGTGGACTCCTGTAGATGCAGTAGAGATGATGACGTTTTGGAGTCTGGTGTTACATATGGGCATAGTAAAAAAGCCAGAAATTAGGCAATATTGGAGTAAAGATGTTCTGTACAGCACCCCACTTTACCGTATGGCCATGACTCGGACTCGTTTTGAGATAATCCTTAAATTTTTACATTACACCGATAATGCACAGTGCCCACCCAGAGATGATCCCACCTTTGACCGGCTATTCAAAGTCAGGCCGGTCATTGATCATTTCAGTGCCAAATTTGCAGAGTTGTACATCCCTGAAAAATGTATTTGTATCGACGAGTCCCTTATACATTTTAAAGGAAGGGTTAAATTCCGCCAGTACCTTCCCAGTAAGAGGGCAAGGTATGGCATAAAAATGTATAAACTGTGTGAAAGCACCTCAGGGTACACCCACAGGTTTAGGGTATATGAAGGGAAGGATTCAAGAATTGAACCGCCAGAATGCCCCCCCTCCCTCGTAGGTGTTAGTGGAAAAATTGTCTGGGATTTAGTGCACCCCTTCCTGGATAAAGGTTATCACCTCTATGTGGATAACTTTTACACTAGCATCCCCCTGTTTAAGGCCCTTGGTTCAAGAGGTACAGCAGCTTGCGGTACTGTGCGCAAGAACCAAAGAGGCCTCCCAAAAACGCACATTGCCCAAGTACTGAGAAGGGGTGAAAGCAGGGGAATATGCACCGAAAATATGTTGTTGGTCAAATATAAGGACAAGAGGGATGTCCTTATACTGACAACAATTCATGGAGACAGTACCACCTCCGTCCCTGTACGAGGTACCAGTACCCACACCTCAAAACCTAATTGTATCCTAGATTACAATAGGTACATGGACGGAGTGGATCATTCAGATCAGGTACTGAAGCCGTACAGTGCCCTGCGGAAAACAAAAATCTGGTACAAGAAGCTGGCCGTGTATATCATCCAGATGGCACTGTACAGTATAACGCTTACGTGCTATTCCGTTCTACCGGCCAGAGGGGGACATTTATGCACTTTCAAGAGGAAGTCATAAAGGGCCTAATATTTGGGAACCAGCAGGCAGAGGGCCCCAGTACTTCTAGTACTGGCCCCCGTATTGTACCAGGGCAGCATTTTCCTAACGAAATCCCCTCCACTGCAAGAAAGGGCAGGACACAAAAAAGGTGCAAAGTTTGCTATAAAAAGGGAATAAGAAAGGATACTATTTTCCACTGTGAAACTTGCCCCGACAAACCCGGCCTATGTATAAAGGAGTGTTTTAAAATATACCACACATCTATGGATTATTAGGTTCATCATTTCACCGTGCTTCGGGGGTCTTGCTAATGCCACTTAGCACCCACCATTCATTCCACCAGAATCTGAGCTGCAAAATCCAAAAATCACTCCTTCCCTTCTGAGTCCTGCCATGCACCCAACTGGTTTTTTATGGTCACATATGAGGCATTGCCATACTCGGGAGAAATTGGGGCACAGATTTTCGGGTGCTTTTTCTCCTTCATACCTTATGAAAATGAAAAATTTTGAGCCAGAACTGCATTTTTGTGTAAAAAAATGTAATTTTTCATTTTCACTGCCCAGTTGTATCAAAATTGGTGAAACGCCTGGGGGTTTGAAATGTACACTATACCCCTAGATAAATTCCCTGAGGGTGTAGTTTGCAAAATGGGGTCACTTGTGGGGGGGTTCCACTGTATTGGTGCTTTGGGGGTCTTGCTAATGCGACATAGCACCCACCAACATTCCACCAGAATCTGTGCTGCAAAATCCAAATATCACTCCTTCCCTTCTGAGTCCTGCCATTTTTTGGTCACACATGAGGCATTGCCGTACTCGGGAGAAATTGGGGCACAGATTTTCGGGTGCTTTTTCTCCTTCATTCCTTGGGAAAATGAAAAATTTTGAGCCAGAACTGCATTTTTGTGTAAAAAATTAAATTTTTCATTTTCACTGCCCAGTTGCACCACAATTGGTGAAACCCCTGGGGGTTTGAAATGTACACTATACCCCTAGATGAATTCCCTGAGGGTGTAGTTTGCAAA
The DNA here is from genome assembly GCF_055691185.1 of Crinia signifera. NCBI lineage: Eukaryota > Metazoa > Chordata > Amphibia > Anura > Myobatrachidae > Crinia > Crinia signifera. Next base: position 187,995,816 of record NC_139217.1, read on the forward strand.
ATGGGGTCACTTGTGGGGGGGTTCCACTGTATTGGTGCTTCGGGGGTCTTGCTAATGCGACATAGCACCCACCAACATTCCACCAGAATCTGAGCTGCAAAATCCAAAAATCACTCCTTCCCTTCTGAGTCCTGCCATGCACCCAAATGGTATTTTTTGGTCACATGTGAGGCATTGCCGTACTCGGGAGAAATTGGGGCACAGATTTTGGGGTGCTTTGTCTCCTTCATTCCTTGTGAAAATGAAAAATTTTGAGCCAGAACTGCATTTTTGTGTAAAAAATGTAATTTTTCATTTGCACAGCCCAGTTGTATCAAAATTGGTGAAACCCCTGGGGGTTTGAAATGTACACTATACCCCTAGATGAATTCCCTGAGGGGTGTAGTTTGCAAAATGGGGTCACTTGTGGGGGGGTTCCACTGTATTGGTGCTTCGGGGGTCTTGCTAATGCTACATAGCACCCACCAACATTCCACCAGAATCTGAGCTGCAAAATCCAAAAATCACTCCTTCCCTTCTGAGTCCTGCCATGCACCCAAATGGTATTTTTTGGTCACATGTGAGGCATTGCCGTACTCGGGAGAAATTGGGGCACAGATTTTGGGGTGCTTTGTCTCCTTTATTCCTTGTGAAAATGAAAAATTTTGAGCCAGAACTGCATTTTTGTGTAAAAAATTTAATTTTTCATTTGCACAGCCCAGTTGTATCAAAATTGGTGAAACCCCTGGGGGTTTGAAATGTACACTATACCCCTAGATGAATTCCCTGAGAGGTGTAGTTTGCAAAATGGGGTCACTTGTGGGGGGGTTCCACTGTATTGGTGCTTCGGGGGTCTTGCTAATGCGACATAGCACCCACCAACATTCCACCAGAATCTGAGCTGCAAAATCCAAAAATCACTCCTTCCCTTCTGAGTCCTGCCATGCACCCAAATGGTATTTTTTGGTCACATGTGAGGCATTGCCGTACTCGGGAGAAATTGGGGCACAGATTTTGGGGTGCTTTGTCTCCTTCATTCCTTGTGAAAATGAAAAATTTTGAGCCAGAACTGCATTTTTGTGTAAAAAATTTAATTTTTCATTTGCACAGCCCAGTTGTATCAAAATTGGTGAAACCCCTGGGGGTTTGAAATGTACACTATACCCCTAGATGAATTCCCTGAGGGGTGTAGTTTGCAAAATGGGGTCACTTGTGGGGGGGTTCCACTGTATTGGTGCTTCGGGGGTCTTGCTAATGCGACATAGCACCCACCAACATTCCACCAGAATCTGAGCTGCAAAATCCAAAAATCACTCCTTCCCTTCTGAGTCCTGCCATGCACCCAAATGGTATTTTTTGGTCACATGTGAGGCATTGCCGTACTCGGGAGAAATTGGGGCACAGATTTTGGGGTGCTTTGTCTCCTTCATTCCTTGTGAAAATGAAACATTTTGAGCCAGAACTGCATTTTTGTGTAAAAAATGAAATTTTTCATTTTCACTGCCCAGTTGTACCACAATTAGTGAAACCCCTGGGGGTTTGAAATGTACACTATACCCCTAAATGAATTCCCTGAGGGGTGTAGTTTGCAAAATGGGGTCACTTGTGGGGGGGTTCCTAACTTTTAGCATCTTATGGTGCCTAGAAACCTACATGGTGCCTAAAAAATAATCTCATAAAAAGGAGGCTCCAAAATCAAGTAGGTGCTCCTTCTATTATGAAGCCTGTGGTTTGGTCAATCTGCACACTAGGGCCACATATAGGATATTTATGAAAACAAAAGAATTGGGGGAATCAATTTTTAGTCACATTTCTCTAGTAAAATCTACTGTGTTCCTTAGAAAAATGTATTAAAATTGCAAATCTGCAAAAAAAATGAAATTTTGAAATTTCACCTACACTTTGTTTTAATTCCTGTGAAACACCTAAAGGTTTAACAAACTTCCAAAATGCTGTTTTGAATACTGTGAGGGGTGCAGTTTTTGAAATGGCATCATTTATGGGGGTGTCTCACATACAAGTCCCTCAAAGTCACATCAGAACTGAACTGGTCCCTAAAAAAATCAGTGTTTGAAATTTTCTTGAAAATTTGAGAATTTGCTATTCATATTTTAAGCCTCCTAGTGTCCAAAAAATTTAAAAGGAAGTTGAAATAATGATGGAAACATAAAGTAGACATATGGTCTATGTTAGTTATTAACTATTTTGAGTGGTATGATTATTTGTCTCACAAGCAGAAAATATAACATTTTGAAAATTGCTAAATTTTCCATTTTTTTACGACATTTTGGTATTTTTCACAAAAAAACACAGACTGTATCGACCCAAATTTACCACTAATTTGAAGTACAATGTGTCACGAGAAAACATTCTCAAAATCACTGGGATAAGTAAAAGCAAAAAAAAGTTATCCCCACTTAAGTGATACATGTCAGATTTGAAAAAAAGGGCTCTGTCAGGAAGGCAAAAACTGTCTGCGTCAGGAAGGGGTTAAAGAGGATACAGATGGGTAAACCTATACTTAAATCACAACAAGATGCTTTCATTTGGCATGCCCTGTTCATCTAGTGCTGGCATGTCCAACCTTGGCCCTACAGCTGTTGTGAAACTACACATCCCTGCATGGCTTTAGCATTCCTTAATAGCAAAAGTGTGGTAAGGCATGATGGGACTTGTAGTTTCCTAACAGCTGGAGGGCCCAGTTGGACATGCGTGATCTAGAGACTTTTCCACAAAATATGCATTTTATTTTCTTCACTAATGCAACAAAATTGCAATGTATACTGCTGTTGAAATGTATGTGTCTTCTCTGAAACTCATTCAATAATCTCAGGTAAAAGGCAAAATACAGAGGTGCCATTTGTGTGGTGACATCTTGACTTGCACCATGTGTTGTTTGCTTAATTTGTCAATTAATACCATTTCCTTTATGGCAAAATACTAATCCTAAATTGTTTAAGAGACCAAAAACAAATATCTCTGCAGCTATGACGATGTGCATTGGATGCAGCCAGGGGCGGATCCAGGATAAAATGACAGGGGGGCACCATGATAAAAGAGGGTTTAGGTGGGGGAGGGGGCGGTGTAAGTGGTGCCAGTGTACATGCTAAGAGAGCGGCAGAGAGAGGGTGGGAATGGGATTGAAAATAGGCGCTGGCATTTAAAGTACGCAGGCCCACAATGGCGACAAAAGCGAAGGATGTAGTTGTACGCGCGCCAAAGCCGCACTCCGGAAAAGGGGTGTGGCCACTCAACAGAGGTGTGTCCTTGAGTGTAGTCTACAACACCATATACAACTTCTACACATTATGCAACAAAATACTAGACTCCTTTGTACTTCCCCCTTACACATGATGCCAAATGGAATGAAACTAAATTCACATAATTCCACATGGATTGAGCCAAAATTCAAATAAGGCCACATGGATTGTGTCAAAATTCACATAATGCCACACGAATTGAGCCAAAATTTACATAATAACACACGGATTTAGCCAAAATTCACATAATGCCAAATGGATTGAGTCAAAATTCACATAATGCCACATGGATTGTGTCAAAATTCACATAATGCCACATGGATTGAGCCAAAATTCACATAATGCCACACGGATTGAGCCAAAATTCACATAATGCCACATGGATTTAGCCAAAATTCACATAATGCCACACAGATTGAGCCAAAATTCACATAATGCCACACAGATTGAGCCAAAATTCACATAATGCCACTCGGATTGAGCCAAAATTTACATAATAACACACGGATTTAGCCAAAATTCACATAATGCCACATGGATTGAGCCAAAATTCACATAATGCCAAATGGATTGAGCCAAAATTCACATAATGCAACATGGATTGAGTCAAAATTCACATACTGCCACACGAATTGAGCCAAAATTCACATAATGCCACATGGATTGAGCCAAAATTCACATAATGCCACATGGATTGAGCCAAAATTCACATAATGCCACATAGATTGAGCCAAAATTCACATAATACCACACGGATTGAGCCAAAATTCACATAATGCCAAATGGATTGAGCCAAAATTCACATAATGCAACATGGATTGAGTCAAAATTCACATAATACCACACGGATTGAGACAATATTCACATAATGCCACATGGATTGAGACAAAATTAACATAATACCACACGGATTGAGACAAAATTCACATAATGCCACACGGATTGAGCCAGAATTCACATAATGCCACACAGATTAAGCCAAAATTCACAATACGCTTCATAAACAGGGACATTGTCCACCAAAGGCACGCATTAAACATTTACACCATAATGTCCATTACACGTTAAGTTACACGCCATTATGTCCATTTTGTATTATGCCAAACACCATAATGCCTATTAAAAATTATGCTACATAAATGCTGCTTATCTACATGCTCATTGCCAGAGGTTCCATGCTCGTTGCCATGTGGGATTACATGTTCATTGCTAAGGGGGAATACATGCTCGCGGTAAATGGGGGACAGCTGCCGCCAGGCAGAAGTGATAGCCACCGACAGTGGCAGAGCCTGGCTGTATTCAGAGCACTGCAGGTACCGGCTATTTGAAATAATACCCCTTTCACACCAGAAAATGCATTCCGAGTTTGGCCCCTTTTACACCAGCCTAGTCCCTGCATTTTCTGCTGTGAGGGGGAGAGAAAACCACCCCTCCCCCCCCCCCCCCCTTTAACCAGTTATCGCATTTAACTGGCTGTATCTTTGGAAGCAACTGACCCATTTTCATGAGTATCATATTGAAGAACTTTTGAGTGGGCTTTGAATGATTTTGGTCCAGTGAAACTGGAACGTTTGGTTCCAGAGTAATCTGCCCTCAAAGAACATGAACAGCCATGAAATTACATTTCAAAAATAAAATAATCGGTTTACACGCAATATCTCTGGAACCGATTGACCGATATGGACCAGCCTGGTATCATATTGAAGGCCCAGCGATTTGGAATTCAATGAGATTAACCACAAGCATCTGTGATGCCAAGGCGGGAACTGGCAGCCGTCGGAACCAGGTGGGGGTCGGAATTGACGGGTCCCATATTATCCTATGGGGAAAAAACGTTACTGCTTTGCCAGGCGATATCTCCGGTTCCCGGGGGGCTAGAAACACGGGGCTGGGCTCGTTGGAAAGCCCTGGTCCTCAGCTACAAAATGACAGGGGGGCACGTGCCCGGGTGCCCCCCCCCCTGAATCCGCCACTGGATGCAGCTGGTCCAGGCAGCAGACGATAGGACAAGTTGGGATACACAAGAAGCATTCATGCCGTTCAAAATGCATGCGATGTGCTAACGCACCGTGCGTTTTGAACTAGATGCAGTGCAATCTAGTTCAAAAAGTATGTGCAGCATCGCCTTTCACGGTACAAAAAGTACCGTGTGTGGGCGGCATCAGGCCAGACAACAGACACTAGCAGATTTGAGGTACAAAGTAGCCAGGAAAGATCAAAATAATCATGAAATGCATTAAACAGCAACCATCCTCCTAAAGTTACCTTTAAAATAACATGAACCAATCAGATTGGATATGAGAGAAGACCCTGGAGGAGGGGAGAGCTATATAGCATACTGGGGCAGATGTATTAAGCCATAGCAAGAGATAAATGCAAGGGTGATAAGGAGAGATAAACGTCCAGCCAATCAGCTCCTTACTGACTTTTTTCAAGCACAGCCTGTAACATGGCAGTTAGCAGGTGATTGGCTGGACATTTATCTCTCCTTATCACACTTGCGTTTATCTCTTGTTAAAGCTTAATACATCTGCCCCACAATGACATAACATTTCAATTGCTGTTCTTAAACAAAAGGAATGTTAGTGTGAAATATTTACCTACACAACTAAATAGCAAAGCCACAGCAAACCATTGGCAGACGTTGACTTATTTTTTTTTTTTTTCACTTTCAGGTTAAGCCTGGCTCTACATGTGCAGTGTTTGGTTTAGGCGGAGTTGGGTTGTCTGTGATTATTGGATGTAAAGTAGCCGGGGCTGGCCGAATTATTGGAATTGATTTAAACAGCGATAAATTTGCGAAAGCCAAAGTGTGCGGAGCCACTGAATGTATTAACCCAAAAGATTACAAACTTCCCATCCATGAAGTCCTGGCACAGATGACTAATGATGGAGTTGATTATGCATTTGAGGTCATTGGAAGCACTACAGTGATGGTTAGTAAAGGAAAAATATTTTGATAGCTGCCTGAACTTTGGGCCCAATTCAGACCTACTCGCTGGGCAGCGAGTAGGTTAACACCTTCCCGCCGAACGTATGCTTCCCTGCCATCCGAGACCCTGTGCAGGGCTGTGAACGGCTTTGCATGGGTACCCATCCATTTGTAAGTGCCCGCATAGAGGAAAAATCCTTCAGTGGGCACTTACTGTGGAAAGATTTCTCCTCTGCCTGGCGCTCACAGACACTCAGTGGCTGGATGGATGGAACTGGAATCAGGGCGGGCGCCAATATCATGTGCCTTCTCTGAGCAGGCAGGGTAATGCCAGCATTCGGACAGTTCTGCCAAGCATTTCTATGGGCATGCCCATGAAATGCCAGGGGACCACCCCAGAATGCCCCCCCCCCCCGCATCTCAGTCAGGCTGCGAGAGCCTCGGCAAGGGAGAAATTTGCAAAAGGCACTCCCAGCCAGGGCCTGCACATGTGCATTAGCAAAAATACGCATTGCCCCACCATTGTACTGGGGCCATATTTGGACCTGTGCGAGAATGTATGAATTGGCACCTTTATTACAATACCTGATAACAATGGCGGATTTCACATATGGGATTGCAGCCCCACTCCAACCCCAGGTAAAATCCCCCAGCCCAGGTAAAATCCTCTCAGTTTCAGTGAAGGCAGATGAAGTCCTACCAGTGGTGTAACTATAGCACCGCAGCCCCCGCCACCGCGGGGGGGCGCTGTGCATATGAGGGCGCCGGGGGCTGCGGTGCTATAGTTACACCTCCCCCCAATCCCCCACAGGCTTACCTATTTTGCTGGTCCCGGCGGCTCCGTTCTTCTGCTGAGGACCACCACAAAATGGCCGCCCCCATACAGCAGACAGAAACTGTCTGCTGTATGGGGGCGGCCATTTTGTGGTGGTCCTCAGCAGAAGAACGGAGCCGCCGGGACCAGCGCGAAAGGTAAGGCTGCGGGGGATTGGGGGGGTTTGCATGGGCGGCGGGGGGCGCCCCCCGCTAACGGCGGGGGGGGGCGCCCAAAACGTAGCTACACCGCTGAGTCCTACCTGCCAGTCACAGACACACAAGGCATTACCATTGGCAGGTATTTCCTCTCTTTGGGACTGCCAGTCTTGATTGAGATAAGCAAGGAGCAGGCTTCCTGTGGAAAGCCACTCCCTGCCTTATCAAGCAGGGAAATATAGCTTCTATGGGCTCTAGTCAGTGCAGCCCATAGAAGCTGAGTGTTTTTGCTCAGCGGTGATATCAGTGACATCAGAATCCTGAATTTCAGGAGTCCGACAGTCTGAATTCCAATTTACACAGGCTATTTCCCCTCGCGGGTGTCCACGACCCCCATAGAGAGAGAATAGAATAGGTGGTGAGCTGCGAGCCCACAAGGGGCTTCAATGCACTCATCCCCCTGTTGGAGGAATGACCATCAGAATCCCGACTGTCTGAAACTTATACCATACCCTTATTCAGAAGGTCCTGACATTACAGTATGGTTTGTCCAGTTGCAAATTTCCAGCATGCTCACCTTCCAATAAACAGGTCCAAGGGGCATTGATTTGATATGCCCCTCCTGAACATGAGGTACAGTAGGTCTATAATTAGATAATTCTCTGATTTTGTCTTCTATATAATAAGTGTAATAATACTACTGTTTTCAACAGAAAGAATAGGGCACGACTTTTAAGCAGTGGGAACAATAATGGATATTATCTACTTTAATAATAATTTTTATTACAAAAATATTTAAGGAGATATTTTTTTATTAGCATTAGCATACAGTGGGGCAGATGTATTAAGCCTAGGAAAGTAATACAATGGTGATAAAGCATTGGTAAATTGGAAGGTGATAATCCACCAGCCAATCAACTCCTAGCTGTCATTTTTTAAAACAGCTGATTGGCTGGTGCGTTATCACCTTCCATCACTTATCACCAATTTATCAACTTACTAGGCTTAATACATCTGCCCCAGTATTACATATTCACACTTATCACATAATGCTGCCGGGTGTGGGTTGTTAGGTCTACACCAACTAGGTCAACAAGCATTGGGTCGACACCACTAGGTCAACAGGCAGCAAGGTCGACATGGGTCTAGGTCGACATGGGTCAATGTTGACATGGGTCTAGGTCGACGGGACATTATGTCGACACAAGCATTAGGTCGACATGGGCAAAGTCTACAGTCAAAAGGTCGACATGGGGTTTTTCACTGTTTCACAGTCGACATGGACACAGTTTGAAGTGCACCGTAACCCCTCGTATCGCTCACTTCACTCGCAGTGCTTTTTATTCTCCCACCACGCCCTAGTGGATGGTAGGGCATGAAATACCGCCTGTCGGCACATGTCAGCTCAAAAAACTGTGTAAAAAAACCATGTCGACCTTTTGACTGTCGACCTAATGCTTGTGTTGACCTAATGACCTGTCGACCTTGACCCATGTCAACCTAAACCCATGTCGACCTTGCTGCCTGTGGAACTAGTGGTGTCGACCCAATGCTTGCCGACCTAGTTGGTGTAGACGTAATGACCGTATCCCATGCTGCCACAGGCACTCAGAGCACACATATAAACTAAAACTTCCCTACACGACACACAGTATTATTAAATTACTAACCAGCACTAGGTGAATACTGTTTCATTATTGTCTGTCATTTTATTAGACATCTGCTCTTTCATCTTCTCACTTTGGCTGTGGAAAAACTATAATTGTTGGAGTTGCTCCATCAGATGCTATTATGTCTTTTGATCCGCTGTTGATTCTGACTGGACGCACCTTGGTAGGAGCTGTGTTTGGAGGTACAGCAATATGATTATTCTATTTCTGTGAGATAATATGATTGTAGCTACTGTATGACTCTAATTACTAAATTATCTAACAAGAATTGCATGAATTATATGTTATTCAGAGGCAGAACTCTGGGAGGCAATGGAGTCATCTGCCGCCGGGCTCCTCCACTCAAGGGGGCACCTCTTCACCTCTGCCAGTTTAAATGCATTAATTGAAAGCCATCAAAATCACTTCTGTGGAGTTCTGAAATATATATGTTTTCTCTCTCTCTCTCTCTCTCTCTCTCTCTGTATATACAGTATATAATGTACATTTCATAACAGATAACATATATATTTTGATTAACGTTGTGTGTGTCTGTGTGTGGGGGGAGAGGGGGCACCAATATTCTTCTTGCCTCCGAGCAACTGGGACAAACTTATGCCACTGATGTTATTGTTGTGCAAAATTAATTATTAATGATCATCTACTCTATTAAGTAATATAACATGGCTAATTACTAAAATTGTTGATTTTATACAGCATACTTTTCAATTCAGCAAATCCAAATATAAAGTTGAGATTTAATAAATTGCTATACAATAACTTTACATTATATGGCTTATTTCTGGACAGGCTGGAAAAGCAAAGATGATGTGCCAAAACTGGTCGATGACTATTTAAACAAGAAATATGATTTAAAAGAGCTTATAACACATAAATTGCCATTTGACAAAATCAATGAAGGATTTGAACTTTTGCGCAATGGAGAGAGGTAAATCACTTGTCTGTACTGTAATTGTACATCACATTGTCTCCTGATGCAGTGCAAATAGTTATTCAATGAGCATTAGATATATCAGTATAAGGCAACGGGTGATGGGTGGTGTGCAAGAGATCCTTTTCATAGTGACATATGTACTGTACTAAGCCTTGGACATACCTCCCAACTGATCCCCATTCATGAGGACTGCCATTTTACCGAGATTGTCCTACTGACCCAACCACAGGTCGTACTGTCTCGCAGTGGTGGTGACCGGACACACACACAATTAGTGAGTAGATGTGGCATCTAGTCACAGCAAAGGGAGAGCCAGAGCGTAGCTCAGCAACTGGGATAGTGTTGGGGACACCCTCAAAGTGACAGAAACAGGGGAGCCATGAGTACACTCCCCCTTTCAGGCACACACAGAGTTCCAAAGCAAGAGGCAGCAATGTTGGGAGGTATGCCTTGGAAAGTGATAAAGTTAGGAGCGATAAATACCAACCAATCATCTGCTGTCATTTTTCATACACAGCCTGTAAGATGGTGGCTTTAAGCAGATTGATTGCTACTTTATTTCTCTCCACTTTATCACTCACTAAGGCTTAGTACATCTCTCCTACAGTTTGTATGTGCAATAAAACAGCATTTTAGTGCTTAGACTGAGACTTAGTATATGTCCAACTCTAAAGGTAGGCTGAAGGGTTTGTTGCCCTTGATAACCATTTCTGAATTATTTAATTGCCGAGCAGCCAGTCCTTGGCAGTCAGTAAGAATATTTATTAATGTGCAATATCACTGTGTTTTCTCCCCAGTATCCGCACAGTGTTGACGCTTTGAAGACCCCGGTTCTGAAGATTAACTCATATTGGCATCCTACAATTAAACAAGATACATATTAATCAACACATTATAGTTATACTAAATACTAATAATGAGAGGTCTATGATTACAGACATTGTTGCTTAAATGTATTTCACAGGTTTAGCTTTTCCTTTCATCTGATTACTTATACAGTGCTTAGCTTCTTTAGAATAAAGCAGGCAAACAGCTGAACATGTTCACAAATACAGTGCACAAAGGTGCTCTGTCATCAGATTCAGTGAATACAGTGCTCTATTAATGTATATTCAACATATAAAAGGACACTTTGACAAAGTGTTTTCTTGTTATCACTCATTACAAATGTTAAATGGTTCTCCAGCCAATCAGCTCCCAAGTGTAATTTTTCTAACACATGTCAGTTAGGAGCTGACTGTCTGGAGCACTGCTTAACATTTGTAATGAGTGATAACAAGAATATCACTCATCTACTGTATAAATCTGCCCCTATGTATGCTATGACAGCAATATATGGGTAAACAGTATGCAGAAAATATATTTATCTAAATGTATCATTTAAATGTGCTTCCTTTTAAATGTAATGTAAAGATCTGCATAGAAATTACTCCTAACTCCGCTCTGACTCCTTTATTATAATCAGGTATATATTGTGACTCATCTTAAACACTCCACGCTTCCTAACACTAGCTGAATCCACCTGCCCTAGATACCGTCCTGCTGCTATTCAGCATTGGTAGCCCTGCCAACCTGACTCCACAGTCATTTTGTCCCTTCAATACAACACATACCAATTACACCCATGTAGTGCAGATATCTGCAGTACACGTCATACCGGTAACAGCAGGATCTTTAACAACGTAGTTAACAAGTCTTGTTCTGGATTTCAGAACACAGCAGCATACAATGTTTGCCACGTAACTTTCCCTTTAGCTTTGCCATACTTGGAAAAGTGCACTCTTCTTCTGGAAAATATTTCTATTTTCTCAAATCCCCCTCTTAGCTTTGCAAACTTAGACCATGGGAATCACAAATATCTGCAGTAGGGCAAGTTGAAAAGTTGTAACATCATGTAACAAATGTAACAAATGTGTGACCATGTAATTTATCACCTTATTCATGTGTATCTCTTTTAGTGGAGCATGATTGGTGACTAGGGTGAATTGCCTACCAAGTAGGTAGTAACAAAAGGCCTCTTCTGCCCACGTAATGGCCAAACATTACTGCTCCACCATAGAGTACTTATTTTCTCAAGTTTACGGCTGAGGAAAAAAAGATTCATTCTGTCCCACACTCTGGGCCTTATTCTAGTTCACTCTTTCTGACAAAATCCTTCTTAGATGGACAAAACCATGTGTACTGCAGGGGGGCAGATGTAAAATGTGCAGAGAGAATTAGATTTGGGTGAGGTATTTTGTTTCTGTGCAGGGTAAATACTGGCTGCTTTATTTCTACACTGCAATATAGATCTCACTTTGAAGTAAAACCCCACCCAAATCTAATTCTCTCTGCACAAGTAACATCTGCCCCACCTGACGTGCACATGGTTTTGTCCATCTAAGAAGGATTTTGTCAGAAAGAGTGAACTAGAATAAGGCTTTAAATCATTTCATGTGGTCTCCATGGATTCCGACCAATTTAGTCCATCTGGGTTCTTATTTTAAATGATCTTGGTCAATGGATAGATCCAGGTAGTAAACAAACCACTGGTAGTAACAAACCAAGCCAAGAAAAGTCTGCAGTTGAGACTTTCTTAATGGCTTATACCAGTCCCTCACAACCTCTACCTTATTTACAGTAAGATAAGTTTACTTTCTCCTGACCGACCACATAGCCAAGGTACTTGGCCTCTGACAGATCTATTACACATTTGATATTTTAGAAGTTTCTCCTATGCCTGCTGTAACATATCTGGAGTTACATGCTAGCCAAACAGCAACACTCTTGTACTGAATAGCCCATCCCATGTAAAAAAAAAAAAAAGAATAACGATAAGGTAGCGACCGATATCTGGCAATACTCTTTTTGATAAATCTAGGGTAGTAAAATTTGCAACCATCGATGGTAGGATACTAAGTGATGTATGACCAGCATTGCTTTTAACTAACCATGTTCAACCCTTTTATTTGGCTGACTAGCCCGAGGGCCAATCAGAACCTTGGAAATGGGGCTTTACATGGGTTGGGGGCAGAACTATGCTCCGTGTCCGGCCCCTTGGCTAACAAAAAAAAGTATTTGGCTTTGCCATCGATGGAGGGAAACCATCTGATTCTTCCCCATCCATGGCAATGCTATTCTACATCGGTCATGAGCCATTAATGATTTTGAATCATTGATGGTCGATGGCCATCCCTAGTCTTCTACTCACAAAATTCTGTTGCTCTCTAACTGGGCCTCAGCAACAGCTATCATTTGGCCCTGCAGGCCCTCCTACAGAATTGCCGGGAGGGTCCCAGAAATTGTCTCCCCGGAAAGGGGGGCAAGCCTCCCGAAATGTGTGTAGAACCCTTCTTGTAGGTAACAGCAGTATCCTTATCTTGTCTGCCTCTTTTCTTAGGGAATCCATCCTAAGATGGAGTAAGGCTTCTCGGGACCCTAGGAAAATATTCACCTTAATGCCCTTCCCCCATCCCACACTGCCACCAATACCCATTTTCCAGACCCTCAAGTTGCTCTTAAGGTGCCCATACACGTTACAATTATTGTATACAATATTGCATCTCATCACATCTCGGTTTTGCGATGAGATCTAGTACAAAAACTATGTGCTGCACATACTTTTTGTACTAGATCTCATCTAATCTCATCTCATCGCAAGACCGAGATGAGATATTGTATACAATATTGTATACAATAATTGTAACGTGTATAGGCACCTTTAGAAGTTCCACAGCTGCCACATGCATTAAGTGCAACAAGGATGTCTTCCTCCTAGATTACTTTAATTTTGTGATAGGCGGTACCCCCGCCCCACACACACACGTGCACACACATGCACGCACACACACACACACACATCTGCCTTAAGCTGCCTAATGGTAGTTTACAAAGTACACCTTTTTCCACAATATATTTCAAAATAATTATATAATATAATTAAATGAAAGCACGGTTGGATTTTTTAAATCTGTTTTAAAGAAATGATTAAATAACTGTTAGCAACAGCTTAGTAAAGACGTTATTTTCAAGCATAACTAATGTGACGCACTGTTTAGCGATTATGTGAATTTGTATCTATAGTAAATGTTTGTATCTTTTAGTAATGAAAACTAGTACAAAGAAAAATAAATCACTGTTGCTCCCATAGTTTCCTTAAAATCTTTTTCAACAAATTAAAGTGTTAGTGTATTAGTGTGTATGTGTGTGTGTATGAGTGTGACATTCATGTGTATGTATAAATGTGACATTTATGTGTATGTATGAGGGTGACATGTGTGTATGACATGTATGAGTGTGACATGAGAACAGCCTGGTATACCTGTATGTCTGAAATTAGATGACCCAGGAATTTCCCAGGTCTTAGGTGCTATGTAAAAGAGGGTAAAAAAAAAAGTGATTTTCCTGAGGTGAAAAATATGGGTCTGAGCAGGAAAATGCCTGGGTCATATGGCCGAAAGTTGTACTAGTGTTAGCAGAGGTGTCACTAGGGTTGGTGTCACCTGGTGTGGCAACTCATGGTGTCACCCCCCCCCCCCCCATGAACATGAACTAAATCAGCAGGAGTCACCCAATAAAAAGACCCGCTGCAGCCGAAAACACACAGGTTCAGTGAAACCTGTGTGTTTTTGCACACAGCCCCTTTTTCACTGGGGCAGCTGAAGCAAATCCCTGATAAGCCTTGGGTATTACCCCTGTTGTGCGGTTTATACTGGTGAAACTATTACTCCTTGCCTATGCCTATTATATGCATAATGCCCTCTTTAGTGCGTGCACCTTAACTTAAAGGTACACGATCCCAAAGATTGTGGCCGTGCTAGGAAACAAGTACCAAATAAAGTGTTTTGTTTTTTACATTTGGTGTAAAAAAATCAGGAATTTTATTCTGAAGAGGGGCATGCTATTTTTATTCATGTGCTGTAAGCACATGAATATATATTTAATAAAAAAATATATATATATATATATATATATATATATATATATTTTTTACACGAGCAGCCAGCAGGGGGCCGGAGCCGAGCCGCTCATTAGATATTCATATATTCACTGCACCCGATCATTACATATGCACGATCAGGTGTAGTGAATACCCGGTCCCCTGTTGGCTATCCCGGGGGGGGCAGCCTGTGCTGCCTGGCTCCTGGGGAGCCCACCTCCCCCCCACAAACGTTCTGGGGCAGGCAGGGAGACTTCCATCTCCCTGCCTGCCGCTGTCCTCAGGCTCCCTGCGGCATCCGCCGCAGGAGTTCAAATTTGCCGGTCAGGGGCAGCGAGCCCCTGACTCATTGAATACTGGAGCCGGCGATTCACTGCACATCGTCATTTTTCTCATTGAATACTGCCCATAATGTTTGTTTGGAAACAAAGGGGTCACTGCCAGTATATACACACAGAGACAGTTCAAGCCTATACGCAAAGGCAGGGGCGGTGCAAGAGTGTTCAGCGCTCACCTGCAAACTAAAACTTTGCGCCCTCCCATACTTTACTAAGAGACAGCGCTTGCCAAAGACGCATGCTGAAAAAAGGGTGTAGAATGCCTGTAGTATTAGTGTCTTTTCCACATAATGTGTTTACTAGCGGCAATGCCACACTGTAGACATTTTGGTGCCCTGTGCCAGGAAACAAATTGGTGCCTGTTTTGTTCATATGTTTGTAAATCCATTCATAAGGACACAGAGACATGTGAGTTCACTGCTGTGCTGTTTTATTTCATCCAACTCCAGACACACTGCCCCAGGACCACCCACTTCCCAGCATTCTCCTGGTCCTAGGGAACATCACTAAAGATTCAGGCTTACACATATTAGTAAGGAAGTGTCTACAAATATTAAGCATTCTAATACACTAACATCACATCGTCTTTTCTTTAAAGATAAGCCCTGTACGCTGCAATGCAACAATTAACGTCATATTAAGAACATCACCTAACACGTTTCAATGAGTCTCTCAGGTCTGCATATTTCCTTTTTGGGTCTTTCATACACAGTCTGTGTTTCATCAACCATGTTGGGCTTTTCTAGAATCGTGGTTTGTTCACCATTATCAGGATCATCATACATGTCAGATGAAGGGTATTCTTCAGTCATGTTGTCTTCATTAAGGTTAGGTTGAGATCTTAAAGCCACCCAATTTCTTCTTACTTCCGTCCCACGCTCTATATGTATAATACAAGATCTTGGTGCTACTTGTGATTTCACAATACCTTTCTGCACCCAAATACCTTTCTCGTGATCTCTGAGACAGACTTGGTCACCCGATTTTAGATCAGATAAGCTTTTTGTTCGCCTGTCATGGACCAGTTTTTGTTTCACCTGTTGACCTTCCTTACTCAGTTTGACCAACGCTGAGTTATGTGTATTAAGCAGGTGCACCCTCCTTCATTATTAGGGCCTGCACATGCATATGAATCTCCACCCCCCACCACCGAAGACACATCCCCTCGCTGGGTATTCCCATGGGCGATACCCATCCCAGCCCCTGCACGCCCCGGCCGTACCACCCCATGCAAACAGCTTGGCGACTATGCAAATTGCTGTAGCCGCTCGAACAGGGACTCTGCACATATGCGCATGTACAGTACAAAAGCAACGTTCCCCTGTGCGAACGCGAGGGGAACTGTATTAATCTGAATGACCACCATTGTGTATACACTTCATACCTGCCTACTTTTTTCACTCCTCTGCAGGAGTATCCTGCAGAGGAGTGAAAGGGGGGGGGGGACGTGGTTCGGTCACCAAGTCCCGCCCCATGACACTCAACTGCAGCAATTCACAGGTCAGTGGATTGGGGAGGGCCTAAAATGATGCGAAATTACGGTATTTGTGTCGTTTTAGCCCTGCCCCTCCCTATATCCACTTGGAATTTGACGCAGTGGGGAAGGGGGTGCGGGGTGAGGCAAGAGGCTTGCACACCTTCCTGGGGTAGGGGTGGTGGCAGGAGGGGACCCAATTTGCGGGAGCCTCCCGGCCACAACGGGAGAGTAGGCAAGTATGATACACTTGACACTGCACATTGTGTATACTGTATGTAAAAACAAAAGGGACATTTCATAAATTTGCATATGTACTTTAACCACTATTTAAAATAGCTTTTTAAGAGATTACTTTGACAAATAGAGTAAAAGCATAGTGTACAGCTTTTGCAATGCAACTCCAATATTTAGCCAAGGTGTCCTTCAAATATGGTTAATGATTTATATTTAGGGACCACATCTACATTTTGTAATGAAGATTTGCTAACCAGCTACTGCCTGATTTATCTATTGGATGACTTATTTATTCAATGACACAAGACTTTTTCTAAAAAAAAATATAAAAAAGTACAGTTTGCAGAGAAATAACCCTAAGAGAAATACTGTACGTGAAATTAATTATGCGTCCACAAATAAGATGTCAAATAAAGTTTATAAGAGATTAATGATTTGTCATATACTAAATGGACTAATGCAGCATGGAATGCATAGCATAGAACTCCTAAACGATGTCCTAAATTACAAATGGGCAACTAGGCCTTTATGTTTGGTTGCAGTTGTGGAAACAACCTTCACCATCTATTTTAAAGGAATATTTGAACTTGTTGCTATTTTTGAGAAATCTCAGACTAAAGATTATAATACTGGAACCATAGGTGTGCGCAGTCCATTTTCTTACGGGGTGCACCATGGGAAGGGGCGTGTCCATCACGCCTACTGGCCGTGTCCATCATCACCTATTATTACACATAATGCCACACACAATAATGGGCATCACATATGCCACACACAGTAATGCCCATTCCACATAATGCCACCCAACATTATGCCCATCACACATAATGCTACACAACGTAATGCCCATTTCACACACCGTAATGCCCATTCCACAACTTCAGGGTTCAACAAATTTTGTAAAACAGGGACAGTGCAAAAACATTACACCGTAATGCATATTACATATCACACAGCCATTACATAGTACTGTATACCACATTCCATAATGCCCATCACACGTTATGCCACGCACCATCATTTTTATGAGCCAGTCCCATCCATTCTGGGACTGTAGGTAAGTATAACACACAGTATACATACAGAAAGCTGATACACACACACACACACACACAGCATGCACATATACACACACATAGTATACATACATACATACAGGCACAGTATGCACACAGATGTACTGTACACAGAGCCCCCTCCCTCCCACACACACACACACACACACATAGTATACATCATGGGTCTTCAAACTGCGGCCCTCCAGATGTTGTGAAACTACATGTTCCAAGAGCATGCCAAAACTGTCAGGGCATGCTGGGACATCTGGAGGGCCACAGTTTTAAGACCCATGGTATACATATATAAAGCTCTTCTATACAGTATACATACAGACAACTGCGATGTCGGCCCTGCCTGCAATCGTGCGGGGGGTGCCCGTCATTAGGAGGTGCCTGTGCACCCCCTGTGCGCACGCCTATGACTGGAACTGAAGAAATGGGTATGACAGTTATGGAGGTACTTGAAGATGTGAGCCATAGACTATAAGGATTGGAGTGGAAGATATGGACTCATATACATGAGTATTGTAAGATGATTCAGGCTATGGAAGAAGTTCCATTTATTCATTCTATGGTGAGGAGACATACAGAATAACAAAAGAAAAGTTTTTAAATCTTGGGATTGTGGATGAGAAGCAGAAGTAGAGTTAATCTGGATATAAAGAGCATTGCACAAGGTAATTCCAATCCTTGGACAAATTCTTTGATGGACAGTTGAGCAAGAACTGGAGCACACGGAAGGACTTGAAGTGGTACAAAATGCCTCATCTTGGAAAAAACCAATCCACCACTGCACAGACAGTGGTGTATAGGTTAGAAGTTGAAAGAATGGTGGCAGTGAAAACTTTAAATATTCAATGGCAGCAATAGACCCATGGGAGTGTTACTGGAATCCTTGTGCTGTGCAAACTGAACAAATTGTTTCATAACTTGATGAATTATGCACTACCAATGGTTTTAATGAAAATGTTGATGAACCTTGCCTAACCTTCCTGTGATTGGTGGTTTACTAAATGCAGTGTGCTGGGCATATTTTGCTTTGTAATCCAGATTAACTCTTTCCTTGCATGCACCTATGAAGGGGCTATAAATTGAGAAACTACCACTACAGTATGTGTATCACCTTCCTGAGAGGTATGTATTGGATGTTGCTTAGAGGGCCTGCTGATCCTTATTTGAGTCATATGTGAGTATCCTGGTGAGTTGGCTATCAATTTAGTAATTGAGGGTTTCCAAATGCATAATATTCAAAATATGACCAACAATGGGGCTAAATTGTGTAGTGTACTAGCACCAGTGCAGATCTGCTTTGTTGTAGATGGTGGCTTACCCTATGTGTACCTGAGAACTCATTTCAGAGTGTATGCGAGAGTCATTTTCTATGTTATTAAATCAGTAGGACAGTCCCAGGCATGAAGTGCAGGTAAATACAGTATCACTAGATTGTTATTTAAAGATGTCTTGAAAGGTGACCATACTGTACATCTACAGATTGATTGTCAGATCTGGCTGGTTGGAACAAAAACCTGGTAGTATGGCCTGCACCAGTTAACGAGCCCAGGAGCAAGGAGCATAACAAATAAATTAGTAGGTAGGTGTGCCATAGAGCCTAGGAACTTCTTTGTGTGGTTGAACTTTAATGCACTCTCTGATGATGAAGTCATAAAGATGTTCCACCTACTGTAAGTTTCAGCAACTTGTATGACCTTGTCAAAACTCAACTTGAGCCAGACCCTGCATGGTCATGAGCCTTATTAGGCCTACACAAACTGCTGGCTGTTCTGCACTTCATGGCTACTGGTAGCTTTCATTCAGTCACGGGGGAGGGTGGTAGCGATCTCCAAAGCCACTAACTCACACTACATGGGCCAAGTTCTTGACACAATCAAGACCCTCTTCAGCACCTAAAGTATATCTGTTCTCTAGCCAGGAGCCACGTGGCATGTGGTCAGATTAAATTTTTTATAAGATCACAGGTATGCCAAATCTAGCAGTATTAGGAAAAAAATCCTAAAACTTTCCTGCACTTTTGTTGGAGCTGCTCAGTTTGAGGGTATACTAAGAAAAGTGAGATGGATACAGCAAAGAACCAAACGCTCGTATTATGAATTGAAGAGAGAGAGCAAATTCATTGGTGACTAAGGAGATAGGAAACAAAGATTAGTAATGAAATTTATAGAAATAACAATAATAAAAAATAAATAATAAAAATAAAAATACAATTTATAAAACAAAAATGAAAAATGGTGCACTAATGTTTACAGTCCCTTAAGGGCAGTTGAAGAGCACCAATCGGGGGTTTTGATATAATGCAAGTCCGCTAACTTTCCCTGTTGTTCCCTACCTGGAGTCTGTCTGTGCAGATGCTCCAGTGACAGCCGGTGACTAGCGAAGGTCCACAGCCGGGCGTGCAGCGGGAGTCAGCGGGAGTGAATCGGCGGAAGTCTGATGATGTGGCTGCCGTGTCGGGATCATTGTCGAGTCAGGATCAGCGATGTGTGTTCCCTGGGTGCTGCTCTAGTCCACCCAATGTGTTTTGCCCCTCCCCCTCCCACCCCTGCAAAGCTGCAGAGCCCCCTCCCATTCCCATAGGTCCTAATTCAGTTTGAAATGTACTGTAGATTTGCTAAAATCACAAATCGGTGATTTTATAAAATCTGCATGCGCGGGATTGCACATGCACAAGCCTTTTAACTGCGGAGGCGTATCCAGCCTATTTGCATTACGGTTATCAGTGGCTGACTGATGTAAAGTCCAAACATGGCTTCCATGCGCCTGCCTTCACAGCTAGGCTGCCCAGGCAGGGGCTGCCATAGAAATGTGACTTCTTTGCTGTTATGTGAACTGTTTGCCTTTTAGCGATGCAAATTCAAATTTTGCAATTGCATTGCAGAAAGTGACCCGGCATGCAGGGCGGCCCTCTGCATACTAGAGAAAACAGCTGTAATTTTGCAATTCTTATGAAAAACTTCAACTGAAGCTGAATTAGGCCCATGGTCAATTAGTAACAAAGAGCTTGCTTTTTCAATGCATTTTTTATTTATTCTTGTTCTCTATCATTCCATATACAGTAATACTGTATGACGTTAAATTGTGTGACCAGTAGACAATAAGGATGTGCAGTGTCAGCTTTTATTTTTTGCAGTCATATTATGATATTATTTATTATATGTTTAAACATATCCTGAAAATTTTATTTTATTTAAAACATCCTATACTATAGGTCATCTGTACTGTAAAATATTAATACTTTATTCCATACAGTATCCAGTATATAAAAAGACCAATTTTTAGGGCTATTACCGATCCCCCAGACTCCCGTACTTACTCCAATGCGCAGCAGAGTGGGAGATTTTGGATTACATTTGGAAACCCCCTATAAAAATCCTACATTTGCCACTGGATCTGCACCAGTCATACTTTTCGCTTTATCGTATAATTTAAACTAACTTTGAACTTCAGTACAGTTTGTATGGAAACCAGTTTTTCTGTTCCTGCTATTGACAAATGAAGCTCGTGTTTTGGACATGTGTTTTGCAATCTCTTGTGACATATTAATTTACCATGGCAGTTTTCCATTTTACAATGACTTTATTCATCTTAGTTTTATTCATAGCAAACAATTTCTGTGAGATCGGATTAACATCAAGTTTTGATTACAAATAGGAAAATGATCATCTGATAGGGAACAACATGCTTATTCTAAGGTCATTGGACTTGTATCCAGTGGTGGCCAGCAGATATAATTGCAGTAATTGTAATCCACAAAAGGGGGTGCAGCTGCTATGGGGCCCAGAGCTGAAGGGGGCCCATCTTTACTGTCTAAGTAATATGTTTTACAAACATTTATCACCATCAGTTGCTAAATAGGGGGCGTTTACAAACTTTTGCAATGGGGCCTACGAATATCAAGTTACGCCCCTGAGTGAGATGGAGTTAAACTTTGCCTTTCTATAATGGAAAGGAAAAGAAATGCTAAAGAACAGTTTAGAATAATGTGACAAAAAGAAAGAAAGCAAACGTAATTTAAGAAAAAAAACAGTTTGATGCTAAATGCATTTCAAAAACACTATTATATACCTATAGTTTGTATATTGCTAAAATCTGTAGAATGCCTAAGCAGTGTCGGATGTTTGGGCATTGGGGCTGTCTCTAGGATGGGGTAAGAAATTATCAGAATCGGGCTGGCAATAGCCAATTAAAGTGCATGAAACAAGTGACATTGAGATTTATGTTATATTTTGCACATAATTAGGATCCAAAGGCAGCCGGGCATTGGGGAGAGAGAGGTGACAGGCTGCTGCCGCAGCACAGCCTCTCTCCCCAGGTCAGCAAGTGCTAGATGGTCAGGGGTAGATGTATGAAGCAGTGATAATAGAGGAGAAATGATAAAGTGTCTGGTACTTTATCACTGGCCAATCAGCTCCTGACTGTTAAGTTACAGGCTGGGTTTAAAAAGGGACAGTTAGGAGCTGATTGGCTGGTGATAAAGCTTATCACTTTTCCTCCCTTATCACTGCTGTGCTGAGCTGGAGAGGTAGAAAGCAGCAGCAGCAGCCTGTCATCTCTCTCCCTCTCAATGTGCGAGGGAGAAGTGGAGGCCGTCTGGAAACTGGGACACGCGTGCGATGGTCAGATGGAGCGCCTCTGCGCCAGCGATCGCCAGCGGAGACATGGTGGCGATCCCTGACCAAGGATCAGAGGTGCTCCAGGTATATGTATGTGTGTACAGTTTCTTATATATCGCAGCAGATTCCGTTGCGCTTTACAATAGTACATATTGTATATATATATATATATATATATATATATATATATATGTATATATAAAATAGCTGGTAAGGCACTCCAGGAATCAAGAGAACAGTTGACCGGGGTGCTGTCTGGGAAATTTGCAGGCGGGGGTACACGGCAGCACTCACACGGATTTAAAAAATAACACGCCACACAGTGGAACTAGTGTCAAATAGCAGACGTTTCGGATATAACTCCTTTATCAAGACCAACGAATCCAACAACACAAACATGTACAGTGCTTACCTAAATACCATGTCTACAGACCGCCTCCAGTCACGCCGCACCCACAGCCTGGCAGCTCCGGTCTCACATGCACTTCCGGGTATTGCCTGACCTCTCACCTTGCGCACAAGCGTCATGACGTCGGCTACACTCCGGATTAGTCCAGCGTTACCTAGCAACCTGACGCTGCTGGGCGTCTGCTAACAGAAGATCTGTAAAGACAAACAAATACATCACAACAAGTGTACAATAACAACAGAAAGCAAGCATATCATTACAAGATACAGTACAAATTAGTACAGGTGTGTTATAGGAACATGTTGTATGACAGCTGTTCATTTAGACCTTTGGGGTGCATCGTATCCAACTTGTGGATCCAATATGTTTCTAATTGTAATAAACGACGCCCACGGTCACCACCTCTCATATCTGGAGGTACATGGTCTATGATGACATATTTGAGGTTGGCCAACGAATGCCTAGCAATCACAAAATGCCGAGCTACCGGCTGATCGTTCTCTTTGTTGTTAAGAGCTGCTTTAATGGCGGATCTGTGCAAAGCGATCCGCTCACGAAAAGTCCTGATGGTCTTACCCACGTAGCATAAGCCACATGGGCATTTGATCAGATATACTACGTGGGTTGTTATACAGGTGACAGGGTGTTTAATAGATATTTGATAACCAAGGTGGGGATGGTAAAATACTTTAGTATTGGTCATACCTCCGCACGTAGTACACCCCAAACACTTATAGCACCCTCCTGCTTTCTTTTGGGTGTTGGGGCCCACACGTTTGGAGATATCCGTGTTCACCACCCAGTCTCGGATATTGCGGCCCCGTTTATAGCAAGACATTAGTGTTGTATTTTTGAGCTTGCTGAGATCCTTATCTCTTTGGATGACCGGCCAGATTTGCTTCGAGCAATCTACAATGATGGTGTCTGCTGCATTATAATCTCTGACCCACCCAAGCCTATCGGACAGATTCTCCCTGGGGGCTGACTTCTGAGGTAGCACACTACGGGAGGTGCCTTCCACCTTAGACCTGGCAGCTGCCAAAATCTTCGGGGAGTAACCCCTCACTAAGAACTTATCACTCATGGTGTCCAGATCCCTGGACACCTGCTCCTCTTTGCTGGTAATCCTCTTTACCCGGATAAACTGGGAAAAGGGTAACCCCCTAATCAGGGGTGGAGGGTGGTGACTCTGGGCACTTAACAAGGTGTTCCGGTCCGTGGGCTTCGAGTAGATCGATGTTTCGATTTTAGCACCTTCTATCTCGATGTGCACATCGAGGTATTCAATGGCCTTCTGGCTCACATTAAACGTGAACTTTATGGGGCAATCACGAGCATTGATATCAGCCATCATTTGGTTAAAGGTTGATTCTGTATATATATATTGTAGTGTGTGTATATGTATTAGGCAGCGGCCCACTGCATGGCTTTGCCTATGGGCCCAGAATCCTTTTAAGATGGCCCTGGCTCCAAGCCCTGAAGCACCTGCATGTACAGCAGCACCTGTGTGGCTCACAGTGAGATCTAAATGTGACATCTGCTCTCTGCAATGCTCTTTTGGCTGCATACTTCCCAACATTACCCTCTCCAGGAGGGACACAGTCCAATGCGATCTAGTCCAAACTTTATACAATATTATATAATAATTGTACCATGCATGGGCATCTTTAAAGTATGATACCATCACCTTTGTTAAAACACCTTTCTTTTAAAATAATCAATTAAGAGGGAAGCGCAGGAATAGAGCATTTGTTCGCTCCTGGATCACGTCATGTTGGGAGGTATGATGCTGCTGCATAGTCAATCGGCTCTGTCCCATGAGCCCTGCCGACACCTGCAATAATGGACAGGACAGAATATAGACAAGAAATACCAACTTAATCCTGGGCGCTGATTGGAGTAATTTCTACATTTTCCCTTTTATTCGGACTTTTTTTACCCGGAAATAAAAAGAGAGGGAGCATACAATAGTGTGATACTGTTTTTCTAAGATACAACAATATTACAACAATTTAGATAGATGGTACTTTGAGATATTCAGACTCTCAAAGTACCATCTATCTAAATTGTTGTAATATTGTTGTATCTTAGAAAAACAGTATCACACTATTGTATGCTCCCTCTCTTTTTATTTCCGGGTAAAAAAAGTCTGAATGAAAGGGAAAATTGTAGAAATTACTCCAATCAGCGCCCAGGATTAAGTTGGTATTTCTTGTCTATATTATGTCTATTGTGTATAGAAGGTGATTCATACGTTGCCAACTAAAGATAGGCTGCAGATAGCGCAGGAATCAATCCTCAGAGAATCTGTTAGTTTTGAAATGGACAGGACAGCTCCGGCATGATTACGCTCAGCCTGTGCTGCAGCCATTATTGCTGCTGCATAGTTAAAGAAACACAGAAGGCTGAATAAGCCTGAGGTGACATAAACCACTGAGGGTTCTCACAGGGTACACTCTGCTGTTGGTCACATGCTATGCTAATGAGGATGGGCACAAGGCCTATCAGAGCAGGGGGAGAGTTTAGACAGGGTAGGAATGATCACGAGTTTAGAGTGATCACCCTCTGTCCAAGATGCCCCACCCACCCATCCCTATTTCTCTTCCTCGGCAGTAAAGAACGGTCATTCTTTAAGAACTCTGTATGTGTGTAGGTAGTGGGGGTGCACTCTCCCTCGACACCGATTGTCATGGGCCACGCTTCTGCCTGGGGGATGGCCGTCACCACCAGGCCTGGTGGCAGACCAGGGAGAGTGGTCATCCAGCATTGTATGTATGCTTAAGTGATCTTTAACCCCACCTTTCCTATAATGACCGTTCTTTAGTGCCGCCACCATTCATAGTCTTAGTTAATTGTCAAAATAAATTTGACATTCTGTTTTGAAACGCCAGCACTTTGTGTCGTGTCTTTATTTTAGGTTAAGTTTTAGATAAAGTTTAAAAGTAAGTTTTTATTAAGTGTATCAACAGACGGGGTGGACCAAGGGGATACGCGATGGTGAGTTTATTGGTTCCATCTCAGGATCCCTGCTAAAACATGCAAAATGAAACAGATCTGCTGCTGGACTGCGAGATGGTAGGTGCCGGTGAATGCTGATTCTGAATGCTCCAGATAGCTGAATCTTACGAGTCTGACCCAGAACCACTGACCGATGTTGAGAGATTGAATGAAGGTAGACTTTATTTTAAATGTAATTCAAACTTTTACCCTTCACTGTATAGAAGTATTCACACAGATATCCTCTATAGTAAGACTCTGGGTGAATTCTGCTTACTATGTAAGAAAGAACAAAAACATCTAAGACATAAGAAACACTTAACATTAAATGAGTAAAAAGCTCTTGTACTGTAGAACTAGCTAGAGACTCCTCCTTTTTAATTAAGCCAGCAGAGAAGGGAGCGGTATTGTATTACATAATATAGTTGATTATGTAAGGGAAGCTAATAGTCAACAAGGAGATACAGTAGCTTGATTTATAATAAAAGAAATACAGATCCCACCCTAAAATTTATGCCACAGTTAAAATCTTTTGTGGCAAGAGCACTAGAAGAGGGAACCATTACTAAGGATGAATTTAATTGCTTATTAATTATCCCTTCTTACTTATTCATTTTCCCTACTTATTACCACCTAACAAATATCCATAATTCATTGATTACACCACTGGTGCGCCCCATTATATGAGGGATAGGGTCACTTATCTTTAACCTATCACACTTTGTGGATCATTTTTTAAAGCTTCACAAAATAAAATGGAAACCATCATTCTTTTTTTTGTAACCGGTGATGTACAGGCACTTTAACATCCAACAAGCAGTACAAATCTGCTCAGCGCTATAGTATATGGTAATTTAACAGATAATTTGTCTACATTTATTGTGGAATCAATAAATTTTATATCACAACTATTTTATATTTTATATACACTTATTATTTAATAATACTAGGAAAGGCCATGGGAACAAGGTTCGCACCCAGTTTTGCCAACATATACATGGGTGCATTCAAGGATGCGCACATATGGGGGTAGGACTTGGGAGCACAGCTCGTCTTCTATGGGTGCTGCATAGACAATTTATTTTTTATATCCGATGGGACCTTTATTATTCCTCAGCAAAATCACTACATAGCTTAATTCTAAAGATTTTCATTTAAAGTTCACTGGTAATTTAGAAATTACAGAAATTTATTTTTTGGATATATTAATTAAAGTGGAGGACAATAAAATCTTATCACAGATCTTTAGGAAAAGATTGATAATTGTATTTTTCTGAACTATGAGATTTCCCATTATACAGTAAACCTTGGTTCGACAACATCCCTCGAGGACAACTAAGGAGGTTATGCAGAAATTACACTAAGCTTGAAACATTTGAAAATCATGCACAAATTAATGGGAACCATGAAAGAGAAGGGTCATCCGGACACACTCCTACAGTCAGCAATACAAGAAGCTAGGGATATGAATAGGGATGATTTACTAACATAGAAGCCAAAAATCCCATTCTAAACCCAGATCAACCATTATTTATATCTAAATTTAATAAAGCCTCTAAATATCATTATTAAAAATCATCAACTTTGGCTTACAGACTCATTGTTAAATGTGTGTATTCTAAACATGATTCTTAGTCATTGGAGTTATTTAAAAAAAATGATTGGTCAAAGCTTAACATCCAGCTTGTTTGTTGATATACCCAAATGTCTCCACACAGCAAAGGAATACTCTTATTCTGAGAGTTTTCTTTGTTTATCATCGATCTTAATGAACACTGATATGCAGGGATCATTGGCAGGGACCGGGTGCATCATATTCAAAAGTTTTTTGGGTGTATTTTTTTATACTGTAATGGTGTGTACACACGGTGAGATTACCTTGCTATTCAATTTAAGATTCGAGTGCTATACAATCTTTGCTATCTCTGTACATTTTACATACAATCCATATAATCAGCTTTAGATTTGCACTATATAGTCATTGCTGCCCTGTCTATCTGGGTTTCGATTTGTGCTGTCACAGGAGCGCGCATCGGGATCACAAGGTCAGGGCCGAAACTTGGGTTTCCGGCGCCCGGGGCAAGGCAGTCTTTTGGTGCCCCCCCCCTAGTGATGCTGATGCGCGCCGGAGGCGTGCCGAAATTTTCGGGGGGCGTGGCCTAATTTGGGGGCGTGGCCTATAATCGCTGCTCCCCGCGAGGCCACGCCCCCATTTTGCCGCTATGGGGGCATGACCCAGAGGCTCTGTGAGCCTCTAGCCATGCCCCCAGCCCCCTGGCTGCGGGAATAGACGCTGTGCGCATGCGCACAGCGTTTATTCCCCGATGCTTAGTTAGCAGCTGACAGGGGGGACCGACCAACTGACGCCTTGTCCCTGGCGCCGGAGACCCCCCCCTCCCCGCACAGTCCTCTCACCGCTCACCCCGCAGCTGCATCTTCGTCCGTCTCCTACTAGCGCTGCGGCGGGAAGCGCTGATGACTTCAAAAAGACTTGCCGGACGCTGATTGGCTGAATTCAGCCAATCAGCGTCCGGCAAGTCTTTTCGAAGTCATCAGCGCTTCCTGCAGCCGCGCTAGTAGATGGACGGACATACCTGTCAGCGCGCCCCTCACCTCCAGCGCCCGGTGCGCGTGACCCCCCAGCCCCCCCTAGTTACGGCCCTGACAAGGTAAAAAACCTGTGCGATCTGCATGCAATCTGCATAGATCTGTATACGATCTGCATGCGATTTTGACTATATAGTCAAAATCTAATCTAATGACAAAAAGAAAATTTCAGCATAGCAGTAGTAGTAGCATAAACTTGTGTCTGTTCTCTAAATAATTAAGAATATAGGACTTTTTTTTTGGTTCTCTTGCAAAGGCAAATTCCTTCTCAAATGGACAAAACCATGTGCACTGCAGGTGGGGCAGATGTAACAGGTGCAGAGAGAATTAGATTTAGGTGAGTTATTTTGTTTCTGTGCAGGGAAAATACTGACTGCTTAATTTTTACACTGCAATTTAGGTGTCACTTTGAAGAAAAACCCCATCCAAATCTAATTATCTCTGCACAAGTTACATCTGTGCCCCCCCCCCCCCCCCCGCAGTGCACATGGTTTTGTCCATTTGAGAAGGAATTTGCCTTTGCGAATGAACCAGAATAAGGGCCATAGTACATTGTGAATGATTGGATTGTAAAATAGCAGTGTCCCAAGTCTTATTCCACACAAAGGTTAATGCTGATAGGTTTTTCAAATTTTCTTTCAAGTAAGTTACAAATGCTGTTAAGAGCCACCTCTGGCAGATCTGTGTAAATGCAGCCTGACTCTTGTATTTGTCCTGTGTGCAATTCACCTGTCATATAACTAGGCAATTAGCACTCTGCCTTATGTGTCAGGCTGCTCACCTGCAGGGACTTTCCTCATTTAGTTAGCTTGTCCATTCCAGCTGTTCTGATTGGATATTGCTCCATATATTACCCAGCCTGCCCTAAGCTCTGTGCTGGTTATACTGCTTGTTTCTAGCTATTGGAGCAGATCATATTCCATATTTCCTGACTAATCCTGATCCTATCTTATCCTGACTAGCCTGTGTACCCTGAGATACTCTAAGCTCGCTGTTTCCCTGCACATGCCTGATCCAGGGTGTTAGAGCCTATACTGGCTCTGTTAAGAGCTTCTGTTTAAGTACCTGTGTTTTCACCTATTTTTCTGTCTTTAACCAAAAGTGGCCCATAGTATGTTCCTGCTGAATGTCTGTCTGTGTTGCTAGTAGTATCTACTCCACTACTGGAGCCTGTCTATTTTCCTGATTGTTTAATGGTACTGTGTCCCTATTAGCGATTACTTCCGCCTACTGGCCCTGCTTGTCTATGTGTCCGTAACCGGTATTGCTGGCATCTCAGTCTGTCCATTTGTCTGCATATTGTCCTCAGGCGCTACAGCTTGGTCATTGCTTACACCTCGGCGATTGCGGTTCACTGCCCAGTGCTTGGTAATTCCATCTCCAGTGCTGTGATGCTCATGTGTACTATCTGCCACAGTAGTGTGCTTCGTCTATTGTTTGTCCTGTGTGTCCCAGTCTGACTCCAGTCCTGTTTTTGCCTTGCCCAGCCTCCTGTAGCAGCCTTGTCTCTGTAAGAACTGGTGGTACTGAATTGGAGGCAAACCTAATTCGCCCTCACAAATGTGTCTGTTATAGGTGAAGCCTTAGCCTGCAAGAGGCTTTAAGAACTGCTGGGCAAAGGCAACAGCACAACCTATACCACCTTGGTATAGGTATAGCGCCATCTATCCCTAACAAATGAAGAGCAGCCAGTCAGTCACTGGACATCAATTCTGTAATACGGACAGAAGCCCTGCTTCATATGTTTACATGGGTTAGTGTTAAAAAACTGAGTGTTAGTCTGTGGGACTATGTTTGGGGTGCTGGGATCTCTGGGCTGTGGTGGCGGGGCTGTTCCATGGCATCATATCATACACCTTCCATCACCCCAGAGCTCGTGTACCATTAGCCAATCAGAGAGGCTGCCGATACACAAGCTCTCCTTGGCTCACCAGCCGGTGCTGCATTTCAATTGGCCGCCAGCGCTCTACATTGAAGAAGCATGTACTTAGGGACCTGCTGAGTTGGGCGGTAAGTGAAGGGAGTGGGGAGATGAGTTGGGGAAGATGGGAGTGCACTGACAGCTCATCCACCGTGGGCAACTCCACAATGCACGGCATGGCTGCTTCTGTCCTGGGAAGGTCAGACTACTGTGCAAGCGCAAAAAAAGGGGAAGCTGAACTGGAAATCAGTCCAGGGCCCCAAAATTCCTAGTGGCAGCCCTAGCACCTGTCACATTTTATTATTACCTCTTACTTATGTAATTCTTATCACATATCATTTTCTTTATATCCCTTTACTGTCACTTTAATTTTACACCAATGTGATGCCATGGGGTGGTTCTGCTGGGCTGGCCTGGGGAGTCCCACACCCTGGGCTTGTCTCAGAGTAGTGTTAGGGACTTGTCCGATAGAGGTTACCTGGACGTGGTGGACAAGCCGATAATGGCCCTCATTATGCTAAGAACCTCTGAAATGCAATACAGCAATGATATTAACAGGTTTAGAATTTATATTTAGTGTGCACCTGCAATATACAGTACTCTTCCTGATTACTCCAGTCTTGTATCTGCCTTTTCAGCCTTTAAATATCATCAAACTACCTATTCATACCTAAAGTGGACACAGCTCCAGTGTTTACAAAATCCCAAACTCCGTATAAAGTTGCAATTTCCAGGTAATTAAGCACCAGCAACTGGATAAAAGGACTAATCAGTTCAACTGAATGCTTTTCTTGGGACTAACAACCTAATTAACATCTTTATGAACTAACAACTTGCAGCATATTTCCATACAGGAGCTTAATACAACTGCCAATGAACATGGCTATATCCAGCAAACTATTTACCTGCTTATACTAATAACAACTAATACCGCTATATAACTACTACATCTAAGTGCTATTAATTTTATTTGCCTGTGGGGAACAATTAAGTTTTATATTGTCATACTTTTATTGTTTTTATTCCACATCGGAATCGTTAAGGCCTTAATGTGGGACCATGTTGTAAACATTGTCAACATTTTATTGTTATTTTTTTCTTTAAAGTGGTAATAAATGTCTGTATTGTGTAATTGAAATTTAACCCTTGCGCTGTTTTGAATTTTCCCTGTTGTATTTGCCTTGACCAGCCTCCTGTAGCAGCCTTGTCTCTCAGTAAGACCTGGCGGCACCGGGGTGAACCTAAATTGCTCTCACAAATGTTGCTGTTATAGGTGAAGCCTTAGCCTGCAGGAGGCTTTAAGGACTGCTGGGCAAGGGCATCAGCACCACCTATACCCCCTTGGTATAGGTATAGCACCACCTATAACACCTATCCCTAACAAATGCAGAGCAGCCGGTCACTGGACATCGATTCTGTAATACAGACAGCAGCCCTGCTTCATATGTTTACATGGGTTAGTGTCAAAATGACAGATAAGCATCCTTACATTGCCTATTTATATATGTGTTAAAAAAAACACATGAGCACAGATAATTATGGGAAAAATATGTTTACAAAGCACAATAGATCATAGATTCATAGGAAAATGACATTTTGCCTTGTGACAAGTTCTAGGTTTGGCACACAGACTTGAGTCATGACTTGATATTACTCCATACCACTTATGTTAAGTTTTTGGTAATGCTTTTTTAAACATTAATCATATCCGTATTTATCTTCTGCTGAGCATTTCTTGACAGTACTCGCATTATTTCTAAGTTGTGTATGTACTATTCTGCCCACCAAAACATTTGGACATAAGTGGAATAAGGCACGAGTCATGATATACTTCAGCGATCATGGCCAGACGGTTATGAAGCTGGATAGTTTGGCCTACACACACAATACCGTGTTAAATATTTTTCTTTTTAAGATAACTTTGATAATACAGTACTTCTTTTGACTCTTAAAGCTTGTGACTATCATCAAAGTGGTTATTGTATCTGATGAGGCATGCTGAATGCTGTTTACAATTTCATAATGATTTTTTCAGTTAAGATGAAAAATTAACTGTAAAAAAACCATTATTATGACATATAAAGATGAAATCTAACAATGAATGTAGGAAAAATGCTATGATTCTGAACAGTTATACTACTCTACATTACTATGTATGACTTGTAACTATTAATGAGAAAAGATGCTGATCTTCATTGGCATACAGTAGATGTGATTAACTGGTGCTGATTTATGGGCAGGTGTGGATTATTAGGTTGACTGACCACTATTGAGTCAACATTGACAATGAAAATGTTGACACCAGTTTTTATGTTTTGTCTTTATGTCGAACTTTTTTCAACATGGACATGCTCTCCATGATTCAGGCACACTCTTATATTCTCCCTCTATGCCCACATGGCTAGTTGGTTTAAAAAAATCATGAAAGACATATTTCAACCTTTTTTTGTGTCGACAATCAACATATCGGCATTTTGCTAGTGTCAACCTTTTGTCAATGTTGACCTTTTTCAAAATTACATGTTCATATTCAAAATGGCCAGCTAGCCAGGAAGAGAATCTTGGCTCTTTCTATTACTTTTCCTATTCCCTTTTATACTCTCATGACTATCAAGACACTATCATATACATAGTAATAGGAAGAGCCAAGATTCTCCTCCTGGGTAGCTGCTATCCCTCCGTATCCTATCCTATGTTCCTTAGCAGTAACAGTGGGTTGAGTGTGCCCAGGAATGGAGGAGGGTCTCTGGCTGCCCCCATTTCTGCAGGTTACTACTGTATTGCTCAAAATAATTACCATAAACATCGCTATCACATTAGTGTAAAGGGGCATACTCACATCACGATTTTGTGCTCTTTTCTAAGCGATATGTCTAGATCACTTAGAAAGTAAGCACAGATCTGTCTAGATCTCTTACAAAGTAAGCATGGATCACTCCTTGTGTATAAACTTTAGAGATAGCGATGCACGGTCCCAAAGATTGCGATTGTCTGCTCAGATAGAAAGTGAAAAAGAAAGTTTGCCTTAGGCGCTAGAGATAACTGGGGTGTAACTTGCTACCCAGCAGCCACCACGTGAGAGGGTTGCCAACCTCTAAAATTACAGAAACACAAACGTGGGGCGCTCTTGGATACCAGGATGATAAAAATTTATTAAACACACAGTATTACAAATAACACACAATTAATACACAATAATGCATGAAAAATAAAAAATAAAAAATAAAAATGTAAATAAAAATAGAAGTAAACGGTTGGTAGATAAAAGCACATCCGATTAATTAGGGTGCAAATATTTACTCAGATTTTTCCACAAGTGTGACTTTCTTCTTTGCCCTTTTATTAGGGTCTAGCAGATGGATATACACAAATGTATAGGATTCAGTTCCTTATATAGGGCTTAAAGTGTCCACTTATTTTACTGAGACCAGGTGTAGATACGGATGGCTAGTGTGCACACTATAATTAATGTTGCAGGGTAGTGCTTGGCAAAAAGCGGTATTTTTGAAGCCAGACTGCGAACATGGACTTCTGTTTTTAAATATGGTGAAACAGTGTCCGTCCCATCCCCTTTTAAGCTCTTACCAGTAGATGTTTGCTGGCATTTCAAACTTTCACTGAATGGAAGGGTCAGCACCACAGCGCCCGCTCTCTCTTTCCTCCGCTTGGCTTTAGGAAATGATGTTGCCGTTCAGCCGGTTAATGAGATTCAGCAAGAGCCGCTTCCTCCTACAGCCTTCTCCGCTTGGAGACTCACACGGCGCTCTGCCACAGCGTCCGTGGCTAGCGATGGACTTTGCGGCTTGGAGGGAGTGTATGTAGTCGGCTCAACGTCTAGCGGGTATTCTGGTGTAGAGAGCGTCCTTCCTATGGTCCTTGCTGGAACGCGTTTCACCGCACACTGGGCGGCTTTCTCAACCGAGTTTGAAATGCCAGCAAACATCTACTGGTAAGAGCTTAAAAGGGGATAGGACGGACACTGTTTCACCATATTTAAAAACAGAAGTCCTTGTTCCCAGTCTGGCTTCAAAAATACCGCTTTTTGCCAAGCACTACCCTGCAACATTAATTATAGTGTGCACACTAGCCATCTGTATCTACACCTGGTCTCAGTAAAATAAGTTTATATTTAAAATATAAGTTTAAATATACATTTGTTTATATCCATCTGCTAGACCCTAATAAAAGGGCAAAGAAGAAAGTCACACTTGTGGAAAAATCTGAGTAAATATTTGCACCCTAATTAATCGGATGTGCTTTTATCTACCAACCGTTTACTTCTATTTTTATTTTTTATTTTTCATGCATTATTGTGTATTAATTGTGTGTTATTTGTAATACTGTGTGTTTAATAAATTTTTATCATCCTGGTACCCAAGAGCACCCCACGTTTCTGTTTGTGTTTCAGATAGAAAGTGCATGCATTTTCAAACATCAAAACCTGTATATTTATTTCTAGTAGAATACTTAATACTGATTGAACATATTCTTGCTCTTTACCTTTAATTGCCTTAATTTTGATGCAAAGTAAAATATCATCTTTTTTTTTTTTTTTTTTATGAAAGGTGTTGTGATACCATTGGTGGGATGCAGGCATGGATTATTTACAATTCATGGTTTTTCCTTTTAAATGGTTTTAAAAACTGACCAATTTCGTCCGGTGAACTCGGACTATTACATCCTGCCACACATGCTGTTTAAAAACAAAGCTGTCTGAATTATGGTATGAAAGAAATTGCTTTACCTGCTAAATTATTATTTTTTTTTTTCAAACTAGTAATGCTATTAACGAATAGATACTGTACATTCATTTTAGGAAAACAGTTGGTTACATTGAAAGATTCCATAAGTGCCAATGTTCAAGCATTGAATGTTCAAGCTGGCCATACACTAGTGCGATTTGGCCATGTTTCACCTGAGTCCAATGGATCGGGATGAGATATTGAGGGAAAAGAGGCCAAATCGCATGTGTTTGGCATCCAATCTGTTGAGCAGTACCGACCTCTGACTCCGACAGCGGGGAACGGTAATGCATAGAATATATCATATGAAACAGCATTGCATACAATATATTGTATATGATCCTGTGATCCTGCCACAAGGGGCAATGCATGCATTTCCCCCCCTTGAAGAAGGGGGTGTGGATCAGTTGGTCACCAGCAAGTTGTTAGACAGTCATTAGGTTGACACCATTAGGTTGACATGCAGGAAGGTCGACATGGTTTAGGTCGGCAGGGTCATAAAGTTGACAGGGTCATTCATAGGGGTAAGGTCGACAGGGTCATTATGTCGACATATGTAAGGTCAACAGTGAAAAAGTCGACATTTTTTTATTTAATTATTTTTTATTAATTTTTTTTTACCTTTATGTTAACATAGTCAACATAAACACTAAAGCGTACCACCACATCCCCTCGCATGGCTCGCTGCGCTAGCCACGCTTCAGGCACAGTGCCTCGCTACACTGGGCACACTAATTTATTCTCCCACTACACCCTAGTGCAGGCATTCCCAACCATGGTCCTCAAGGCACACCAATAGTGCAGGTTTTAAGGTGTGTACACACGGGGGGAGATATATTGCTAGCAATATATTGCTGAGCAATATATTGCCCAGTGTCTCCTTTGCATCAGCGACCAGAGATGGTCGCTGATGAAAAGGAACCTCTGCTGGGGGAGCCGCAGAGGTAATTAGCTGGTCGCAGGAGCAAGCTCCTGCGACCAACGATTACAATGGGGCAGAAAACGGGAGCGCGCACCCGGCGATTTATCGCCGGGGCACACTTCCATCACTGGCAATATGGTTGCCACTTGCCTGCGACCATATTCCCAGCGATTATAGCCCCTATCGCCCCCGTGTGTACACAGCCTGAGTGACATCCAGGCTTCAGCACAGATCGTCTAATCAGAATCCCTCAGGTACTAATTAAGTCACCTGTGCTCAAGCCTGGATATCTACAAAACCTGCACTGTTGGTGTGCCTTGAGGACCGTGGTTGGGAATGCCTGCCCTATGTGAGAAGACAATTAAGAATAAAGTCTAAATACAGTAAATACTGTAATGCTCTCAGCAAGTTTTAACACGCAGTATACAGAATAAACTTTACACGTAGTGCATTGCTGACATTACAGTTTCAACATTTTCTCTCTCAGTGGGATGGTCTAGGCTTGTAGCCATTTAAGGTTTATTAAGGCTACTGGGAGGTTTGTCTAACTTTTGTAAAGTGTAGTCTGCTAGAAATATTGCATTCCTATCTAGAAAGGATTCAAGAAAGACGTGCCAATGTCTACTGCTGGGAAAGTAAGCAGAAAACAGTTATTTTGTCAATTGCTTTCTAGATTAGGATAATTGTGTTTGTGTGTTTCAGAATTATTTACTAACATGAGAGTACCAATATATTGTTTTTAATGTTAATTCAATCAAAGCAACTACTTATATCTGCTTGGTTTATTTTCACAGAAGGTAATATTATTTAAGATGACAGTGTGGGGCTAATTATTAATGCATGAAGAATTAAAAAATGTGAGAAAGAAAAACCAACCAAACAGCTCCTGTTATTTTACAAACACAGACTGTAAAATAGAAGGTATATGTAGAAGTTGATTGTCTAAAATTTTATCACTCAGAGCTTATTTCTATTTATAAGATATAGTTACAGGTTGTCAGGTAGAGGAACTATCAAAAATCTCTAGCTTTGAAACCTCACAAAATGTATTATTCGTTATAGTACTTTTTTTTTTACTTCTGCTGTGTGATAACATATTCAACAGTTAAGGAGGGATCCAATTGCAATACTGTGTTTGCATCATATACTAAAAATTCCACTTGTTTTTACTACAGTACAATTCAGATTGCACGTATGTATTATAAATGCAAGGTAAAATAAACATATCTTATCTTCTATATAATAAGTTGAAGAGTGTGTGTGTGCGTGTCCGTCGCATTGCGGACACACCGTGGCACTCAGAGACACCAAATTCAGCAACAAGGTACCTCTGGACCCGGTGGTGTGCACCTCGAAGCCGTTTTTGGTAAATTTCACTTAGAAATTTAAAAAACACCAAGTTTTAATTTTCCTTCATTGATGATCTGGGGAAAAGATCGACGAACTGGGAAACAGTTGACGAAGGAACAACACCACACCTGATTTCATTGCTGTCTTTGAGTATGAATGACACCTTCTAACATTATGGTGAAGGCTTTAAACAATTAGGAAATAATTGAGGATATACATACAGTAGACCACACATAACACACACACGTACACCTAGCACACAACACACACATCATACTTGCCTACCTGACCCTCTCCATGCGGGAGAAAATGCTCTGTTTCTGGACTTCCCTGGTAATGTATGATTGCCATCACCTGTGGGGAGCTAGTGTTTCACCACAGGTGTTGGAAATCATACATTACCAGGAAAGTCCAGAAACAGAGCATTTTCTCCCGCATGGAGAGGGTCAGGTAGGCAAGTATGACACACATTTATACATAGAGCACCTCAGACACTTACACATTGGACAGATACACACACATAACACACCACATGCAGTACAATACAAATCCATACACACTACAAC
Organism: Crinia signifera; assembly: GCF_055691185.1. Taxonomy (NCBI): domain Eukaryota; kingdom Metazoa; phylum Chordata; class Amphibia; order Anura; family Myobatrachidae; genus Crinia; species Crinia signifera. Next base: position 188,033,730 of record NC_139217.1, read on the forward strand.
ACACACCCAAAAAATGGACAACAATCACACAGAACACACACACTTAAACAATGCCAGGATACGCACAGCACACTACATACACATATATATGTTGCGCACACCTCACAAACTTACACATTCGGCAGATACACACAACACACCACTCACAGTACAACACACACCCAAAAACAGTACAATACACAGAACACACACACTTAAACATTGCACAGATACACACAGCACACTACACACACACACACACACACACACACACACACTGTGTGTGGTGAATGTGGGTGTGTGTTGTGCTGTTAGAGGTATGTTATGTGTGTGTGGTGTGTATCCGCCCTATGTGTAAGTGCGTAAGGTGTGCTACCACACCTTACGCACTTACACATAGTTGACAAAAGGAGAAAAGAATTCCCAATTCGGGGCACTCATTAAACTGATTTAAATTATGTTGTTTTAGTTTGAGAGTTTCCACCGACAAAAATAGAGTTTAAAATATACCTTTTATTCAGATCATTTTAAAATGCTGCAAGCCAGCGAAGTATAGACAAACAAGTATTTGTGCAGAATCAAGGAAAATAAGAAAATACAGTGATTAAAATATTGCACTGTGTGTTGATTATTCTGTTCTTGTGTGTATGTCAATCTGAAAAGCCACTTAGAGTATATTTTTCAATGCTTTGCAAACAAGTTGCTGACAATTGAAACAATGTTGATAAGATGCTTAAAAAAATTACTTTGATACAATTCATCAAATTGACGTCAAAACGTCTCTGTTATAACAGACACATAGGGCAGATACACACCACACACACATAACATACCTCTAACAGCACAACACACACCCACATTCACCACACACACACACACACACACACACACACGCACACACACAAAAACCAGTAAAACACACACAAAACACACACTTAAACATTGTACAGATACACAAAGACACAACACACACATACTGTATATACATAGCACACCTCACACACTTACGCATTGGACAGATGCATACAATACAACACACACAACCACATACACTACAACACACACAAAAACAGTACAATACACACAAACACACAGAACACATAACAAATAATTTGCCGTTTATTTAACAGTCTGTACCGGCAAATAAAAACTGTATCCAAAGGAACCGTTTCTACTTTGTTCCCCGTCTCTCCAGGCCTCCAGCCTGTCCCTGCGCTCCCCGGCCAGTTGCACTGAGAAATCTTTGTCCTGGCCAATGCACCCATTGATCAATACAAAGTGGGTACACTGCACTCACCCTGTTAGTCAGTTGGGTATCAGGCACTGCACTGCCTTAAGGGTTTCCCAGACTCTTTTGGTTCATAGATAATGTTTGGTCGATGGGCATGAGTGCTGCATGCATTTGTTTGAATGTTAGGAGTGTAAGAAGTTGAACAATAAGACTGAGATGAAGATTTGTCACATTATAGAGTACAATTTTCTCAATAAATCGTGAAAAAAAAATGTGTACATAGAAGTACAATCAAGAAATGTAAGTAGGATTAAAAAAGAAATTCTCATTCAAACTGATAATTGTTTGGATGGGGGTGGGTTGCGAAACAAAAATGTAGGTGGAGGGGGTATGGCTATTGTGGGCATAATTGGTGTTTGGTACACCTACAGGGGGTCCCCAGATGATGAGAAATTATCACTACAGTGTCACCGTAGGGGGATTTCCAATAGGGGTTCAGGTGGTCTTTTAGGGACCCCTTTACAATCCCGTTGGTCTCTTCTCCTGGAGCCTAAGATCTCCCTCACTGATTGGCTATCATTAAGTGAGACCGTAAGCTCAAGGAGAAGAGAACTACGGGATTGTAAAGGGTCCCTAAAAGTCCACTTGGACCCCAATTGTGAATCCCCCTATGGTGACACTGTGACCATGACACTGTAGTGAAAATCCCATCAATTGAGGACCCCCTGTAGGTGTAACAAACACCAATTATGCCACCAATATCCATACCCCCACCTATAGATTTGTTTCACAACCCACCCCCATCCAAACAATTATCATTTCTTGATTGTACTTCTATGTACACTTACATTTTTTTTTCACAATTTATTGAGTAAATTGTACACTTTGTAACATGGCAATTCTTTTTCTCAGTCTTATTCTTAAACTACTTACACTCAAACCTTATCAATGCACCCATTGATGATTGTGATGGCTGGATCAGTGGATTGGCCCGGCGGGTGTAGGGAAGAATTTGGCCCATTGCACCCATTCCCAGTGGTGCATTACAGTGGTGCGGGTAGCATGCGTCGCGTCATGACGTCCTGTGGCCAGGCCCGCGGACCTGCTCCCACACTCAGGGGCTGCCCCACTGTTTGGTAGAGATGCCCGGTGCATGTGCTTTACAGATCTCCAGACCTCAGAGACTGCTGCAGGCAGGATCGGTGAGGGGAGTGGCAGTGGCAGGGAGCTGTGAATTTTTTATTAATTATGGCGCGGTAAGTGATGCCCACCCCGGTCCCCACACACTCATCACCTGTAATTACACACCCTAGAAACTGTACCATTGAAAGTATAGAAATGGAGGTGTGGCCACGTCCCTTTCTGATTTTGTACCGATTTCTGACCCTCAGATGTTGGAGGTCATAGGTGCTAAATCTCAGGAGTGGATGTGGAATTCATCAACACACACAAGCTATCAAGTCAGGAGTGGTGTGTTTTAAACAACAACACCACACCTGATTTCATTGCCGTCATTAAGTATCAATGCAAACACATTCTAACATTATGGTGGAATCTATAACAAATTAAATCTTAGGTCTTTGGCACAGCATAAGATGACATTTTTCAGCAATTTTGGAAAGAAAGAAACCCCAAGGTTTTCCCGGGCAACGCCGGGTGGGTCAGCTAGTTTATAATACTTCCCACTATGGGCTTACAATTAGTCAGTATATTAATTGCCATTTACTTTTACTACAGTTTTGTCTTAGATGCTGTAAACTCTCTTAATGAATTTAAGGAATCTTTAACAAGTCATTAGCACATCATGGAATTTTCCTCATAACTCCTTTTCGGTAGCATTAGCATAATAATATGAAATGATATGCAAATAAAAGGTCAAGAGGGTCAAATATTTAAAAACACTAATACCTTGACATATAGTTAATGAGAGGTTTAATAATATAGGTACCATCTTACTACATCTGGTACTTGTGTATAAGGGCGCCCATCGCATCGCATCCCACTAATTAAGGTATGCGATGGGACCCGATTTCCGGGCGCACAGACCCGCACTGTACGATAAAATATCGCATCGCATGCCATTATAAATGGCATGCGATGCAATATTAAATTGTGTAATCACCCTGATGGGTGATTACTATGTTAAATGCACCCCCATTGTTAACGCCACCCCCACTATCAACGGCCACCCGAAGTGCGGCGAGCCCGTGAGGGGCAGCGGTACACGTCCTCCGACCTTTTCATACCTCCACTATCCACGTCGGCGGGTAGTTGATTTTAGACCGAGTCCGAAGCATGGCGAGCGGACGCGGATTACATGTGAAATAATCCGGCTGCGCTCGCCAAGCTTCGGGCTTGGTGGCTCGCTGCGCTCGCCACACTATCTAAAATCGACTCCACACTGACGTGGATAGTGGGGGTATGAAAAGATTGGAGGATGCGTACCGCGGCCCCTCGCGGGCTCGCTGTGCTCGCCACGCTTCGGGTGGCAATTGATAGTGTGGGTGGCGTTAACAATGGGGGTGCATTTAAAATAGTAATCACCCATCAGGGTGCCTGTACAATTAAAAATCGGGTCCAATTTGCGATGCGGCCAAAATGATGTCGTACGATGGAAATCTTGGGCACCCTGATAATACACAAGTACCCTACATACTTAAGCAGTGGCGTAACTAGAATATTTGCCCCCCCCCCGCCGATATCGGCAGCGCCGCCCCCCTCCCCCTAGCCCTCCCACCCACCTTCCCAAGTGAAGTTAAACACCCCCCTTACCCCTCCGCATACTGCCGCTGCGTTCAGGGTCCTGCAACGCAGTTCTTCTCCCTGCTCCTTCTCCTCCTGCAGTTCTAATGAAAAATGACCATCACAAATTGGCTGTCCCCTAATAGCAAACAGTTTTTAAGGATGCTAGAGGAGGCCCGCGCCTCCTCTAGCATCCCCAAAAAATTGTCTGCTGTATGGTGGCAGCCATTTTCTGATAGTTATTTTTCATTAGAACTGCAGGAGGAGACGGAGCCAGGACAAGAGCTGGTCTGCGGGACCCTGAATGCGGCAGCGGCGGCATGCAGAGGGGTAAGGGGGGGTGTTTAACTTTACTTTTAGGGCTAGGGGGAGGGGGGTGGCGCTGCCAATATGTCCCGCTCCCAACCACACAGACGCATAGTAGTAGTAACTATAGCCCTGCAGACCGGCACCCACAGTTCCTCAGCGCCTCCCTGCCACAGCGGGGGCTGCGGGGCTATAGTTACACCAATGTCCTTAAGGGAATCTATTACTTTAATGCAGTGATTTCCAATCTTGGATCTCAAGGCATACTTAACAGTCCAGGTTTTACTGATATTCATGCTTAACAAATGATTACAAATGATTATAGTAAATCAAAATCTTTGGTACTAATTAAGCCAACTGTGCTCATAGTTATAGCCAGATTAAGGTTGGGGCACAGGGGATACTGTACCTGTACTGACACCTCTGTTTTTTAAGTTGTCTTTGTTCCACTACAAAAATCTCGAAAATAGTTGTTAAATCAAAATATACTCCAATGGTTTAAATAATACATACAGTCCATTCTTCCCAACATGTGCCTGGACTTTCGTCTTAATTTATTATTGCAATCACCTGTGCTGATAATCCTTTATTATAAATTAAATAGTGTTGTTCAACACAGGTGACATCAATCATCGCTTCTGGCCCTGCTGATGGTTGTTTGTTTATTAGTTAAATCATGCAAAAATCATATGACATACAGTATGTTATATCAAGGAACAACAGAAACAAACAAGTTCACCTGATAATATTACACAAGTTAACTGGTTCTTCTTTCATCCTACTACAAACCACCAACCTCGCCATAAAATGAATCAGCATGTCAGCGGTGGTGTGTGTGACTTGCTCAGGAGATGCACGGTCCACGGACGGGAGGGGAGGGGGGTGCGGGTGCCGCAGAAAGCAGGGGCGGATTGGGAATTAAAACCAGCCCGGGAAAAATCTTGAAGCAGCCCTAAGGGGGGGGTGGCGTGTTGTTGCGCGCCGGAGGCGCGCCCGATTTTTTAGGGGGCGTGGCCTATCAATATGGGGGTGTGGCCTATTCCAACAAGGCCACGCCCAATTTTTGCCGCTGTGAGGGCATGGCTAGTGGCTTTCTGAGCTGCTGGCTATGTCCCCAGTCCCTCAGGCTGCAGAATAGGCGCATGCGTACAGCGTTTATTCTACAGCCTGTGGGGCTGGGGAGATAGAGATGGGGGGGGGGTGACAGGGGGTCTCCCAACACAGTAGAGTGGCAGGGTGGAAGAGGATGCAGGGAGGGAGGGGAGGATGGAGGGTGCCGTAGAATGCTGGGAGGGGAGATGCAGAGTGGCTGAGAACGAAGGGAGTGAGGACTTACACAGGGTGGCACAGGACACAGAGTGTGAGGGGGCACGGTGGCACAGGATGCAGGGTAGGAGGGGGAATGCAGAGTGGCAGGGGATGCAGGGAGGGGAGTCCCAAAGTGGTGGAGGAGACAGTGATGCCCATTATACATATGCCACACACCGTGATGCCCATTATACATATGCCACACATCCTGATGCCATTATACATATGCCGCACACTGTGATGCCGATTATACATATGCCGCACACCCTGATGCCCATTATAGATATGCCGCACACCCTGATGCCATTATACATATGCCGCACACCCTGATGCCATTATACATATGCCGCACACCGTGATGCCCATTATACATATGCCGCACACCCTGATGCCATTATACATATGCCGCACACCGTGATGCCCATTATACTTGTGCCGCACACCGTGATGCCCATTATACTTGTGCCGCACACCGTGATGCCCATTATACATATGCCACACACACGTGATGCCCATTATACATATGCCTCACACCGTGATGCCCATTATACATATGCCTCACACCGTGATGCCCATTATACATATGCCTCATACCGTGATGCCCATTATACATATGCCGCACACCCTGATGCCATTATACATATGCCACACACCGTGATGCCCATTATACATATGCCGCACACCCTGATGCCCATTATACATATGCCGCACACCCTGATGCTCCATTATACATATGCCGCACACCCTGATGCCATTATACATATGCCGCACACCCTGATGCTCCATTATACATATGCCGCACACCCTGATGCCATTATACATATGCCGCACACCCTGATGCCCATAATAAATATGGCACACACCCTGATGCTCCATTATACATATGCCGCACACCCTGATGCCATTATACATATGTCACACACCGTGATGCCCATAATACATATGGCACACACCATGATTCCCATTATACATATGCCACACACCGTGATGCCCATTATATATATGGCACACACCGTGATGCCCATTATACATATGCCACACACCGTGATGCCCATAATACACATGGCACACACCATGATTCCCATTATACATATGCCACACACCGTGATGCCCATTATACATATGGCACACACCGTGATGCCCATCAAATCATGCCCATCCCCAGCACACATTATATACCTGGGAGGCTAGCTGTAGAGCTGTTCCAGGCTCTGCCCATGCTTGGCTGGCTCTTCCTATGGCTGTGGCTGCCACGCTGCTGCTCTGCTGCTGCTATAGGGAGAAGGCTAGCAGAAGGGTGGGCGGCGCTTCAGAGTGCAGACTGCTGCTCTTTCTTTAATTCTCCTGCTTTGTCAGCGCCGCCCCCTTCCTGTTTTTGATCCCCAGCGCGCAATAAACTCATGCTGCGCTGCCTGCTGGGGATCAATTTAGCAGCCGTGCACACACACACATTCAAAGGGGCCGCGGGAGCTGCTGCGTGCGACCGCGCATGCGCACCAGCCCTCCCGCGGCCATTATCATTGCTGCCATTGACGAGGCCGGCCGCGGCCATCTTAACTGAGGGTAAAGTGCTGCGGCCGCGGCCGCTAACCGCGGAGAAGGCGGTCGGGCGGTCCGCGGCCCAGCCAGGGGGAGCGAGCGGCCGCTGCCTGGCTGAAATAGGCCGGCCCACCGGGAAAAAGCCCGGTATCCCGGTGGGCCAATCCGCCCATGGCAGAAAGTCAGCGGTAGTGCAGGTGACTTGCTCCAGTGCACGGTCCACGGGCGGGCAAGGGGGGGAGCAAGTCAGTGGTGGAGTGGGTGAGCAGTGCTGGTGGGGCCATAACTGGCTTTACGGGGGGATGAGGTGCAGGCGATAATATGATAAAAACCTTTATCATTTTTAAGATTGTACGGTTTCCCTGATGAAGTCTTTTTAAAGACGAAACATGTTGGGACGTTTGTAATTTCTTCTTTTACTTGTGACTGAAGGACCAAATAAACAAACATTGGATGAAACCATCAATATTTTATTCTCTAAGCAAGAAATGCGGTAAAAAACCCCTTATCGGGGTTTTTACCGCATTTTGGGATGCTGTAAGCATCCCCCGCCGGGTTAACCTGGCGGGGGGAAATCGCCAGAAAAATCTGCCGATGCCCCATAGAAGCCAATGGGCTTCTACCGCATCCCACCGCCGCCCCGTGCCAACGCCCCGCACGGACCCCCGCCGCCCCGCATCGCCCCCTCACCTGTGTCCGGGCAGCACAGCTCTGTGCTGCCCGGACATGTGACCTCCTCCCTGCACTGATCCTCTTCCGGGTGCAGGGAGTAGGAGAGCCCGGCGCAGCAGCGCCGGGTGTGGGAAGGAGGGGGGAGCCGCCGGGACTGGCTGGGACCCGGCGACTCTCACCGCAAAGGACAGCTCTTAACGCAAGAGCTGTCCTTTGCTATAATTATCGCATATGTTAGAACATATGCGATAATTATAAATGCGATGGGCGGCGAAGGGGGGCGGAGATTCTTAGAGAATCTCCCCCCATATCACATGGGCCCTTATTCTGATCGGTGCGGCCCGATCAGAAATATGCGGTGATGTCCGTCTTGGCGAATCCCCGCCTTCCATACGGATCGCCACCTCCGTCCGTATGCGGATATGTGGCGGTCCGCATGAATGTGGACGGGGATACGCCTCCTCCATGGTGGGAGCAGCCCCTGCATTCGATGGTCGCCGAACATCGAATGCAGGGCCGCACGCTCCACCAGGTCCCGCAACACAAGACCACACGGACACTTGTCCGTGTGAAATCTTGTATGGGGGCGGGCAGCTGACATCCGGCGATGTCAGATGCCCGCCCCGTACCCAGGCGTCACGGCCTCATTACCATGCATACGCCCCGCGTTTGCATGGGAACGCCCATGAAACGCGGGGCGTATGCATAGGGTAATGAGGATAAGTAGCCCCTCACGCCCCTCGTGCGGCGTATAAAGAATCCATGCGGCGAAATCGCCTGCACATGCGCAGAGTGACCTCTGCACATGCGCAGACGATAAACATCGGCGGGCCGTACGCAAGCGGGAATATCCGCACCGATCAGAATAAGGCCCATGGACTGTGTATCTGTATAGGCGCCTCACCACTATTGGGGAAGAAATTGTGGTGTTTGTTCCTTAAACCCTCAAGGAACACTGTGGTTGGGCAGCCATTTATAACAAATTGTTCTACACATCTATTTGTTAAAACACATAAACATCCTTAGTACATGATAAAAAAAAGGCTAAACTCTGCCCACCACTCAAATTTCACCACATACAGTATCATCACAAAACAGATGATCTATTAAAAACATTAAAACATTAGCAGCATATTACACCTTAAAAATTGTGGGTGAACAATATTAAGTGTAATTAAATATAATTGTATATCTCTGTACAGTGTACAGCCAAATAAAGCATTGAATGTGCAGTAAACTTAAATAGCCTAACGATCTAATACTAAATATATTTAGCATTATTTATGGATTCCGTGATCCTGCACTCATCTTATCCCCATTTATTCACAGTTGTGGAATAAATATCATAATGTCGCCATCTAGTGGTCCCCAAATATAAAACTAAGAACATGAAAACATTTACTTAATTTATCATAAGGCTCATCAGTGTTTATGATAGAGTACCTATCTCAATATTTTACGTATTATTATCCATATTCCATATACATAAGACCTTCCGGTACTTGTGGAGTATCACGGCTCCCACGACCTGCATCGTATGCAGATCGTATGCTAAAAATCGCATCGCATCGCATGTGGCATACGATGGCATACGATGCGATGTTTTACCGATTTTTGACTATTTCAGCTCAAAAATCGTATGCCATCGCATAACATCGTATGCCATATGTAGTGGCATACGATGTCATACGATGCGATACGATGTTTTACCGATTTTTGAGCAAAAATGGTCAAAAATCGGTAAAACATCGGACAACATCGTATGCCATATGTAGTGACATACGATGTCATACGATGCGATACGATGTTTTACCGATTTTTGAGCAAAAATGGTGAAAAATCGGTGAAACATCGGATAACATCGTATGCCATATGTAGTGGCATACGATGTCATATGATGCGATACGATGTTTTACCGATTTTTGAGCAAAAATGGTGAAAAATCGGTAAAACATCGCATGGCGTATCGTATGCCATCGATGCGATACGATGTTTTACCGATTTTTGAGCCATTTTAGCTCAAAAATCGTATGCGATCGCATCGGATGCCATACGATGGCATCCGATGCGATGCAATGGCACCCGATTTTGCACTGAAATAGATCAGAATGCATTGAAATGTGTATTAAAGTAGTGAAATGCCCCCAAATGCCATTTTTCATAGTGCACCACCCCCACTATCAACGTCAACCCGAAGCGTGGCGAGCGCAGCGAGCCCGCGAGGGGCGGCGTTACGCGTCCTACGACCTTTTCATACCCCCACTATCCACGTCGGCGTGGAGTTGAGAATAGAATAGTGTGGCGAGCGCAGCGAGCCACCGAGCCCGAAGCGTGGCGAGCGGACGCGGATACCTTCACAGCTATACGCGTCTCCTCGCGGGCTTTACAGGTATCCGCGTCCCCTCGCGGGGCTCGCTGCGCTCGCCACGCTTCGGGCTCGGTGGCTCGCTGCGCTCGACACACTATTCTATTCTCAACTCCACGCCGACGTGGATAGTGGGGGTATGAAAAGGTCGTAGGACGCGTACCGCCGCCCCTCGCGGGCTCGCTGCGCTCGCCACGCTTCGGGTTGACGTTGATAGTGGGGGTGGTGCACTATGAAAAATGGCATTTGGGGGCATTTCACTACTTTAATACACATTTCAATGCATTCTGATGCATTTCAGTGCAAAATCGGGTGCCATCGCATCGGATGCCATCGTATGGCATCCGATGCGATCGCATACGATTTTTGAGCTAAAATGGCTCAAAAATCGGTAAAACATCGTATCGCATCGATGGCATACAATGCCATGCGATGTTTTACCGATTTTTCACCATTTTTGCTCAAAAATCGGTAAAACATCGTATCGCATCGTATGACATCGTATGCCACTACATATGGCATACGATGTTATCCGATGTTTTACCGATTTTTGACCATTTTTGCTCAAAAATCGGTAAAACATCGTATCGCATCGTATGACATCGTATGCCACTACATATGGCATACGATGCCATGCGATGGCATACGATTTTTGAGCAAAAATGCTCAAAAATCGGGAAAACATCGTATCGCATCGTATGACATCGTATGCCACTACATATGGCATACGATGCCATGCGATGGCATACGATTTTTGAGCAAAAATGCTCAAAAATCGGTAAAACATCGCATCGCATCGTATGCCATCGTATGCCACTACATATGGCATACGATGCCATACGATGGGAGCCGTGATACTCCACAAGTACCGACCTTCCTAGCAGCATTCATGGGGGATTTATAGAATATTTGAAAGACTAAGAGATTCATTCAAGCCTCTGGGTGAGACTGTATCTAAACCATATATCCACCTCGTCTCTAATTGTAATAATTTCTTACCCCTATCGCCCCTCTGATTGACCAGGGTACATGGTCAATCATGCTGTACTTTAGCGTAGCTATGGTGGGTCGTTACTTTGTGTATTGTATTCCATAACAAATGGAATCTTGGACATCTGTTTCCTATTTTTTTTTTATATTAATCAGATCCTCTCTTTTTTGGGCTAAAGCTTTTTCTTTGGCCTTTTTTAATATATCATTAGGGTACCCCCCAGCTTCCAGCTGTGTCCTGCAAATCTCTGGGTCACTATTGGATCTACATACTCTTAAAGTACGGTAACCCTCTCATCGTTGTTACCTGGTGGAAGCTGGAGTGGTGCTGGATCATATTTCGATCCGTTGGTTTTGTGTATAATCCGGTGTTCACCTCCCCATTCAATAACAACATTTTAAAATCCAAATAACATATGGATTGCCAAATAAAAAGCTTTAGCCCAAAAATTTGTTATGGAATACAATACACAAAGTAACGAGACCACTAAACAGATTAAAAAACTTTGGAAAATAGTGACCACAGGCCCTAAATTGAAGTTTTTCATAAAAAAGAGGTGATGCCTAGTTTCACCAGAGGCCGGAACATTAAGGACACCATAGTGAAAACAGACATCACAGATTGTAAAACCCCACAGAAAAGGGAACATTTCTTAAGGAGGGATAATGGCAACTTTTAATGCATTGGATGTACCACATGTTCTTATTTGATTTCAAGAGATAATTTTAATCACCCACACTCAGGTAAAAAGATTTTTTATTTGTTGGCCATTGACGTGCTCAAGGACTTTTGTGGTGTACACTATAACATGTCCCCGTGGCTTAATATATGTAGGGAAGACAGAGTGTACATTCAAAACAAGAATGGCCCAACATTGATCTGCTATTCAAGCAGCTTGGAATGTGGGTAAAAGTTATCAACCTGTAGCTCGCCATTACATTGAGAAAAAACACACCATAGCTACGCCAAAGTACAGTATAGGATGATTGACCATGTACCCTGGTCAATCAGAGGTGGCGATAGAGGTAACAAATTATTACAATTAAAGACAAGGTGACTAGACAAATATAAATTTTAAGTTTGCAATAAATTCAATAATAATCCAAGTTTCCCATATCTAAATAATAAATATCTGCTTTAAGTACTTTGGATATACAGTATAATTAATCAAAACATAAATTAGATCAAAAACAGCATGTTCTTTACCAAAGTAATTGGTAAAATATATTGGAATTGAAAACAAGTAAACATTTTGTGTTGTTAGTAAGATTGTTCCCTTTCATTATTACTTTTGTTCTTAATTATTTAAAGGTGTTATTATTATAATAACAATAATAATAATAATAATAATAATAATAATAATTATTGGTACTATTGTTATAATTAATGATATTATTACTTTTAGACAATCAAATGTAAGGCTGCAATATGCTGGGGACCTAAACAGCCACTCAGCATTGAAGAGATTGAGGTTGCTCCACCGAAGAATCATGAAGTTCGCATCAAGGTGATGTTTACTTAAGATGAAAGGATCATTTTGAATAATATTTTTTATTATTTTTTCATAGGAAATAAGTTAACAGTTGAGTGCTATAAATATTTCAGGAAGCAGATTTTACAGATTGCAAAGTAAAAATGTTAGGTTAGTTTAATTACATGTACATAAATGAATAATACAATATGCATACTATGTGGGGGTATTCAATCCCGGGTCCAACCTGTCGGTACGTCCTGACAGTCGGGACCTTGGCTCGTTTTTGTTTTGCTTGCCTGGTGATCGGCAAAGAGAGGGTGTGTCAATCCATGGCCTTTCTTGGCAAAACAGGCCCAACTGCTTTAAAAGTCAGGTCTGTTCTGCCGAGATGCCGCTTGAATGCTGTCGGGAAAGACAACATTGAATAGGTGTAAATGGATAGGCAGGAAAAAGCGCCCAATAGTTAGGTATAAAATGTGATCTTACTATTTAGGTGTATCAAACACGCCTCTTATAGTCCCAAATGTGTGGTTCAACAACGTCCAGAATAGGTAATCCTTGTGTTTCTCTCCATCAAGGTCATGAAATAAAATACAAAAACATACAATGTGTAGTCTCGTTTACACAGCAAACTACTATGGGGATCCCCAAGGAAGTATTTAGTCCTTAATGCAGTTCTATCTTCTCCCACCAGTGTTCTTTCGGATCAAAAAACTATAAGTTCACCACGTGTCACCCACAATGTACTATTCTTACATGTATGCTTACATGTAGGAAACACCGTCTAAGCATATAAAGGTTTCTTTGCTCTGATATGCATACTTGTATGCTTACTTGTAAAGTATGTGACTCCTCCTATCAGGGTATCTTTATACGAACTCCTCAGACAGGATAATGGTCCAAAAGATGTAATTTATTGATAAAAAGGTAGGTATCTTTCATAAAACATTATTTATAGAAGTCCAAAAAATAAAACAGAAACCTTGACTACACCCACTAGCACTTTCACTGGGAACCCAGATGTAATTGGAGGCCTTAGAATGCTCACCAGATTAAGTGGTCAGTAGGTAGACATAGGGTCTGAGTAAAAGTTCACAGCACCGCACCAACGCGTTTCGACTCTGGGGTCTTTTTCAAGGTGGTGCTGTCACCTTCCATGGTCAGGGTTTATATACCCCTTGGTGTTGCCTCCCATTTAAGATGCTACCATCTTACCATGTTCTGGCTGTTTATATTATTCATTATGCAGGGTGCCATTTCCTTATATGGACTTCCGGGTTTCAATTTCCAGCCAATTAAGGTTCTGCTGCTATTTTATTATTTTATTATGTATATACTGTTTATAATGTGATCATATCAAATGTGTAGCACACTATATATATATATATATATATATATATATATATATATATATATATATATATATATATATATGCAATAAGATCGCACTCCATACAAAAAATATTCAACCGCTGGGGTGACGTCCAGAACTTTCCTTACAAGAAACAAAGTCCATGTATATAAAGACCAAAAAGACACACTCTCCAGACTGTTTGATGCAAAATAAAAAGCTGTGTATTTGTATTCACATAGACATCAAATGTAAAAAGAAGGGTACTCAACGTTAGCGTTTCAGTCCATAAAGGACCTTCCTCAGGAGTTAGGCAACAAGGGCATCCATTTGGGGTGAAGCACAGCGTGGACCACACAGCAGGTGTAGGAACCTGCTGTGTGGTCCACGCTGTGCTTCACCCCAAATGGATGCCCTTGTTGCCTAACTCCTGAGGAAGGTCCTTTATGGACTGAAACGCTAACGTTGAGTACCCTTCTTTTTACATTTGATGTCTATGTGAATACAAATACACAGCTTTTTATTTTGCATCAAACAGTCTGGAGAGTGTGTCTTTTTGGTCATATATATATATATATATATATATATATATATATATATATATATATATATATATATATATATATATATATGTACTATGTTACCTAATGTGTTTTAGATGATTTTTAGAAGTATAACATGCTCCCCACAGACGCCACCCCCAACTCCACCCTAAATGGGAGGCAACACCACTTGTGGTTAGATAAAGTCCTCCTTCACGCAGAAATGGATTATGGTACTTGTTTCCTAGCAGGGCGCCCACTAAGCAAATAGCTTAGCGGGCGATTCGGCGTAAGAAAATTGCATCGCATCGCATGCCGTTTTTGTGTGTAATGCGATGCAATTTTCCTATGTAATGTATTCACTGCTATTTTTTCCTCCCGGCCGGTGAGATCGGATCGTATCGCATGCGATCGCATTGCACCACGAAATCGCATGCGATCGCATGCGATTGTATAGGGTGCAATGCCATTTACTTACTATACAGTTGTATGAGATGCTATGAGATTGAGGCACTCCCCCAGTATCCACGCCACCTCGAAGCGTAAAGAGAAAAAAACACGCATGCGATCGCATTGCACCACGCGCAAAATCGCATATACTTTACTGTACAGTTGTGTGAGATGCAATGAGATTGAGGCACCCCCCAGTATCCACGCCACCGCGAAGCGTAAATGGAAAAAAACATGCATGCGATGCGATTTCACTACGGTACCGTACGTAGTGAAACTGGGCGTCTGCTAGGAAACAAGTACCTGCATTATTAATCCCAAAGCTGTCACCCTAAGTAAGGGAGACCCCAGCACATAGGAGTGAGAGCTCCCTCTACAGACAGTTGCATCCTGCTATGCTATCCTGAGTGTGCCAGTACCTACAGGAGCAACTAGAACAGAAAAACTCTATACAAAGAGGTACAGTATTACTGACATTGTGTCGAAAACCTTTGTTAAGAGGAACCAAAGAATGCATCCATTTTTAGCATTATTGTTTTGAGGGGTTTATTATAGCCATTGGGATTGACTATTCTAAACATTGTAAAAGTAGATGTGTGACCCGTAGCATGTGTAGAATGACAACTTAAATCTTAACACTCTCAGAGTCTATATCAGAAATAAAGACACGGAGACTTAGGTTTGCCAGAAATTGTTAGCTGAATTTATTTATGAATATTTTAAGCTAATTTTAGTTTTTTGATTGATTAATTAATGGTAAGAAAATCTGAGGGTATGGAAGACACTCCTGAGAGATCTCCAAAAGCCCGCAGGACCCGGCGCTTTAAATAGTAAAAGTATAAATTGAAAAAATCAATATTAAATAATAAAAAGTATATATATCAGGTTATGGCTGCAGCAGGGGCAGGTGAGTCTGCTTGTGACTCACTAGAAGGCTAGACAAAGGGAGGTTTTTTGCACTTGCGCTGCCAGAAACTGATTTGTAAATTACCTGCGATCCACACTGAATAGAAGGACACCAGGGCACAAAGTGATGTAACAAAATGTTATATAAGCAAAAGACATAAAATACACAAATATATACATATACTAAAATTAAATATAAAAGATATATAATATATAGGCAGATACCATATATTCAGAAACCAAGGGTTACTCATATACAAATGAGGTCCCAAGAGGCAAAAATGGGTTAAAAATAGCCAGCAGC